>NC_081847.1:48402313-48721647 GCF_963259705.1 Myotis daubentonii | reverse complement strand
GACTTTGAAGTTCTCCAAGAGAAGAGGAATCTGACTCAGAGACTGGCGAGGACTGGGTGGTTTTTCTTTAACTATCTCTTTCCTTGAGAGGGCTCCAGAGGGCGCACGAGGACATTTGGCCGCGCCTCTGCGCCATCTATGAGACCAGCCCAACCCCAACTCCTCATCAGCACAGACCAGGGGATTGGGTCTACGTCAGAAGGCACCGCCGGGAGACCCTAGAGCCACGTTGGAAGGGTCCCTACATTGTGGTGCTGATGACCCCCACCGCTCTCAAGGTAGATGACGTCGCGACCTGGGTCCATCACACTCACGTCCGGTCAGCGGATCCATCCATGACCCGGAAAGACTTCATCACCAAATGGAGCATCGATCGATCAAGCTCAACGCAACCTGCTCAAGCTCAAGCTACGGCGTGCTTGACCTGCCTGATGCCGGTAACATGACTCGCGATCGCTCCTGTCACCAGGAGCCCCCACAATACTGTGATGCCTGAATCTTCATGAACATGGCTCCAAAGAGACAAGGACCATTTATAGGATCACATGTTTAGTAGAAGATTTGGCTGCCTGAAGCAGCCATGATGCCAATATTATGTTTCATTGTATTGATATGTTATATTAACCTTTGATTCTTTTGCAGGTTTGAATGTATGTTGGCTGTCCTGAAAGGGAGCTGTGTGGGGTGACCCCCAAAAGTAAAGGGTGCCTAGCTGCCAAGAAGGCAGGTGCCCAACTGGGCAGGGAAGGGTGCCCATCAGGTTTTGGTCTCTTTTGAGAGACAGCTAACAGTTGGCAGCCTGTAATACTGTCTTGCAGGCCTGGGTCACCATGCCCATGTCAGGGGTAGTGAAGCTGGAGGGAGCCTGTTTGGACTGGAAAGTCTGAGGCATGGTTGTGCATGGAAGGAAGGTTTTATACCAACAATTGCTGTTTTGTTTTAAATCCATGAAAAGAAATTAGCAAGGAAAGTCAGAAAATCTTAGAGTAAATCAGTATGTTTTTCTCCTTATGTAATTCCTCCAAAATCTGGCAATGCTAAGTAAGTACGTTTCTTTGCATAGATTCAGTAAGACTGGTTCCTAATAGTGGTTTTATTAACGGAAAACTTTGACTGGAGTATCATGTTTTGAAGAGCCCTATCTGAGCTCTAAAGACTTGAAGCCACTAAGAATGCCACGAAGAAAGCCTGGTGTCCTGCCTGGGAGCCCTGAAGATGGCTGGCGCTGGAGCGTCAGGCCCATGCCCTACCATCACTGGCGGTTGGTAAGAGTAGAAGGGGAGCAGTAAAGATGCCTCTGCATCCCTGCGAAACCCCCACACACTCTGGGCCGCAACGAGTAGGAGGGCTACTGAGATGGGCCTTAAAGCCTGGAGCGTGGGCTCAGGTGGAGTTGCTACAGGTGAGGGATTCACCTAACTCAGCAGATACTGCAGGCAGGCCTGATGGCAGCTGGATGGCTTGGCTTCCTGGCCCTACGGGGCACATTAAGGTTCAACCATGAAATTCCAGCAAAGGTAGTCAGTTACCATTCTTGTTGTGTTTATGCAAACATCAGGACAGTAAATAAATTTATCTTGATTTGGCTTTTTAATAGCCATGGAGGAATTTTAAGAAGAAAAATCCTATTTCAATAGAAGTTGTTAAAGCTAAAATGGTTTCTTTCCCTTCCACCGGACCATTTGTTAAGTGTATAAAATAGTTCAGTTGATAGTTCTGTGTGCTCACTATGGGCCCCTAGCGACGGTGAAATAAAAGTGCAGTCCGTCTCATGATTGAGACGGAAGTTCCAAGACAAGGGGGGAATGAAAGGGCGAGGGCTATGCCCTCCATCTTACCCTGGATCCTCCATGTTGGGGCAGAGGCCATGTGCTCAGAAGAGTGCCTTCTTCCCGGAAACCCAGGCCCCTGCTGGCCACGCCCGGGATTTCTTTGAACTAGCCAATGACAAGCAAGGGATGTGCGCGCCATAGAGATGACCACATCCTGTGTAACAAGACACCGACTGGCGCCTGGCCAATCGGCAGGGCCCACAGTCCTTTCTCCTCCCCTTGCCCCAGCCCCCTATAAAGCCTCTCTCCACACAGAGTTCTCTCTCTCGGCCACTGGAGCTTACCGTTGCATCGGTGAGTGTGGCAGGGGAGCCAAACCCGGGTTTGAAATGAATGACTCTTTGCTTTTGCATCGGACTGACGGGCTCCCTGGGGGTCTTGGGAACTTTGAAATCTGGGCACAACATCTGCCTTCTGAGCTCTGTCCCCCGAGTCCCCAGTGCTGGCTTCTGCTCTCACAGTTCCAGTCCACTTCACCCTCCCTCTGCCAGAGCACAAGGTGGGTGGCTCCACAGGGAATGTGTTATGCCCAGATTTCAGGATCCCCAAGAAACCACACCAGGGAGCCAGCCGTGTCTGATGCAAAAGCATAAGAGTCTTTATTCAAGCCTGGGCTTGGCTCACTCAGCCTGTTTACTGACGCAGTGGCAAGACGAGAGAGAGACCGAGCTTTGTGGGTAGAGGGGCTTTATAGGGGGGTTGGAGTAAGGAGAGGAGAGAGGACTGTGGGCCCTGCCGATTGGCCAGGCGCAAGTCGGCGTCTTGTTACACAGGATGTGGTCGTATCTATGGAGCGCACTTCCCTTGATTATCATTGGTTAGTTTAAAGAAATCCTAGGTGTGGCTAGCAGAGGTTTGGGCTTCTGGGAAGAAGCTTCTTGCTGAGCACATGGCTGCTGCCCAAAATGGAGGATTCGGGGCAAGATGGAGGGTGTAGCCCTCGCCCTGGGGCAAGATGGAGGGCATAGCCCTCGCCCTTTCTAATGTTTGTGCCTTGGCCCTTTAAGAGGGTGCCTGAACTCCCAGCTGCCACTCCCTGGCCGACAGCACCCCACTGCTTTCCACAGCTTGATGTTATGTGGATGCCTTCTTCAGTTTGGTGCTCTCTGATGGGGAGCCCAGCTCCGGGATTAGATCCCAGAATTCTCAGTGGCACCTCCCCCCATCCCCCACCCCCCCACCAGCTGAGATATCTCTCTGGGACTTCAGTTCCCCTCTGTGGGTCATGTCTCTGCCCCTCCTACCAGTCTCTATGCCGGCTCCACCTTCGGTCCTTGGGTATCAGGGTTTTCTCCTGTGAGTTTTCCGTTGATTATTCAGGAAGTCTTCTCGTATTTCAGTTGTAATTCCAGCTTGTTCCTGGGAGCATGACCATGCAGCATCCTCCTACTCTGCCGCCATTTTTCTGTTCTGCATAGGTGGGTTTTTGTTTTTCTTTTTTAAAATTTATCTTTATTGTGGAAAGTATTTCAAATATTCCCCTTTTCCCCCCATTGACCCCCTTTACTCCACCCCTACTCCACCCCCAGGTCTTCACCACACTATTGTCTGCATCCATGGGTTATGCATTTTGTTTTTCAATCATGGGACTAGTAGGCTTCGGCCGCAGTGGACTATGATAAACAAAGGGCAGTTATCATTAGCCTAAATAAAGTGATATGGAACTCTTACCAAAGAGAGGCCCTATTTTTGTTGTTGTTGTTAATCCTCACCTGAGAGTATTTTTTCCATTGTTTTTCAGAGAGAGAGACAGACAGACAGACATTGGTGTAAGAGAGACACATTGATTGGTTGCCTCCCACACGTGCCCACACCGGGGGTGGGGATTGAATCCGAAACTGGGAATCAAACTGGGAATCAAACATGAGACCCTTCAGTGTGCAGGCCAGCATCTAACCTCTGAGCAATACCAGCCAAGGCAACATGCCCTATTTTGATTGTGACTACTTAGATCAATTTGATGTTCTGTAGGAAGCTTGGACAAAAAGCACACAAAGGCATATATAATAGGCATAGAGAGAAACCATGGGAGCGGAGGTTCTAGAAGCTGTGTGCACAAAATGTGCTGAGGTGGGGAAAGCTCAGTCAGGAGAAACCCTGGAAGTGTTTTCAGATAGACAGGGAAGAGAAACTGAAAATAGCCATATCACAGGAGTGGTCCAGTGTCTAATGCAGGGCTGCTACTCAGTGGACACCCACTGGCAGGGCTGTGTTGCCATTTAAATACTGCAATGAGCTGGGTGGTAAATAGCTGCTTCTCTGAGGCACCTGTGCATCTATCTCTCGCCACCAGCCGCCCTGGCTACTCTCCTATTTATCCAGGAACCAAAGTGTTACATCCTGGAGCTTTTAGCCTGATTGATTACAGCTTGTGTCTTACTGGTGGTTAAATATTTCAATTTCATCCCTGCAGAATGAAGTGCTATGAAAGTCTGCCCCTGAGAACAAAGCAGAGTCCTGCTGTCATATTTGCAAGGGCCTTGGAGGTCTCGGCTTGATTACAAGGCTGTTTGTTTCAAGTGCTAGTTCATTTCTCTGGTACCTTATCACAATGAATTCCTATGTGTTAGGGAATTTCTGTCTTTGCAATCAGGTCATGTGAGCCTGACCATAATATAGGTCACCCAGAACATAAAGTTGATATCAAAATCAAGAAAATTTGTTTAAATAAGGAAGCTCAAGGAACATGGCATTATTGTTCTTATGCTCTGAGCTCCACTCAAAGTAGGTGTCAAAAAGGTCAGTCAACTTTCCCAAAGTCCTGAGATCTCTATGCACCATGTACTTAGTATATTACTTCTAGCTTCACGTAGTTTGATTAATAATGACATTCCACAGCACAAGCTTCGTAAATAGGTAATCATAAGAGATATTAAAGTATATTCATTTTTCTAAGTTATATCAGTCATAGTATACTTAATGAGAATTACTCCAAATCAATATTCTATACATATATGTTCGATGAGTATATATAAATATATCACACAAATGTATGCGTTTGCTCTATGTCATATGCCATATGATAGAGACTGCTAAATCATGGACATTCTAATTCTTTCCTTTTCCTGGACACACAGCTAGGCTATCCTTTCGCGTTTCCCTTGAGGTTTGCAGTGGCCCTGTGACTGAGTACTTGCCTGTCATTGACATATGAGCAGAAGTGTTACATGCCATATTCAGGAATGGTCGATAGTAAACTTCCTCTGGGCTCCTTTGCCTTTCTGGTTGGCTGAATTGAAAACAACTTCCAGAGTAAACTTGGAAGCCCTGAGTGGAAGATGAATTACATGGCCTGTTGTTGTGTTGACCTCACAGTGCTGCTGCAGGCAGAAAAGTAAACTTCTATTATATTTTAGATGTTATGTCATTTCGGAACTACTTGCTCTAGCAGCTATATACTAACTTGTTCATGGTATTAAGTAGTAAACCTTAGAAGAGAAGTTTATGAATAAAAACACAGCTATTTGAGAAAGTATTTCGATGGTAAAGGCTGGGTAAAGATTTAGAACTGATTATACATAAAACAAAAAATAAATTCAGTATGTTTTTCATTTTATATATAAAGAGAGTAACATTTAAAACTTAAAAAAAAAGTTTCTGGGCCAAGTATTACTACAGGCTAGAGCAGAAGCTCCATGAGGGCAAATATTCCATAATCTTTTTGTTCAATGATGTATATATGCCTCACACCCTGAAAAATTCTTGACATAGAGTCATAAATGCTTACTAAACGAACAAGCAAGAATCAGAGTTTACTAAGTTGATCTATAAATTTCCTGAAATTTTCTTTCTAAAATCAAGCCCTTAACTTTATGTTATGATTTACTAATACAGAGCTGGGCAAAAGTAGGTTTACAGTTGCTCATACGAAAAATAATACAATAATTAATAAATAATAATACAAGAATAAACTGTGTTTCACATACTCACAACTGTAAAGCTACTTTTGCCCAGCCATATGGCAACCATCAAATTGAGTAGTTTGAAGACAGTATTTAAAAAGAACTTTTTATGTCAGGTGTGAGCCTGGTGACCAAGTATAAGAAACACACAACGAATAGTATACCATCCTGCAAGTAGTTGCAATAGCAGGCGAGTAAACAGATGTGAGGGCTGAAGGAAGGAGTCACTTACTAGAACTAAGAAGAGTAGTAGAGAAAGATATCTGGCAAAAGTGACGGCAACCCAACAGAAATGAACCAAAGAAATCATTTTGTGTACCCCAACCACACTCCTCCTCCCTCCAGTTCCTGCTCGTGCTGACCATTGGCTGAACCCAAATAGAAGACGGAAGGCAAAGGAGCCATGGACACAGTCTGTATTCCTTAGGCTCCTGGACAAGGACCCAGTACAGAAGACTGGAGAATGAAGATGGAGGAGCAAACATATTATTGAGCCAACTCTCACTAATAAATGTCTTTGCTTAAATTTGTGGTCACTACATCAAAAAAAAAATAATAAAAGCAAACAGTCAATAGTAGTTAATTAGAGTTTGATCTGAACATAAATACTCCACTTTACTCTTTAGTTTTATTTATACATATGATTATACCAAAGTATTTTATACTTTGAATAGAGATGCAATTCATAAACACTGTATGGCTGAAATTAATAATCATGCAATGTTATAGCTAGAACTACTTTAGAGACCATCTTGCTCATCATTTCCCAGACTAGTATTCTCATCTGGTAGACAATAAACAGATGTAAGGAAGGGACAATCTGACGTGTGGTTTTAAGTTGATTAATCACTGTTGCCTGGAAGTGCAATTCAAGTTCTGAAACAATTGAGATGCAGGATGTAGGAATTGCAATGGCAGAATAGAAAGTAGCTTCTATTAATGAGAAAGTCATACTGAAAAACAACAATTAAAAGTGGCCACAATTTGCTTTCCTATTTCCTCTCCTAGGATTAGCACCTACACAAACCTGGTTTCGGAAGAGACTGGATCTGAAAATAGATTGCATACCCAGATCTCTCCTTTAAACATCCTGAGACCCAAAGGTATAGCTAGGGAAAAAGAGCATCTCACATTTTCTTAAGAGGGAAGAACTGAATCTGAACACTGAGAATGAGGAAGTGGAGGAAAACACTCCCACTCAAGGTTACAGATTTGAAGATGTGAATGAATAAGAAAGTTTCAAGCCACTCATGTTCACACTTAGTACTTTCTCCACAATTCCTCCTTTCCTGTTTCTAGACTTCTTCCTCTTTGTTAGATCTCCCCAATCAACATGGAGAACATACTCTTGATTCTTGCATTTCAAAAATAAATATATTCCCTCTGGATTTCATTGCTCTCAATTAAAGCTTTGAATAGCCAAGTTTTACAAAGTAATTTGCTCTACATATTGGCTTTTTCCCCCTAATCACTTGTAACTCCACTTATCAGTTTGTGGGAGTGTAGCCTCCACGATTCCATGCATCAAGCTATTCTTGTAAGATCACATGAAAGTCCCCATTGTCAGTGGCACTTTTCAGATCTCTTTTATTTTCTGTCTATTGTTTTTTTTTGTTTTTTTTTTTTTTTGGTACTGATTTCAGAGAGAGGAAGGGAGAGGGAGAGAGATAAAAATGTCAATGATGAGAGAGAATTATTGATCAGCTGTCTCCTGCATCCCCCCTACTGGGGATTGAACCCAGAACTCTGGCATGTGCCCGGACTGGGAATCCAACCATGACCGCCTGGTTCATGGGTTGAGGCTCAACCACTGAACCATACCAGCTGGACAGATCTCTTTTCTTTTTATTTTAACTTCTCTGATATACCAACAAAGATAATCACAGCCTCCTGGAAAAATTAATTTTCACCTCCTACATCTCAGTTATTTTTGGTGTCTCCTCCTCTATAGGACATTTCATCGTTTGTTCTACTGAAGTTTGATCTTAGGTCTTTCATTTTCTTTAAAACTTAAACTACTGTGGTTTTCAGATCATCTCATTCTATCACTGTGGCTTCAAATATGATGTTTTGTATCTCTATAGCTGCATACTCAAGTATTTATTTGACATGTCCACTTTAAATATCTAAATGAATTTATTAAAAATATACTCATGGTTTCTCCATAATTGAAACTACTAATTTCCAGGTTTGCCATCTCACATTTCATCACTTATTCATTCAGTTAGTTACTTGTGCCAGCAATCGGGGGTAAGAATTGACAACTTATTCTTTCCAACTTCCAAAGCGGATGAGTCATAATATTTTACTGGAAATAACTAAAAAAAAGATTATATGTATATTACTAACTTCTAATTTCTTACTCTACAAATACAAGGAAAAGGGGAATTAAAGTGATAGGTGTGATTTAATTTATTTCATAGAAGGGCTCTAAGATAAGGAGATACATAAGCAGTGTTATTAGTGGTGAGAGAAAGTCATGACATTAGACATGTTTTTGTTTTATTCTACGGGCAAGAGAAGAGAATGAGGCAAAGATCCCAAGAAGTTTTGAATTTCAGATACAGTGGAAGCCAAAAGATTGAAACAGAATGAGGGAGGGGGTAAGGATAAGAGGGTGGAAAGAATATAGAAAATATATCACATTAGAAAGTTCTTATCATGAAAGAATCATATACATATAAGTGTACATTTATAGATGCTTATTCTTATTTCATTTTAAAATATATATATTTAATTTTATAATGATGTTGGATTAACAGAAAATTTGTCAAGATAATACAGATTTCCTTTATTCTCCCACCCATTCTCCCCTATCATTAACACCTTATATTAGTATAGAACATTTGTTACAATTAAATAAATCAACAAAGATACATCATTATAACTGAAGTCCAGACTCCATTCAGATTTGCTTAGATTCTATTTAATGACCTGTTCTTGTTCCAGGACCCCATCTAGGATCCCACATTGCATTAAGTAGTCATGTCACCTTAGGATACTCTTGGCGTTAACAATTTCTTAGGCATTCTTTGTTTTTTTATGATCTTGAGAGTCTTGAGTGCTATTCAGAGATATTTTAGAATATGCCTCAATTAAGATTTCCCGCCTCATGGTTATATGGGTTTATGGGCTTTTAGGAATATTCTGGCACCATGTTGGATGGGAGAGGTCGGAGAAGAGATTCTTATCCTATTCCTGATCTTAGAAGGGATTACATTCAGTTTCTCATTATCTTCATTAAGTTGAGAAAATTTCCCTCTATCCCTAGTGTGCCGAGAGGTTTTATACTTTTTCTCATTCTAGATGCCGGATTTTGTCGCATGTTTTTTTCTGTGTCGATTGATTTTTATTCTAGTTTGTTGATGTGTTGCATGCATTGATTGATGAACCTGCCTTACACACTTGGAAGAGGCTCCAATCTCTCACAGACACTGGAGGTAGGGGCACTATCTCCCTTGGTGTTTACCTTTCAAGGGGATGGCCTCAGGCTCTTGAGAAAGACAGTCCTGGATTGTAAACCTGGCAAGAGGCTATTCTGAAAAAGATTTATGAACATCTCAAAAGAGTAGAGGAAGAGTTTCTAGTTACAAGTTTAGCAAAATAATGCTCTAAAAGAGGAGGGGTGTATATACCTTTTTTAAAATTTATCTTTATTGCTGAAAGCATTGCAGATGTCCCCTTTTTATCCTCCCATTGATCCCCTCCACCTCGTTCCCAGCCCCCGGCCCAGTATCTTCCATTATATGTAAAATGGAGAATTAAGGTTCTTCTTCTTATTATTTTAAATGCTAAACCAAGGATATTTTTTTCCATTGATTTTTTGAGAGAGAGAGAAACATTAACCTGAGAGAGACACATAAATTGATTGCCCTGACCAGGCTGAGGGATCAAACCTGCAACCAAGGCACATGCTCTTGACTGGAAATCGAATCTTCAGTGGCCCTTCAATCTGTGGTCTGATGCTCTCACCACTGAACAAAACTGGCCAGGGCAAGGCCCTTATTTTTAATTTTTCCTTGTCCTTACAGGTGTTAGTAGTTCAGGAACGATAAAGCTGTTTTAGAGGTCCAAATGACTGAGTTGCTGATGGATTTTGACACTGACATGATAGTCAAGGAATAATGCAAGATAACTGATCTGAGCAAATGGTGAATCATGGTGCTATTTGTTAAAATGTGAACCCAGGGAAGGAGAACGTGAACTAAGTATTGGGGAAATTTAGGTTTTAATCACTTATGAGATGTTGCGATGCATTTGATTTCTGGGCAGTCTGGGATTGGGGCAGAGGTCATAGCTCCAGACACACCTTAGAGCAATTCTAATGTAGATGATATTTAAAGACAGGGCACTGAAGATCATCCAGAAAGTACAAGCACTTAGAGAAGGAATCTGTTGGAGGACTAGGCCCCATGGAACTCCAACCAATGTTTAGAAGATTAAGCATAGAGAATGAGAAGAAAGAAAATAGAAGGAAAACAAGAGAAATGTGGGGTATTTGGAGCTGAGAAAAGGGAGAAGTTCAGGAAGAAAGTAAATGATGAAATTTAAAACCCTTGTCTGCCTTCCATTCTATTCTCATCACTCAGCACTCCTCCCCTGATCCCTAATCCTAATGCTCAGCTCTGTCTTCCCCCTGCCACATTCCTTGTAAATGTGCATCTTTTGTGTCCCTTGATTTCTCTTCTTCAGCACAATCCAGATACCACCTCCTCTTTATCTCATCTTTTAGGGCCATATTACTTCCTCAGTAAGACCTCCCCAACTCCTCC
The DNA here is from genome assembly GCF_963259705.1 of Myotis daubentonii. Taxonomy (NCBI): domain Eukaryota; kingdom Metazoa; phylum Chordata; class Mammalia; order Chiroptera; family Vespertilionidae; genus Myotis; species Myotis daubentonii. Next base: position 48,711,141 of record NC_081847.1, on the reverse strand, counting down.
AAATAATTAAGTTCCCCTGCTATGTAACTTCATTATACCCATAGCTCTTTGTCATGGCACTTAACCTAACTATAACTATAATTTATACAACGTTCTTAAAAATACCTCTTTCCCCCAATAGTTTATGAGTTTTATAAATTCAGCTACCAGATTGTCTTGCTCACTTCTCTTTCCCCAGCACTTGGCTTAATGCAGCTTATTTATTGAATGAATGAGTAAATAAATGGGGGGGGGGGGGGGGACGAAAAACTTAAGCTACCCTGGCTTCTGCTGGACTGCTTAAAGCAACCACAGGCAACAATCTTTACAACTTGTTTCTATGTAAACTTAAATGTACATCCTTTAGGAGTCAGTAGAGGTCAAGAAAATAATGAAGCCAGTCCATTCAATTAAAATACAATGGTGTTTTTCCTTAAAAGAGTCATTATGTAAATGTGCCATATCAATATGCCAGTAATAACAAATACCATGTGACAATTAAACTGACTTTGCATCTCATCAATTAAATTTAACATTGCCTTCACACATCATTGAGTTCTCATATCATACACAGTAATTAAGATATTAATCATAGAGATTCTAAGATGAGATAAATTGTTTTAGTGCTGAGGTATTCTTTTTTTCTCTCTTTTTTCTTTTTATTAATCTCACCTTATTAGATCCCTAGTGAGAATTATACCCAAGATGATCTAGAGATTAAACATACCCACATAATCGTTTTCATAAAGCCTGTTAACTAGAAATTTTCCTTATTTTTCTTTGGATAATTTACTTGCATAACACTGACTTGCAGTGTAAGCCATAATAGCTCTTCTGAAACTAAATGGATTCTTTAATAGAATTTTATCATTTCACATACTAATGTGATTGTTTCTTTAATTAAAATGATTTCTTATTTGCCCAGGGAAGACAAAGAATAGTAACAAAAAGAAAACCAAGCAAATTTGGACCTTGATTGCTTTACTTCAGGTAATATTGCTTTCCAATGCAAGATGTTATGAATGCAATCCCATTACTGACTCAGAGCAGTGGCCAATTCCATTAAACACCGTGTTGGCAGCACCTCTATGTGTAACATACAGAAACACATGTTACTGTTGCAAAGCTAATTGGGCATCAGCACATGTGAATATAAATTTTACCTGGGGAAATAAAAACGTTCCAGCTGCCAGGATAGCTAATAAGCTCTATAGTTCAAATATAAAGAAAATATAATGTGAATGAAACAATTTTTTACAGAATCATTTTTATTCAAAGAATAATAAAAGAAACTCTAAGGCAAGTATGTGTTGTGAGCAGGCTAAAGCAATTTTGTGTGGTTGTTGGTATTTTCATTTCTTTAATTTCATTTCTGTCTGAGTAAAGTAATATCTAACTATTAATTTATCAAATTAGAAACAGAACTTTTGTCTAAACCAATTAATTTTTTAATATAAACTTCTCTGAGCTCCGTTGAACAATAATCTGCATTTTGAGTCAAATGATCTCCAGAAGTCTCTAACACACCTTCTTTTCACATCCCAAGACTTACAAAACTATGGTTTTATGCACAGGGACGTATGAGAGCCGATGCTATTCTCATACTGAGTGTGAACTCAATGTGTGTTTGGTTGGGACAGCCTTCTTGTGTATACAGGTAACTCCAAATCTGCGACCCAGGAAGTATCCCTTCAAAGGAGGAATCTCAGAGCAATAAATGAAAAGCTGGAGGAAAATAGAGGCAAAAATGAAATAATTTCCTAAGACTTTCCATTAAAATAAAAGCAGAGAATCTTTCAATAACGAAGGTCACTATACTCTTCTGTTACTTAATGATCTTTTCACCAAAATAATATATTCTTTTCACTTGTGATTAACATTAATTTAGTTAACAAACAATTATCTTCCCCCACTCCAAATTCTGTTTAAAATTTAAGTAAGCTATTTTCAGGTAGCACAATTTACCTAGGTTTTCTGAGATTCAGTAGAAAGGCATTTGTTTACCTTTGCCAACTACGACTATAAATTAAATTATGGCATTTTTTATGGAAGGGACATTTTAAAAATGCTGAAGAGCACCCCATCTGATACAATATGCCTACACACTTCCTTTCCCCCAGCATTATGACGGGAGACCCTAGTGTTTGGAGATATATCTAAAGAAAACCAAATAGCCCGGCTGGTGCAGCATCGACCTATGAACCAGGAGGTCATGGTTCGATTCCTGGTCAGGTCACATGCCTGGGTTGCGGGCTTGATCCCCTGGGTGGGACATTCAGGAGGCAGCCAATCAATGGCTCTCTTTCATCATTGATGTTTCTGTTCTCTTCCCCCCAAAACCCCCTTTCTCTCTGGAAAAAAAAAAAAAGAAAAAGAAAAAAGAAAACCAAATAGCTGCTATTGTGCCTCCTATGGTGATCCTAAGGAGCTTAACTGCCGATCAGACTCTTGTTCTACTTTAGAACAGTCATGTGAAAGTGAAATGTACTTCTACTTCAGTTGCATATCTTCATTTTTGAATCACTTTGCTAGATCAGCATAGTCTGTACTCAATTCTGATGAGAACATAATTGTTCTGCTATAAAGAGCTAGAGACTTGATGATTTTCTTAATTACTGAAATTATTATAATAATTAGATGAAACGATAATAGAGAAATATATTAAAAGGCCAACTAATTTATATTTTGGTAAACTTAAGCTGACTAATGGAGATGTGAGAAGACAATAGTCATATTATTTTAATAAGTTAGGTTAAAATAGACCTCTTCATAATTAGTGAGCTATTCTGCCCAATAAAAACAAATGTTACAGTGCTTTAAAAAATTCATTAGTTGATTAGAATGTTAAGAAGTTACATTCTGAATAGAAAAAAAAGTGTAGTATGTGTCAAATATTTGAAAACAAACTTTCAATAGTTACTAAAAATTCTAATGACATTTAATGTATCCAAATTTTATGATGCAAATTATACAAATGTGTAACCAAATAAAAATGTGATACAACTTTTCATGTTTTTAAAAAAAATATTAAATATTGATAAGTTTTATTTCTTACATTTATCTCTTTTATTGTAAGGCTATATTAAAATAGGCTCTTTGATTGACATATGATTCTCTTGACCCTATACTCTACTCGTATTTTCAGTAGATAGAAAGGCATAGAAATTTTAGTATAACTTTATAAATCTGACTCTAGTGTAGCCTATACTGTAGTCAAGTGATATTTTTAAAACTCTAACTTAATGCAAATGCAATAACCATTTGAAATATTCCAGCTGTCTATTAATAGCCTGTTAGACATATTTATATACCAAGGACTTATATTAATTTATAATGGTACTATGAAATCAATGTTAATGTATTTTGTGGCATCTATATATCTTACAGGAGTAAATAAAGTGAACTCAGTTAAATATGAATTTATATATGTTCTATGGTACTAATTAAATTGCTAAAATACATTAAGGGAGGAGTTAAAAATAGACTTTTCTCAGTGTGAACTTAAAAACTCTTCAAAGCTACTGTCAGCCTGATTTTCCTTTCATTGTCAAACATGATATACCATAGCAACTGGCATTAGGGGCTGGAACTCTGGGTATTAGTAAAGCACCTTAGAATATATTTTGTATAGTTAATAGAAATACCATTTCTGTTTAAAGTTTAATTGGATTTGTCAATGCTTTCCAGTCAAAGACTTCCAGGAATTCACATGTCATTGAAGAGGCTGGGTTTGAAACTCATTGCAATGAAGGAGATGAAAGCATAGGGGGACTGCAGTCACCACAATAAGAGTTTGTTAGAAAGTGCAATTATAGGTGCCATAGTGACAATTAGACAAGTAGGGCATTTGGGGGAGAGTTCAAGGAACTATGGCTTTACTTGATACTGAATGCTATCAGGAAATGTGGGTAGTTCTATGTCTCTCTATCAATAAATCCTATCTATAAGGTGGAAGAAATGAAGAAAGGCTAAAGCTGTAATTGATTAACATGTGGGGGATAAGAAGGCATTTAATCATTTTATGCTTTGTAAAATATTTGTGATTATGTCTGTGTTAAAACATGATTATGGAGTAAAATATTTTGTCTCGAGCTACCTGGACCACAGATGTAAATTGTCTGACGTTAAGGTCTTGTAAGATCGATTGCATTCAACAGAAGGATACCAAGACCTAGGTGTGAGGTCAGAACAGCTCCATGATGGCAGTGGCTGCTTTTCTAGTTCTTAAAATAAATGCATAAAATCATATTATAAAGGTATAGTGCAAATTCAAAATGTTACTTTTCTCTTTAAAAACATAGTAATGCCAACAAAAGAATTATATGTATTTCATACTTCTTTCCAATCATTTTTGAAAAGCCAAAAATATTTGAGACTTACAGTAGCTTTCAGATAGTCATCAGACTTCTGAGAGCTTGTTCCTACCTCCTTTGCCTTAATTTAAACAAAAATCATATCTAAGTAATTAGAGGAAAGCAACTTGTATGGAAACAAAATATGTTAAGTTGATTTTCATGAACTATTCTTTTTTAAAATATATTTTTATTGAGTTCAGAGTGGAAAGGAGAGGGTAAAAGAGATAGAAATATCTATGATGAGAGAGAATCATTGATCGGCTGCCTCCTGCACACCCACCACTGGGGATTGAGCCCACAACCCGGGCATGTGCCCTGACCAGGAATAGAACCGTGACTCAATTGCATAATAAATTAAAGTAGTAGATGCTCAGTGTTATAATAACATGATAAATTAATATATGAGATGTGAAACTAAAATGGAAACATTTGAATAATATTGTCATTTTATTTTGCAGGTGATTATATTGCTTTAAATACATAAATACAAAAGCATTTTAAATTTTAAAAGAGTTGGAAATGATAGCAACAGGAAAACCCATAAATCAAAATAAATTTTATCTCTGAGATAGAGTAAGTACTTACTTAATGAAAAGCAGTAGTTCCCTTTTTTCACTAAAAAGTTTCACCTCCTGAATCTTTCACCTTTTTAAGCTTTCCTCTTAATTTTTTGGCACACTATCAATATATTAAAAAATTATCTTTTCTGAAAAATTTAGAAACCTAATTATTGTTACCTGAGTCTGTTTATTTTAAATACTAGGGGCCCAGTGCATGAAAATTCATGCACTCAGGGGGGGAGGGGTCACTCAGCCTGGCCTGTGCCCTGTGGCAGAACAGAAGCCCTCAGGGGGATGTCAGAGTGACGGCTTAGGCCTGCTGCCTTTGAGGAAATGGTCTAAGCTGCAGTCTGGCTTCCCTCTGTGGGAGGTGACCCATGGGCCGATCAGGGGACAGCACCAGTTGGCGAGTGGCTACCCCTGCTCCCCAATTGTTCCTCCACCACTGCCAGTCGCTGCTGTCCCCCAATCACTGTCCCTTCCCTCTGCCCACTGGCACCCACCTTGGCTGGCCTGGCGCCACACACTCACCAGTCCTGTCACCCACCAAATAGTCGTTCTGCCATTCAGTTGATTTCCATATTAGGCTTTTATTATATAGGATTGCCACTCTGATTAATTAAAACTAAAATTTTAATAATTTTTTCCAGTTACCTGTGACTTAAAGTCATCTATTTATGTAATAAACAAACTCCTTTGAACACTTATTTTTTACATTGACTCTCATAAATTTAGGCTCTAAATTCTGAAAATGATAAGGATTCTTTAAACCCAAACTATCTTCATTGTTTTATAGATAGTAACCAGATAACAGAAATGACCCGTTCTCTTGGTTTATGACTCAAAATATGAAACTCATGAAAAGAATGATACTTAAAAAAAAAGATTTGGTTGGTATTTTATACATTTTAATTATAGCAACACTATCATAAGAACTGCCCTATTTCAAGCCCAGATTATGTGAGAAGATGTAAACCCACAAAGACAATCCTGACTCTTTAGTAGGTACTAAGTCATATGCACTCTTGTAGAGTATTGGGAATAAAGAAGCAAATAAAAAGCCCAAATCCTTATTCTCCTGGAGCTGACATTCTAGTTGAATAAGAGAGACAATAAACAATGAAGAAATATAAAGCAGAGCAGGGAATAAAGATGGTAAGAGCTGATTATTATTACTCAGACTGTACAGAAAATACCCCTCTGACCAAGAAGGCTGATATTGGAGCAGAAACCCAAATGGCCCTAGCTGGTTTGGCTCAGTGGATAGAGTGTCGGCCTGTGGACTCAAGGGTCCCTGGTTTGATTCTGGTCAAGGGCACATGCCTGGGTTGCAGGCTTGGTCCCCAGTGTGGGGCATGATTCTTTCATCATTGATGTTTCTATCTCTCTCTCCTTCTCCCTTCCTCTCTGAAATCAATAATTTTTTTTTTTTTTTAAAGAAACCCAAATGAAGTCAGGCCTTAATAAAACACATTGTTATGATTCCTACAAGGGTCTGACTTTTATTATCTTTGAACAGCTGAGAAATCAATGGGACTTATCCCATGATTTCTTTCAAGGGTAGGAAGATGCTAACAACATGATTTTAACAGGGAGCATTGGGAAATAGTAAAGTTATTTTCCACTAACAATTAATACAATACAGCTCTTCCAATAAAAATGTTATATATAACACACATGCATTATTATAAACACATGTGAAAAATGTGCTTAAACACAGTGAAAGTATATTCTGTTGAGAAGCTTTTAAAATGTCTTTTTATGACATGTATGAAATAAATATAAAATATTTCATCATACTGCTCTGATCAAGTTTTTATTCATTCCCTTACACCTTTATTTGCAGTAATATTAGCAAAACTCTACCTTAAAAGTAGTTAAGAGACTGGCTGGTGTGCTTAGTGGTTGAGTGTCGACTTATGAACCAGGAGGTCCCAGTGTGATTCCCGGTCAAGGCACATGACCAGGGTTGGGGTCTGGATCCCTATTAGGGGGCATGCAGGAGGCAGCCGATCAATGACTCTCTCTTATCATTGGTGTTTCTATCTCTCTCTTCCCCTCCCTCCCTCACTGAAATATATATATATGTTAGAAGTAAATAAACTTGAATTAAAAATCAGAAATATTACATTTTTAGGGTCGGTTAGAAATTCAAATTAAAGATTGGGAATAAACAAACAAACCTCCATGCTGCTGAAGTCTGATGTATTAAAAGAAGACAGACTTTATGAAGGTAACTGTCAGAGTTTGACTTCTGGAGGCCAGCAGTGGTGTCTGTAGGAAATGGTAGCCAGTTGGCTGTGCTCTGCCTGGTTATTTGCAATCTTTGTCCTTTTTTTTTTTTTTTCCCAGACAGAATATCTGAGTGGCTTCTGGGCTTATTGCAAGTGTCCTTGAAATACTGAAAGTGATGACATTCTGTAATTGCTGTCTCATTTCAGTCTGGTGATATTCAACAACACTTTTACTCTTCAGAAATTCATCCCAAGTCTAGTCTCCATGACTTTTGGAAAAGAGCAAAGGGAATTCTTATAGCACAAAGCAGGCATTGCTTTTCTCCTCTGCGATGGCCAAAGTTCAGGGCTGTGATTATTAATTTCAGAGAATCCTTGTTCTGTCTTCTTTCTCAAAGTTCAAAATATTTATGCCACGTAATTAGAAAATACCAGCTTCCCCTGTGTCTAACAGCTACTGTGGGGCTCCATGCAAATGTAAATTCAGTTTGTAGTCCTTCATTTGGCCCTTTTGCATTTCTCCTTTTATTTTTCAGGGGAAAAGAGAAAGCTGGTTTCTAGTTGTGCAGAGCTCAGCACTTTGCTCTATTGTTCTTTTCCTCTGATCATCACTGTTAAGTGATGTTGGAAGTAATTACATCCCACTCTCGCTTTTGGCCAGGAAGCAGTTTTCAGATAGGGAACAGCTTGAAAAATATTCACCATTACACAGAAATCACGTCTCAATGACACCCTCTGTGTCCTAGTGTTAGATTTCTTGCTGTGTCTGGCGAACACAGCTTAGACTATCTGGTTAATCATTTTATGCCATTAACATGTTAGCCACAGAAATATTGTCTTTATCCCACATTTCACATTCCAGATCAACCCTTCATCCCTGAAACGACTCTGGGTCACATTATTCTCTCCCCACTCAATTCCTACAGTGCAGACCATGGGTGACATTCACGATGCACCCAGTGATATACTTACAGGTGTGTGCGATGTCTGTGCTAATGAGAGCTCTAGGCCTCCACAGTAAGAGCTGTGTCTTAAAGATCACTATGTCCTCTAGGGCTGAACTATTTGTGAAGCAGTTTTCACCATGTGTCACTGAATACATTTTAAATTGAATTTAATTGTACCCCAGAAGCCTGGTGTTTTTAATATCACTCACCAGGAAATACACTTTCGAAGTAGGTTAATAAATGAAATGCCCAAGGCAGTGTTCATTTCCCCTTCCCTCAGGCCCTGTGCAAACTTTGCGCTTAATCATATTTTATTGTGCTTCCCTGTTTATGGTTTGTTTTCCCTGATGGACAATGAATTTCTAGAGGGCATGGGACTGTGGATTTCTTTTTCTTTCTTTCTTTCTTTTTTCTTTCTTTCTTTCTTTCTTTCTTTCTCTCTCTCTCTCTCTCTCTCTCTCTTTCCTCCTCCTCCTCCTCCTCCTCCTCCTCCTCCTCCTCCTCCTCCTCCTCCTCCTCCTCCTCCTCCTCCTTCTTCTTCTTCTTCTTCTTCTTCTTCTTCTTCTTCTCTCTCTCTCTCTCTCTCTCTCTCTCTCTCTCTCTCTCTCTCTTTCCTTCCTTCCTTCCTTCCTTCCTTCCTTCCTTCCTTCCTTCCTTCCTTCCTCCCTTCTTTTCTTCCTTTCTTCATATTTTTACTACAAAAACTGGCACACTGCCTACATAAATTTGGTGTTAACTGCTTTTTGAATGAATGATTAGTTTCAACTTCAATCATGAGTCTAAATATTTGCTCTCACTATGCATCCATTTGTCCTCTTTGTCTACAGTTGAGAGAAGAGCCAGTTAATATCCAGTCTTTTTAAATAAACACAATGCATCTTTGCTTTTTGCCAAACCATGATAACCTGAATTGGATTCTGGTAAAGGATACATTTTAAAAGTGGTGGTCCTTTTAGTCCTTCTCCTAAGGTTATGGATTCTAGAGATAACCATTGATAATATACTGGAAGTTTAATTTTTCTTTAAATATCCTCCACTCTGCTTGAGTTTTTTTTTGTGTTCCTAGGGAGAACAGATTGACAATCACCCCACTTCATTCCTTCATTCATGTAACAGATTCCTATAGAATTCCTACTATAGGCTAGCTGCTACGTGAGACTGGGGGCATCAGCTGGTCTAAAGAATAGTGTCCTCTGATGTCACAGGGAGTACTGGTAACGATAAGCCACACATTACTGTGGCTCGGTTTACCAGATGCTTACATTATATTAAAAAAAATCCAGCTCTTTGAAGCAATTAATAATATTCATATTTCACAGATGATTGTTTTCTTTGTAGGCTGTCCTAATCTTTTACCAGTTTCACTTCCCTGTGGTTGTACGAGTTTATATTTATGAGTTGGCTCTTTCTTTACCAAATCTCATTCTCTTCTTCAATTGTTTTTTGAATGTTTACCCAGATAGATATTTGAGGCATAGAAATGAGTAAAAACAAACATACAAACAATAAAAGATCCATACAAATATTTGACTGAACACAGGATTTGTAAAAAAATCCACATCAATAAATACTACAAATAGACCTATAAAAGGAGTAATTCAAATATTATTAGGTATCATATTAACTTTTAAAAATAATGGATTTCATTGCAAAAGTAATTTCATAGAAGAAAGGAATGAGTGTATGCCAGATGCATTCAGTACTTTATTTGTTTAAATATGTTTTTATTTATTTCAGAGAGGGAAGAGAGAGGGATAGAGAGATAGAAACATCAATGATGAGAGAGATTCATTGATTAGATGCCTTCTGTACATCCCTAATGGGGATCAAGCTTACAACCCAGGCATGTGCCCTGACTAAGAATCAAACTGTGACCTGGTTTATAGGTTGATGCTCAATCACTGAGACACACCAGCCAGACTCAGTACTTCATTTTATTGTCACTCAGTTCTGTGCTGTTGGTACTGTGATTCTCATTTGCTTCATGAGAATGTAGAGGTTTCAGAGATCTTAAATAGCATATTAATTTTTTTAATTGATTTTAGAGAGAAGGAGGGAGAAGGAGAGAAAGGGAGAAACATCAATGTGAAACATAGATCAGTTGCCTTCTGCATGTGTCCTGACAGGGGATTGAACCTGCCACCTTTTGATGCTCCAACCAACTATGCAACACTGGCCAGGGCAATAGAGTATTAATTTTAACAAAGCTTACAAAAAGAATAACAATACCTTAAACCTTTTACTATAGGTGAATTAATATATTGGGTGGTTTTAAGACAGGTTATGCATTTTGTTTTGATCATACTCTATTTCATTTTCCTTTATTACTTAGACAGGGCTTACATAGACAACAGTTTTCCATATTCCACTAGAGCAAATTTCCATTACATAAAAGTAGAAACCATTTTGAATATGTAAATATTTAAGGCAAAAATAAAACCTGTGATCCAAATGACAAGGAGGGCCTATGCATCCATGTATGGCTATGGCTTGGGCATTAGTGTGATTATTAATTTTATGTGTAAAAATTAATCACTTGTAAAACGTGATTTCTGAGTGTGTCTGTGAGGGTGTTTGCAGAAGAGAGTTTGAATTGGTAGACTAAGAGGATACCCCTGCCAATGGGGGTGGCCCCACACAGTCCTTAGAGAGCATGAGCAGAACAGAAAGGCAGAGGAAGAGCAAATTTGCTTTCTCTGCTTGACCTGAGACATTGACCTTCTTCTTCCCTCAGACATCAGTGTTTCTGGTTCTTGGGAAGTCAGGACATATCTCTGGTTTTAAGTCAGGGGTGGGGAACCTTTTTTTCTGCCAAGGACCATTTGGATATATATAACATCATCCACTTAATATAATTCACTTAATATAAATTTATGTTGCTATGAGAAAAGCTCCTAGATTTATTGAATTTCAAGTCCATCCTGCAGTTGCCTTGGCAAGGCCAGACCAAAAGATTTCCTGGTCCTCATATAGCCAGAGGGCCGGACGTTCCCCACCCCTGTTAATGCCTTTACATTCAGACTCAATTCCACCACTGGCTTTCCTGATCCTCCAGCCTTCAGGTGGCAGATCTTAAACTTCTCTGCCTTTATAATCATACTTGTGGCCCGGTGCACAAAATTCATGCACTTGGGGTGAGGTTGGTGGGGGGGGGTCCCCCAGCCTGGTCTGTGCCCTGTCACAGTGTGGGAGCCCCACAATCCATCACCCCCAAAAGGTAGGCCCCACCCACCCATATGGGGCTCCTTCATGGATTGCCCCAAAGAGCTGGGCTGGAGCCGGGGGGGGGGGGGGGCCTGCAGACCACCATGCCGGGCCACGGCGGAAGGGCCTCCCTCTCCACATTCCTGCGGACCCCCAGCTGCAGCGGAGAGACCTCTCCACATGCCTGTGAACCCCTGGTGCAGGTGCACGGAGAGGCCTCCCTGCCATGGCTCTGCCCCATCCCTGATGCTGAAAGTCCCCGCCCACCTGCACCTGCTGCACACACAACCTGCTGATCCGTCATTACTGTGACGGTGCCCGTTCTGACCAATTTGCATATTACCCTATTATTAGTATAGATGAGCAATTATCTACATTCCAGAAATGTCATACTTTGTCAGGTATACCTCACAACATTGTGACTAACACCCATCATATTTTAATTTTTTAAAACACAACAACCAAACAACATTTCCATAGCATCTCTACTCACAAATTCTCTACATCTGCTCAGAAATGATACCTAACAACTTCTGCTCCATCTAGAAATAACCTTTTTGTCACTTCCTCCAAAGCAAATATGCCTCTCATTTCCATAGATTTTAGCCACTTATTTATTGGTTCTTTGGTAACTTGGATCAAAGCAAAAATAACCATGTGTTATAGATCATATTCTGTGTGAAAATTCTTCATGTGAATGGCATGGTGAGAGAAGCAATCTTTACTTTGACAGACTTCTTTATTTGAGAATTTCATTACTGGGAAAGAATAAAAAATGTTATGAAAAGAAATAAAGATCAAGACACTGGACTAGCTTAGTCCTCCATTGTATATATGCTTTCTCCCTATTTTCTGACCTCTTTTTTTTCTTCCCTTTTTCTCAGAATTGAACTTTTTTACAATAAAGAGAAAATAGATTATAGTGGGACAATTCAGTGAAACTGAACGTAACCCTAGTTCCTGTCACTTCCCCCTCCAAACAACACTGTCACCTGTCTCTTTGCATTTCATTGTCTGCACCCTACCTTACAGGATTTCCCTAGCCCAAACACATTATTACTTTTATTTTCTTTCAAATAAAGTCCAGAGAACCAAGATGGCGGCATAGGTTAACGCCAGAGTTTGCTGCTTTGAACAACTACTTCAAAAGTGAAACTAAAAGACGGAAGGGACATCACCCAGAACCACAGGAACACTGGCTGAGTGGAAGTCCTATAACTAGGAGGAAAGAGAAATGCATACGGACACTCAGAGGAGGCGCAATGCTGAAGTCAAATTCTGAGGTGCGGAGTGCGCGGAGCGGGCTGGCGGTGGAGGGCGCGATTGTTGTTTTCAATCGGGAGGGAGTCGCAGACTCTGAGCTCCAGATACAGGCGAGTCTTTAGGGACCCAGACTCAAACGGGAGAAGCGGGACTGTCTGGCTTCGGTCAGAGCAAGTGCAGCTTTCTCTCCGAGCTTTGCAGTGGGTGCTGGGACTCAGAGAGGCAGAGCCCCTGGGGACAGGACTGAGAGCCGCCATAACTGCTCTCTCTGGCCCACCCTGTTGATCCTGTGCGACCCGCCCTGCCCAAGCCCTGCACAGAGGCATTTGCCAGATAGCCTCAGGCAAAGGTTAGATTAGCACCTCCCTAGAGGACAGAAGTTCCCTCACTGCTAACACAGCTGATTCTCATAGCCACTTGGCCTGGAGGTCAAACCCTCCCTGGGATTAGCTACAACAATCAAGGTTTAACTATAAGACTGCGAACAAAGACCACTAGGGGGTGCACCAAGGAAGCATAACAAAATGCGGAGACAAAGAAACAGGACAAAATTGTCAATGGAAGATATAGAGTTCAGAACCACACTTTTAAGGTCTCTCAAGAACTGTTTAGAAGCCGCCGATAAACTTTATGAGATCTACAAGAAAACTAATGAGACCCTCGATGTTATATTGGGGAACCAACTAGAAATTAAGCATACACGGACTGAAATAATGAATATTATACAGACGCCCGACAGCAGACCAGAGGAGCGCAAGAATCAAGTCAATGATTTGAAATGCGAGGAAGCAAAAAACACCCAACGGGAAAAGCAAAATGAAAAAAGAATCCAAAAATGCGAGGATAGTGTAAGGAGCCTCTGGGACAGCTTCAAGCGTACCAACATCAGAATTATAGGGGTGCCAGAAGATGAGAGAGACCAAGATATTGAAAACCTATTTGAAGAAATAATGACAGAAAACTTCCCCCACCTGGTGAAAGAAATGGACTTACAGGTCCAAGAAACGCGGAGAACCCCAAACAAAAGGAATCCAAAGAGGACCACACCAAGACACATCATAATTAAAATGCCAAGAGCAAAAGACAAAGAGAGAATCTTAAAAGCAGCAAGAGAAAGAAACCCAGTTACCTACAAGGGAATACCCATACGACTGTCAGCTGATTTCTCAACAGAAACTTTGCAGGCCAGAAGGGAATGGCAAGAAATATTCAAAGTGATGAATACCAAGAACCTACAACCAAGATTACTTTATCCAGCAAAGCTATCATTCAGAATTGAAGGTCAGATAAAGAGCTTCACAGATAAGGAAAAGCTAAAGGAGTTCATCACCACCAAACCAGGATTATATGAAATGCTGAAAGGTATCCTTTAAGAAGAGGAAGAGGAAGAAAAAGGTAAAGATACAAATTATGAACAACAAATATGCATCTATCAACAAGTAAATCTAAGAATCAAGTGAATAAATAATCTGATGAACAGAATGAACTGGTGATTATAATAGAATCAGGGACATAGAAAGGGAATGGACTGACTATTCTTGCGGGGGAAAGGGGTGTGGGAGATTCGGGAAGAGACTGGACAAAAACCGTGCACCTATGGATGAGGACAGTGGGTGGGGAGTGAGGGCGGAGGGTGGGGCGGGAACTGGGAGGAGGGGAGTTATGGGGGGGAAAAAAGAGGAACAAATGTAATAATATGAACAATAAAGATTTAATTAAAAAAAATAAAAAATAAAAAATAAAAAATAAAATCAATAAAAAAAAATAAAAAATAAAAAATAAAGTCCAAAAGACTTGAGCTTGTATTTAAACATCTCTTTGCATTTGTGTCAGGTATAAAGGGACCTTTTATTCAAACTGCACTCTTCTGTTTTCTTAATCTTTCCCAACTCTGCATCTTTGCTTTGCTATTCTAAATTGAACAACCTTCTTGCTTCAGCTCCACATTTGCATTATATTTATTTCCCCTTCCATTTAGATGCAAGCATTTGGACAGATACCATGTTTTCTTCATCTTTTTATCCCCCAGGGAGTGTTTCACCTTCATTCTAGTAAGAATTTGAGGTTGTGACATTTGTATAAATCTAACAGAGGTTCTAGAAAAGAAGAATTAGCTACTTTAATATGGGACAAAACCTTTTTATAGGCTATCTACTAGTTACATTATTCGTTCAATTAAAGTTGAAGAATGGAATTCGATGTTAAAAGAAAAAGAAGGTATTTTCCAGAATGCTAAAAATTTACCACTTTCTAATCTCCCATGTATTCCTTGTCAAAATTAGAACCAACTGTCAATGATTATTTTAGCCCTTGTACTGGTTCTCTGGACAGTTAGGGTTACATTTGGCTATAACATATCTCCTGTCAATTCTAATCACTAATTAGACAAAATCCTAGTCTATCTGCTTTCCTTCATGCCGCTAGAAGTATGGAAGTGAGCAAGGTAGTCACCATTCCTGGCCACCATGTTCATCTTCAGCAAGAAGAATAGAGAAAATTTAAAAAAAAAAAAACCGCCAGAAATTCACAGCTGACTTCCACTTGTTTCTCATGATCATAATTATGAACTATGAATACCTCAAACTCTAAAGAAGGCAGAGAAATGTCATTTTTAATAGGTAAATTGCTATATTGAACAAAACCCAAGTGTTATTATTACAGGAAGAAAAGGTGATGAATATTGCATAGGAGCATTTGAGTATACACCACAAACACTAATTTTGTTGTTTTCCTTTGTAATTAAATTGATAATCAAATGGATTAACACCAATATAGAAAAGTCAGAGAGGATTCTAAAGCTTATTAGAATTAACCACAGGAAGTACATCGACTCAGAAGTCTATCATATTTTTGTAGAATTTTTTTAGAGCAGTTTTAGGTTTACAGCAAAACTAAGTAGTAAGAACAGAGTTCCCATATCACCATCACCCTCCACAGACATCGCCCCTCGCACACCACCTCTGTCCGGCATCCTGCACCACAGCGCATTTCTTACAACTTACGGACCAACATTACCCATTTCTATCAACCAAAGCCCATAGTTTACATTAAGGTTCACTCTTGGTGTTGTATGTCCTATGGGTTTTCACAAAAGAATATGGACATATTTCCACCATTATAACAGAACTAGTAGCCCAGTGCATGAAATTTGCACACATTAAAAGGGAATTAATTGCCCTAACCATTTTGGCTCAGTGGACAGAGCATCAGCATGAGGACTCAAGGGTCCCAGGTTTGATTCCGGTCAAGGGCATGTACCTTGGTTGCGGGCACATCCCCAGTGGAGGGTGTGCTGGAGGCAGCTGATCAATATTTCTCTCTCATTGATGTTTCTCTCTATCCTTCTCCCTTCCTCTCTGTAAAAAATCAATAAAATATATTTTTTTAAAAAGGGAATTAATTAGCAGAGATATTTTAATATTGCTATTTGTCCTTTCTCTATAATAGAAGTGTGAGAGATGAAAGGAAATTAGTAAAATGTATATGAAAATAATATATAAATTTATTAATAAATAAACAGTGACAAAAGGATATAACAACACGGGCATGATATAAAAACGACAAAAACATGATATGAAAACAACAAAAACATGATATGAAAACAATAGTGATGCAAACAATGATTGATAAAGTGATTAAACTTATTCTAATAACTCCCTGTACACCACATTAAGAGTGAAAACACTTTCAGAGTGCTTGACTAATTTCCCTAGTGATGAAGTACTAAGAACTTTAACTGTAACATCACATGCTCTTCAAACTCGAGAGAAAGCAACATATAACTGACCATGTGCAAAAACGGGTTCAGGTAGGAATATGCCTACTTTGTCTAGAGTTTGTCCTTGTGATTTATCAATAGTCATCACAAATGTTGGCATCATGTAAAACCGTTGTCGAATCAATTTAAATGGGAGGCCAGTGTCAGATGGGGACAAATTAATTCTTGGAATCAGAACAACCTCTCCCTCTGCAGATCCTGTTAATACTTCAGCTTCGATAATGTTAGGTCGTAATCTTTTGATAATAAATCTGGTACTATTACAAAGACCCCATTTACTATTGAGATTTCTCAATAGCATGATGATTGCACCCACTTTCAATTTTAATTTATGACACGGCATTCCCGAAGGAGTAATACTATTCAGAAATTCAATAGGAAAATTTTCCTTTTCAGCATCATCTGTTGAATCAATGGAATCATCACTCAAATATGTGTGAAAATCTCCATCAAGTATATCCAAATTTTCTTCATTTAATTTTTGAACATGCTCATTTTTTGGACAAAGAATTGCACATTTAGATATATTTTTAATATTATCTATAGCAGTGGTTCTCAACCTTGGCTGCACATTAGAATCACCTGGGAATCTTTTTAAAATCCTGATTCCTGGGCCTCATCCTCCAGAAACTGTTTCTTTGTTATGGGGTGGGGCCACAACATTAGTAACAAAGAAACAGAATTTCCGGAGGATGAGGCCTAGAAATCAGGATTTTAAAAAGATTCCCAGGTGATTCTAATGTGCAGCCAAGGTTGAGAACCACTGATCTATAGATATAGTATTTCCAAAGTTAGCTTCAATAATAGATCTATTACAAATCATTTCATTTCCATGCTCTGCTCCGAGGGCGGGTTCCTGCCTGAACCTCCAGGAAACAGCTGGGGGAGGGCACAGCCGTTTCCAAGACAAACGCTGCAGGACTGACTTCCTTCCCATTGGACACGCTTCTGACCATGATGTTATACCCAGGGTTTTTATGAGACTGACGCGCTGCCCACTGCGCCAAGAGGGCCGCCGTACCCAGAGTTTTTATATGAGTAGATAGTTTCACTGACCTAGAAATCCTTTGTACTCCTCTTATTCATCCCTCCTTCCCACCAAATACCTGATATTTTTACTGTCTTCATAGTTTTTGCTTTTCCAGAATGTCATGTTGTTGGATTTACTAGTAGACAGTATGTAGTCTTTTTATTGTGGCTCCTTTCACTTAGTAACATGCATTTAAGGTTCTTCACATCTTTTCATGGCCTGATAGCTCTTTTTTTAAAACACTGAATGATATTCTATGGTTTATTTATTTATTCACCTACTGAAGGACATCATGGTTTCTTCCAAGTTTTGATAATTATGAATAAAGCTGCTACAAACATCAATGTATTTGTTTTTACGTAGACATATATTTTTACTCATTTGGCTCAATACCAAAGAGCATAATTTCTGGATCATATGGTAAAGATATATTTCATTATAAGAAACTGTACCCTCCTGGTGAGAAAAAACGAAGGTCCGCTGCTGGAGGGTTAAGAAATGTCATATCTGGGGAGAAACCAAGATGGCGGCATAGATTAATGCCAGAGTTTGCTGCCTCGAACAACCACTTCAAAAAACAACTAAAAGACGGAACGGACATCATCCAGAACCACAGGAAGGCTGGCTGAGTGGAAATTCTACAACTAGGAGGAAAGAGAATATCATACCCAGACTCAGAGGAGGCGCAGTGCTGAAGCGAAATACTCAGGTGCGGAGTGCATGCGGAGTGGGCTGGAGGCGGAGGGCGTGGTTGTTGTTTTCAATCGGGAGGGAGTTTCAGACTCTGAGCTCCAGATCCGAGTGAGTCTCTAGGGACCCAGACTCAAACGGGAGAAGCAGGACTGTCTGGCTTCGGTCGGAACTCGAAGGCAGCTTTCTCTCCAAGGTTTGCAGCGGTTGCTGGGACTCTGTGAGGCAGAGCCCCTAGGGATGGAACTGAGAGCAGCCATAACTGCTCGCTCTGGCCCGCCCTGTAGATCCCCGGGGATCCTCCCCGTCCAAGCCCTGCGCAGAGCCATTTGCAGGATAGCCTCAGACAAATGCTAGATTAACACCACCCTAGAGATCCAGCACAGAAGCTCTCCCACTGCAGACACAGCGGAATCTCATAGCCAGTTAGCCTGGAGGTCAAATCACCCCCGGTATTGCCGACAACAATCAAGGCTTAACTACAACAAGACTGCGCACAAAGACCACTAGGGGGTGCACCAAGAAATCATAAAAAATGCGGAGACAAAGAAACAGGACAAAACTGTCAATGGAGGATATTGAGTTCAGAACCACACTTTTAAGGTCTCTTAAGAACTGTCTAGAAGCCGCCGATAAATGTAGTGAGATCCTCAAGAAAACTAATGAGACCCTCGATGTTATGATAAAGAACCAACTAGAAATTAATCATACACGGCCTGAAATAACGAATACTATACAGACTCCCAACAGCAGACCAGAGGAGCGCAAGAATCAAGGCAAAGATTTGAAATGCGAAGAAGCAAAAAACACCCAACGGGAAAAGCAAAATGAAAAAAGAATCCGAAAATACGAAGATAGTGTAAGGAGCCTCTGGGACAGCTTCAAGCGTACCAACATCAGAATTATAGGGGTGCCAGAAGATGAGAGAGAGCAAGATATTGAAAACCTATTTGAAGAAATAATGACAGAAACGTTCCCCCACCTCGTTAAAGAAATAGACTTACAGGTCCAGGAAGCGCAGAGAACCCCAAACAAAAGGAATCCAAAGAGGACCACACCAAGACACATCATAATTAAAATGCCAAGAGCAAAAGACAAAGAGAGACTCTTAAGAGGAGCAAGAGAAAGAAACTCAGTTACCTACAAGGGAATACCCATGCGACTGTCAGCTTATTTCTCAACAGAAACGTTACAGGCCAGAAGGGAGTGGCAAGAAATATTCAAAGTGATGAATACCAAGAACCTACAACCAAGATTACTTTATCCAGCAAAGCTATCATTCAGAACTGAAGGTCAGATAAAGAGCTTCACAGATAAGGAAAAGCTAAAGGAGTTCATCACCACCAAACCAGGATTATATGAAATGCTGAAAGGTATCCTTTAAGAAGAGGAAGAAGAAGAAAAAGGTAAAGATACAAATTATGAACAACAAACATGCATCTATCAACAAGTGAATCTAAGAATCAAGTGAATAAATAATCTGGTGATCATAATAGAATCAGGGACATAGAAAGGGAATGGACTGACTATTCTTGGGGGGGAAAGGGGTATGGGAGATGTGGGAAGCGACTGGACAAAAATCATGCACCTATGGATGAGGACAGTGGGTGGGGAGTGAGGGCGGAGGGTGGGGCGGGAACTGGGAGGAGGGGAGTTATGGGGGAAAAAAGAGGAACAAATGTAATAATCTGAACAATAAAGATTTAATTAAAAAAAAAGAAACTGTAAAACTGCTGTATTATATTTTAAATATAACTTGTGGGCACTATGAGAGGTGTTCGTATCTAATATTTACACAGAGATTAAAGAAAACTTCATATCTAATCACTGACTGTGACTATCTTGAATTACATGAAAATTCAAATAAAATTGTTCCAGTTTAAGCTCCAGTCTCATGACTCAGGAATTGTGTAGGCATTTCCCCATGTTTTCTGTAGGGAGTGAGAGGTATCACCTCAACATATCACATACAGGGAAGTCACACTGAGACATGATTTTGCTGCCAAACCAGCTCTCATCTACACTAATAAAAGAGAAAAATGGTAATTGGCGTACGACAATACCCTTTTCATTGGCTAATAAGGGCTATATGCAAATTAACTGCCAACTATGATTGGCAGTTAACTGCCAACAAGATGGCGGTTAATTTGCATATGTAGGCACAATGCAGGGAGGCGAAAGGGAAAGCAGGCAGAAGCCCCCTGCCACTGACAGTGATTGGAAACCCAGGGGATTTCCTGAGCCAGGGATTGGGGGGATATGATGGTCCCCTTGCCCAGGCCTGAAGCCTGGGTCAGAGGCGTCAGGCTTGGGCGGGGGGTGGAGCAAGCGATCAGAGGGAGATGGGGGTCCCCTGCCCAGGCATGATTCCTGGGCCAGAGGCCTCAGGCCTGGGCGGGGGCCAGAGCCAGTGATCGGGGGGGAGATGGGGGTCCCCTGTCCAAGCCTGACACCTCTGGTGGAGGCGTCAGGCCTGGGCAAGGGGCCGATCAGGTGATCAGAGGGTGATGGGGGTCTACGCCTCTGGCTGAGGCATCAGGCCTGGGCAAGGGGCAGAGCCAGCAATCGGAGGGGTTTGGGGGTCCCCTGCCCAGGCCTGATGCCTGGGCCAGAGGCATCAGGCCTGGGCTGGGGGCAGAACCAGTGATGGGGGGAAATGAGGGTCCCCTGCCCAGGCCTGACACCTCTGTCAGAGGCGTCAGGCCTGGGCAAGGGGCCGATCCTGCGATTGGAGGGTGATGGGGGTCAACGCCTGAGGGCTCCCAGTATGTGAGAGGGGCCAGGGTGGGCTGAGGGACACTCCCCCCCACACACACCCAGTGCACGAATTTCGTGCACCGGGCCCCTAGTAGTTAAATAATATTGCTATCAACTATTTAATATTTATTCCTTAGCAGTATCCTATTTTTCTGTTGCTCTGAAGTTTTGCATTGCAAAGCATTTCATTCAGTTACACACACAAAGGAAAATACCATGTCATTAAGGAAATTATTTGAAATAAAATTTACACATGTAAAGGTCATGTGGGATATTTCTCACCATTGTTAGGATGGAATAAAATGCATTTGACTTCATTTTAAAATAAGTTATATACAACTTCATTTTATGCCAGAGTATATTGTTGTGGGGAGTCTAATGCATACTGATTCAAACTGTGTGTCAGCAATAAACATCCTGCTTAGAAATGGCCCTGAGCACTGATGCATGCCTGTACATGTGTCAAAATGCAAAGTGAGGACTACGGCTGAAGTACAGCAGGGATATTTATGGGGCTTTGGTTGTACTTCCCTATTTCATGTCAGTGTTCTCATGTGTGGGATTGTGGAGCCACAATGGCTTTTTAAAATACTGGAATATTCAAGCTCGTTACAGGGTCAAAAATTTTAATGTCTTTGTTGGAACTTAAAAGACATGATTTCCTTCTCAGGAGTAATTTGGGAATTTTTATTGTTTCTCATTTACGGTACTTTCCTCATTTTAATGTACTCTCGTTTTAAACAATTAAAACGGTATTTCATACCCACTCCAATTCAAGCTCACTGGTAGAAATCAATATTCTTAACTATTTGTGGTATATTCTCCCAGCATTTTCTGTACATCTACTTAGATATATGTGCAAACACACACACAAAGATATTGTGAGAGTGTTGATTTTTTTTATATTAACTGAGTCAGAGTATGCAGCATTCTACGACTTGAAACCTTGAATTAAAAATGCATCATTTTATTACCAATGCTTTATATAAACATATAATTTCCATATATATGAATATAGTGTGATTGATGTATTCTCTAGAAATTAACATGATGTTGACACCAATTTAATATACTGTGTATCCTTATACTAATATTTATTTTTACAGAAGCTTACATTTGGTCAGAGATGCTCAGAATTATAATCATTAATCAAAACATATATGTTTTAACATTTGCTAGATAACATAGATGCCCTCCTCAATGATTATATTACATCTTAACCACTAAGAGAGTAAGAATAGACTTTTCCTATACTTTCTACCCACCCCAAACTGACTAGATATGGTCAACACTGTTATTTTTATTAATTTCACAGGGAGAATATTATCTCTAAATTTTACTTCCAGTTCCATTGTCTTATTATTTATTTTTTAGCATTTTTTTGGTATTGACATTTGATTTATGAGGCTTGCTTACTCATTGTTTGCTCATTTAATAGTGAAATTTTTACTTTTTCATATTGATACTGTCTGTACATTAATCATCATTTGAGTCTGTGATTTGTCATGTCAACTTTTATCTAGTGCCTTTCCATAAAAAAACACTGTAGTTTATTTTATTTTAATAATAGTTTACAAAATATAAGATTAGATACTATAATTAAATGTATATTTTGGGGTAATTCATTCATACAACAAATATTCACCAATATTTCTAAGCAACATGCATAGCTTACAGGCTGTAAATAACAATGGAAAAGGCATGGCTCTTAATTTCAAGGAGACCTGGGCATTGTAGGGAAAAATAGAAAATTAAAACAACAATTAACATACGCATATCAGGTGGAAAATTGATAGATTGGAATGAGAATACATAGAGAAGGCATTTACAAATGAGGAAAAGATTGAAGAGTATGAAGGTTCAGAAAGGCACCATGAAGAAGAGATTTTAGCAGAAATACAATCAACATTAAATGGGGTGCAATGATATTATAGCAATTCTACAAGCAGTTTGGCACCTTGCCATTACTATAATAAAAATGTTTTTGCAATTGTATGTAAAAGTTTTTGATATTGAAATGCTCAATTATTTTTGTAAAAATAAGAAATTGCATAAAATAAAGTTGTATTCAAATGATAACAAAATTACTAAAATTATTTTTACAATTGGAGTATTTTTAATCAGCACAAACGAGTAGCTGAAAATGACTTTGATAAAAATGTCAAAAGTACTATTTTTAGTAGTTGGGGACTTTATAAATGGGCAATTAAAAGGTGTATACAACTAATTGAAAGAATAAATTCAAAGCAAGCAAAAGTTAGTTAAAAATGCATCATTTTCAATAACTTCAGTTATCTATTTCAGTTATTTTGTAATATAAAGTCCTTTAAGAAAACAAATAACCTTTTTGAAACAAAGCCTTCTTATTCAATGCCTTTTTAAATATATATAATATATATATATTATATACATACTATATATATATATTTTTTTTTTTCAATGAGGAAGGGAGAGAGAGAGAGAAAAACATCAATGATGAGAGAGAATCACTGATCAGCTGCCTCCTGCATGCTCCCTACTGTGGATCAACCCCACAACATGGGCATGTGACCTGACCGGGAATCAAACCATGACCTCCTGGTTCATAGATTTATGCTCAACCACTGAGCCACGCCAGTAGGGCCTTATTCAATGTCTTAACATCACAAAGCCCCTTGCCATACCCTTATTGATATATATATACTCACAAATGTCTCCCCTGAATTACTACCACTGATAAGATGTCTAACACCAAATTCTTATAAAGAAAAAAAGTAAATCTAGAGAATAGGAGATGATATCATGTAAACTAATTGAGTGTATGCATTCTTTAGTTTGTGAATATATTCAAATGAATCTATGTCAACAACAAATCTCAAAATAGGTAACTGCCAATGATGTGAAGAGCAGAACTCAGTATCTTGAGTATTTCCTATCAAGCTATGATATTTGACATCCTATTGAGGCTGTTTCAACAGGCAACTGAATTCTGAAAGATGTTATTTTCATTTATGTTTCTGGTACAATAGATTATTACTGAAGGAAAAATTAACTTTAGCCTAGCCTTAATTAGTTGAAAAAATAAGCACAAACCAAATAGCAAGCTCTAAAGTTATTTTACTCCCTAGGAAGCTAAAATCTATAGGCTGATAGGGAGCTGAGTTTTGCCACCCCAAAATATGGCTCTTTGGGCTATTGATTATTTTAAGTTGGTTACTTTTTATTAAACTTATTGGGGTAACATTGGTTAATAACATTATATGTACATTATATATTATATAGATTATATAGTTTTCAAGTGTACATAATCTTCATATTACATTGTGTGCCTACCACCCAAGTCAAATAATCTTCCATCACCATATATTTGATCCCCTTTACTACCCTGACACCCCTCCTTCCCTCTGGTAGCCACCATACTGTTGTCTGTGTCTAGGAGTTATTATTTGTTTGTTTTTCTTATTTGTTCAATTGTTAAGCTGATTATTTTTTTAGAAATAAAGACTCAAAAACTTTGACCTTCCCCCTAACTGCCTGAAAGGAATTTAGATAGAGAGCCTGCTCCAGGAAGGAAGATATAATCAGAGATAGCTGTAGTTTAATATGAACTGAAGTGCAAAAAGCAGGGAAGAACCCAGGAAGGCTGTTTGATCAAAGTCTTCTCTGTGTCCCACTGCTAAAGATGGCCCAGCAAACATTTCTTTTTCCATTTGTATCTAAATTTCCATCCTGCCCTTAGAAATACCAAACTATAGCCCCACCCCCTTCTCTTTAGCTCAAGATGGCTTATAAGCCTTACTTAGATCCAATATGTCCTTGGGTCTTAGTCTTATGGCACGCCTGCAGGTACACATATATGTTAAATGTTGTTATTTTCTCCTGTTAACCTGTCTTATGTTAATTCAGTTATTAGCCCAACCAGGAGAACTTTGAAAGGTTTGAGGAAATATAATTTTCTGTACCCCACACAGGTATATTTACTATATAAATAAAACAGAGTTGCATGAATAGATAGTGACATAGAGCTGGAAAGTCAGTCAAATCAGCTATTCAGACCACATGTACATGACACATATTTCTTTTTCTGAGAAATTATGACATTTTGGGTAAGACATCAAGCAATCTGTTTGCTCCTTATGGTCCTTTAGTAAAATGAGCAATAAATTATTTAAATACTGTACCTCTGTTTATTAAAATTTAGGGGATTAAAACTACCCCAATTTAGGCAATTCATTAAGCAGGGAGGTCATAATTTCTGAAGAAAGAATAAATTTGAATTAGAGATAAACTCACTTCATTTCAACCCACTATCTTTTAGAAACAAGCATTTGAAACCTTAGGGGATTGTAATTTATGTAACAATCATAAAACTTTGACTTATGTTCCTGTTAAAATATCTTTGAAGATAGAGATTTGAATTTGAATCAGCTCCTTTATCTTCCTCGAAAGTTTGAATTAATAATTTTTCTCTCTCTGTTGGAAAGATTAATCATGCTTAATGTTTCCTGGCAAATTAGTCTTCAGACTTCCGTTGGATTTGGGTTTTATTTTTTGTCTTTCAGGTGCATAAACCACATACTTATTAGTTGGAGATCCCTTTCATGTCTTTAATCACTCTGAGTTTGAAAACTCTGAAAATGAATCAGATTGGCAGGCCTACTTCTGAAGATTTAAGAAATATTCTCTCACAGGGAGGATAAGTTGAAGAGATGGTCATTTAGCAATACTGTCTTCAGAGAAATATGCCTTGCTGGAAAATCCATGCCTTAGTACTTTACTGTGTGATAAATAGCCTGCCTTCATCAAAGATGTACCTTATGTCAGTTGCCATGTCTAGAATTTGAAAACAGAAGATTAATGGCACTGGCAAATATTTGTCATCATTAGAGTATTAACATATATTCCTTAAGGTGCCATAAATAACTATAATTGAAGTTACCTAACTTACAATACATACATACAAAACTGATCGCAGCCTCCTATGATGTTTAGTCACTTAGATAAGCCTTTGAGTTAAATAAAATAAATATAAGAAATATAGTTCACATCAGCTAAGATTAGAATATCATGTTAATCTTTCCCATGTTCTCTAAGCCATTTTTTTAAAAAAGTGAAGATTAAAATTATAGAAGTTTAAAACTTAGAAAATATCTATAGTAGTCTAGCATGGTTTCTAAACAACCTCATTGAGCTCTGGGAATTAGACCGAAGAATAATTGCATTCATTATGAGTCCAGGCTTGTAGAGAAGATCTGTCATATATTATGACTTTAGTTATATGGCCTTCTCTCTTTTATATTCCCCCTCACTCTTTATAATGAAAACATTAACTCCTATGGTAAGGTCAATAAGGTTTTAAGTGGGACCAAAGAGAAAGAATTTTATACTTATACAATGTTGAATTTATAATTTAATATTTTGACGTCACTAAAAAGTAATATTGATTACTACTTTCAATAACAATATAGGTTGATCCATAAAAAATATATTATTATGAGTCAAAATGGTTGAATATATTAATAACTTTTAACTACCAATCCCAGAGGAAGACTTCAGGAAAACAGGGATCAGTTTTTTGGTAAGTAAATAAAATTGTTACTTTGTAATCTACTTTACTTTAAAATATATGCTGATACTTGTTATGCAAATTGCCTCTGGAAAAGACCTTGATGAAATTCAGTTCCTATGGTTTCCTCCCTGGGGCCTTAGGGGAAAATGACCTTGTATACCAACTGTCTATAAACAATGCATACCTATGTCCTTTATCTGAGTCTTTCTTGCTCTTCTGTCTACAGAATCTGGAGATTTCTTATCAGTCTTGGAGGGCCCATACTTGGGAGTCTTGCATTGTGAACTTGATCTTGCCAGGAAGTTCTAGATAGATGGTGAGGCGCAAAAGATACAGAATAGGGACACAATACCAACCAGTAAGTAACCCTGTACCATTTCCCTCAAAGGACTACTTCAAGGATCTACTACTTCAAGGTTCTTTGGACAATACTAGTAAACCCACAGTTTTCTATGAATCTAAATAAGTCCCCAGGATACAGTATAGTATTTGGGTCCTGTGCATTTTTTTATTGTTATTCTTGAAATTTTTCAACTTTCTAAAGAAAATATTTCTTTTGAAATTTCTAAGGGACTTTACACTACTATCCACACATGATAATATTCTTCATTTATAAACATTTTCATTTAAATATATCAGTTTTATGTTCTTTGTCATTTCTATTTATTATTTGTAACCATAATAATTCACCCTGGAAATTTTTTATGGCCCAATAATGATTAATCAGAGTTGTTAAGGGCAGCCAACGCTTACTCATATTCCTAACAACCACCAAGGTGTGTCCTTATTAGATTCTAAAGCTCACACTGTTGTATTTTATGACCTAAGTAGTGAAGTAAAAAAATTAGTGCATAACACAATTGGGTGCTTCATTGGTTTTATGAAGTGAATTGTTCTGAAGATGAGTATTACCAAGCTCAGGAAATTCCTACTTTATTTTCAGAAAAAAAAAAATGTTCACAAAGGGACATATACCAATTTTGTGACTAAATGAGGAGAAAATGTTCTGAAAGCCAGAGTAAATGAATTACTAGGCTCCTATCATGTCCTCAGTCTGTGACATTTAGCTAGCATCCGAGAAAGAGTGAATGAAACAATCAATAAGAAGAATGGATAATTCACAGAAATAGAGATTTAAAATGGGGCATTGGCTCCCCTCATGTATTAAATACATAAATTCTTCTTGGGGGCCTACTAGGTTTATATTGGTACCCAAGACACAGGATAAAAAGAGTTATTTCCTAACCAAAATACAGTTGAATCGAGGGGCTAATCTTGCTGATGTAACCCCACTATAATAGAATCATGTCCATTACTAGTATAACCACAAGAAAGGATCACTATTCGAGGCAAGAGGAGAAGTATTAAGGCTATGGCCAGAAAGTACCTGAGCAGAAATTGGGAAGCTGAGTAGACATGGTTTCTGGCATATGCATTATAGCAATGATTTCTACAAAAAAGGAGCCATGTGTGTCAATGCAGAGATGGGGGATGGCAGGCTGTGGACAGAGTGTGCAGTGAGATGGGTGTGTGGTAGAAGATGAGGCTGCAACCCAGATGCATTCACCCAAACACCTTGCTAAATACTTTGCAGGTATTATCCTCTTTAATGATAACAACAATCTATGGAATAGGAACCATCATTACCTTCATTTTGCAATAAGAGAAAACAGGCTGAAATATATCATATACCCCAATGGTGAAATTGCAGTAGGAATTCACACTCCCAGATGAAAGTTCTTGTATTTGGGCAATTAGGTAAGCAAATCTTATTTTATGCTGTCACAGGTTAGCAAACTGTCTCTGAATAGGGCCAAATAGGAAGTAAAGATTTTGGGTTTTATCAGCTATATATGATCCTTCCATTACTAAATCAATTTGTAACACCCTCCCCGCCCCTTTCTCTCTATCTTTTCTTACTCCTTCTTCCCTTTGAAGACTGTAAAATGCATTCTTAGATCACAGATATGATAGACAATGGGCCATCAGCTACATTTGGTCTGGGGCTATAGTTTGCTTGAGAGAATTTGGGGTTGAGGGGACAGAAGATATGAATTACTTGCTAAATCGACAATTTGTGGAAGGATATACTGTAAGTGGACAGGCATCCGGCATGAAACAGCTAATAAGCAGGCAGTACAAACTGTCCTGGTTCGACACTGTGAGGGCAGGAATAGTGACAATAGAGTAGCAGTGGACTCAAGAGGACTTAACAGTCATTGTTTGCAGGATGTGAATGAGAGAAGAAAGTTCATTTCTGGGCTGGACACAGCAGTAGATGAAGAGGAAAGAGGCCCAGTTTAGCTTTTCTCCAGAAATTCCAATCCCTGTCCTTATCCTTGTGAGTTTATAAACCCTTCTTCAAATCAGGGTTTGGCTTACTCAGTTTTCCTGCCTCCAGAATTCAGCATAGATTATAGAAGATAGCTTACATTTACTAAAGTATTGTGAATAATACATGCATGAACAAGTGAGTGACTGAATGAATGCTTTATTCCCTAAGGGAGGAAAAATTAAGTCATTATTCTGAAAAAGAATTGCTACCAAAAATAAAAACAGAAAAACATGGGTTTATTATATGAATGTCTCTTGTCTAACCCATGCTCTGGATCTTGAGTGAAAAACTGAACAGATATAAAACAAGATAAATGCACCTGAGTTTAGATCAAAATGACTGTTTTAAATTGGAGAAGTACTCAGAGTACTGTATGACAGCCTTTTCTAATCCATACTTGACAACAGGTTTGCTTTTTTAAATTTAATTTATTGGGGTGACATTGGGCAATAAGATTATACAGGTTTCCTCAATTGAAAATTAAGTAATTTAAAAAAACAATTATATAGGTTTCAGGTGTACATTTCTATGACACATGTCTGTATATTGTATTGTGTGCCCACCGACCAAAGTCAAATCTTCTTTCAACAAATATGTAGCCCCCTTTACCCTTTACTGATCCCCCCCACCCCAATCCCCTTCCCTCTGGTAACCACTATACTGTTGTTTTCATAAGATGGTTAAGTGGTGTAGGCGATACTGACTCTGAGTCAGGAAAAAAGTCAGTATTTTGGTAGGAAGACTACAGAAAGTGATTATCACAGCTCTCAATTTAGGCTGACAGAACAGGAGATCTGAATGAACATGAGCTTGCTGATCCAGATCATGTCAACATTTTCATTTATCCACAAGTAGTCTTGTTATTAACTTTGCATATGAAAACATAAAGCTTAGACATTTACTAAAACTCGTGCCAATCTGTAAGGTTTCTAAAAAACTGAATTAATATTTTCTTAAAAACGAAAATTCTACCTGTTTGGGCCAGTGTGCATTTTTTTTTTTTTACCATGTCTATCAATGTGGGAGTCATTGATGGTGTTTAATATTAAGATTCTAGAACATTTTATATAACTAAAGGCCCAATGCATGAAATGCGTGCAAGAGTAGGCCTTCGCAGCCCCGGCTTTGTCCAGAAGGTTGTCTGGGTGGTGGTTCTGCTGTTCCGTCATTCAGTCAATTTGCATATTATGCCTTCATTATAAATTAATCATAAAAATATGAAATCCTTAAAAACATGGCTGTGCTTATAACTTTTTGAAACCAGTTGCTTTTAATTTCCAAATCTGTTGAGTTAGGTTAATTTTTCCATGTTTTCAGGTTTGACACAAAATGATTAATTTTCTGCATTCATTTAATAAGAATAATTGAGATCCTATCAACTGCCAGTTACTATGCTGGGGGTGGGGGTGGGGAGGTTGAAACTGTACTTATGGTAGACAAGCACTCTGAGCTCATGGGCTTTATATGCAAGCCACTCTGTCCCCAATGGGAGCCACTAGCCCCATGCAGCTACTTAAATTAAAATTAATTTAAACTCATTTATGAATTCAGCTCATCAGTCATACTGTGTTTCAAGTGCTCCAAAGCCACAGGTGGTGAGTGCCTATCATACTGGAGAGTGAAGATTTATAAAACATTTTGTTCATCATAGAAGGTTCCACACGGTAATTCTGTTCTAGAGTATATAAAAGAGCTCCATTTAATATTATATTATTTCATTTTAAATTGTACCCCATAAGGGAACCTTTCTTAGCAGAAGCCACCTATTTCATGAATAAAAATATCTAAATTAACAAACAAAATTTGTGAAATTTGGGAAGGATAAATTAATTAAATTGACAGTGATTCACTTTTTAATTACTGCTATTTTCAATTATTTAACCTAGACATAAATCTTAGCTCCATAATGTACTACACTGCAGCACTGAGCAACTTACAACCTTTCTACACTTTAGTTCTTGTAGAGTCATAATGAGAATGGAATAAGATTACTTAGGGAGTATCTTGAACAATTAGCAATAAGGTTTCATGATTGTTATTGTTGGATTTATATACTCCCATTTTATGATATAGCTATAAAATTGATTTATTTAAATTTTCTCATATATCCAATCCTTCAATTTTATAATATTTTAAAAATTTAGGATCTCTGGATAAAATAAATAGTAATGTCATTTCATTGGCTAAAATAGAGATAAAAATATGAGTCCTTATATTTCTCATGAGTTAAAAAGGGTAATAGAAATTTTATTTAAAGATATTTACATATTATCATGTAGCTGTAATTAAAAACACACAGAGATACCTTACACTCTTTTCCGGTTCCCCTCAATGGTAACAACTTGCAGAACTAGAGCATAGCCTCACAACCAGGATACTGACATCAATACAGTCAAGACACAACATTCCTATCCCTACCAGGATCCCTCATGTTGTCCTATTACAGCCACATCTATTTCTCTTTTACCACACACTATCATTAATCACTTGTAACCACTAATCTGTTCGGTATTTCCATACTTTTGTTATATCAAGAAGGCTACATAAATAGAAGCATGGACTAGGCAACATTTGGATTGGCTTTAAGAAAAATTATTATTATTATTATTTTGGATTGACTTTTCAACTCAGCACAGTTCTCTAGGACTTCTGTAGAGATTCACTGTGGTTAAACTATCACATTATGTGCAGCGTGGAAAACTGATTTGTGGCAAAGAAAACACTCAAAAATATTTTAGTAAATAAGTATTTTTTTATATTTGATTGATTTCTCAACTAGTAAAGCAAAGGTAAGTGTGCAGTTTATCTTTATTGGGGGTTCACAGCCTACAAGTTGGCATACACACATTGTGTCACATAACAGTTTTTGTGAGTTTCAGTTGCAACCTCAATAGGTTTTATATTTCCTTAAAAATGACTTTTGGTCTCTGTGTTTGTTTTTAATCTCTTCCTTAAAAAGTATTGGTTGAAACAATTAGTCATTTGATGTCCTTAGTTTTCATAACATTCACATTAAGCTCTTGTAAACCTTTACAGAGTGCAAAATCAATGTTGAGACTTTGTAAGGCTTATTTTGTCTGTTTCTTTTAAGTGAGCTATTGAATCACCTCAAATAATTGTAGTGCATGTGTGAAGAGAAGAAACTAAATCAAAGGTTGAGTATAGAGAGATGAGGGTGATCATTAGTAAACCTATAGAGGAGCTGGGATAAAAGGGTAACTAATTCAAAAAGCAGGCAAGCATGAAGATCTAAAGATAATCATTCTGAGAACATAAACAGCTTGTTTAGGGGGGAAAAAAGGAAGCAGGAAAAGGCATATGCCAAAAAATTAACAAGCCCAGAAGCATAGACAGATTAATTGGATTCACAGAGAAAAAGGAATCACACAGCTGTCATATCCAGTCAAGAGATAAAAATGTTGTTTGGATCTATGATAGGAAGAAAGGCATTAAAGCAATAGAAAGGGTCGGTGCATGTCAGCACCATCCTTTCAAATCATATGGCTTAGACATAATCACACCAATTTAAAGCAAGTGCTAGTTATAACTTTGGAAAGTGACTATTTGGAGATCTCCATCACCCTTAGGTGACATATTTACAGCTTCTGGATTGGGCATTATGTTGAGGGCATATAAATAAATAAGGATAGCACTCCAACATGACTCAAATAATTCAATAGTGTATACGCCTACACATAAAGGAGAAATTGTTCCCATTCAAGCATGATATCAAATAATGGAGGCAAAGAGAATGAAAGTTACAGAGCAATCATCTAGTGGAAGTGAAACAGCCCAACTTGTGAAAGATGATCGAACCACATGAGCAAATCAGATCAGCAGCACCAACAACAGCTTCTCTAAGCTACTTCTAACCTGCTGAAGGACGTGCTGGGCTATGCTGGAGCACACGCTTGAGTAACCCAACCCAAAGTTACAAGATTCTGTGTCCTAATACTAGCCTTGCTCTGTCTTCATCGTTTTATTATGTTCCTTTTATTTTATTCCCAAGGCCTCAAAATGTATTAAGACTTTGCAATCTTATATAATAAAAGCCTAATATGCAAATTGTCCCCTTGGGCGGTTGTTCACCTGGAGTTCGACCACTCACTATGATGTGCACTGACCACCAAAAGGCAGAGCGGAACATGGCAGGCATCAGCAATGCGGCACTGGCAGCAGGCGGCAGTGGAGGTGCTGCCAGCCCCAATGGGCCCCGACAAAAGCAGGACCATGGCGGGATGGTGGAGCAGGTGAGCGGGCAACACCAGGTCAAGGCAGATGCGAGCAGGGGCCTGATAGCAATCACCCCACGGATGGCGACCAGTGGTAGCGGTGTGGGGCAGGGCTGCTGCCCATCTCCCAGGCACTGAGGGAGCAGGGTGAGGGCCTGGCCCCGAATGATCACCCTGAAGATGGTGACCAGCAGCCAGTAGGCCCTGATCGCCCAATTGGGGCCGGTCCCAGACTGGGATGGGGAACTGGGGTTGGGTGTCCGTCACCAACTCCTATGGCACCCGGGTAGTGGATTGCGACACTCGCCAGCTACCTGGGGGTGGGGGTAAGGAGGACGGAGGTGTGGTGAGAATGCGGGGTGTGTGCTGAGCTTGCTCTCACTCCCCCTGCTAGCCTCCCCTGGGATGCCAGAGCTCACATGCTAGGGAAGCCCCCATCTACAAAATGGAATACTACATTGCTGTAAAAAAGAAAGAACCATTACTATTTGCCACAGCATGGATGGACCGGGAGAGCATTATGCCAAGTGAAATAAGCCAGTTGCTCATTAGCCCCTTGTACTAGTCAGAATATTGCCCTTCAAAAAATGTCACATCTTAATCCCCAGAACCTGCGCTACATGAAAAAAAGAGGGTCTTTGCAGATATTGTTCATGTTAGGGGGTCTTAAAATAGATTATTCTAGATTTATCTGGATGGACCCAGTCTAATCACATAAACCCTTAAAAACAGAAGTTTGTACAGCTGGAATCAGAGAGATGTAGCAGAAAGGGGAGATTAGAAGCATACATGTACCACACCCATTTTTCTAGAGGGGCCACATGGAGAATGGAGAAGGAATGTGGGCAGCTTCTAGAAGCAAATGCTGGCCCCAGCAGAAAACCAGCAAAGAAATTGAGGCCTCAGTCTCATGAGGGCCTCAGTCCTCTGAGGACCTCAGTTCCACCTCATTACACAAGGATATAAATTTGGCCAACATCCTGAATGCGCTACACTGACCATGTACCATTGTTAAAGCCGCATTTGACTGTGGACACTTGCAAGTCCTTTCCTTATCTGAGCCTTGCATTATGGACTCAGTTTTTTCAATCATTTTATTGCCAGAATCATCAATTTTATATGCCAATTTTCTTTCATCTCACCCATTTGGCAAATATTCAGATGGGCAAATTCAGCTGTGCGTGTTCTACCTGCCTCCACTACACAAGGTACCAACACATGTAAATAGCCTCCAACTGAAACTCATCTCTGAATGCTACCTATGCATTTGAGAAGTCACTTCTTTCTCTTTTTCTGTCATTTTGTGTTTAATAAGTGGAGGTCACATTAGGTCACTGCAGTTTGAAAGGCATACCCAAAGGCAATACCTTCCTAGTATTTGCAAAGACACTGCTTGCACACTAAATAGAGATCAAAGACTTCCTCATATATTGAGAAAGTTCTCCTGTTTCTTATTATTATGATAGTGTATTTATCAAGTGAAGACCTCCTATGATTAAATATGAGGTATTTCCATATTGAAGGTTTTCAGTGAAGGATATACATTTGTTAGTTTGTTAATTCCTCAGAGAGGGCCCACACTTTTACCCTACATTCCACCTCTCAAGATTTAGATTTTTTTCTAAATTCTTTTTTTTTTTTAAATATATTTTATTGATTTTTTACAGAGAGGAAGGGAGAGGGATAGAGAGTTAGAAACATAGATGAGAGAGAAACATCAATCAGCTGCCTCCTGCACATCTCCTACTGGGGATGTGCCCGCAACCCAGGCACATGCCCTTGACCGGAATCGAACCTGGGACCTTTCAGTCTGCAAGCCGAAGCTCTATCCACTGAGCCAAACCGGTTTCGGCTCTAAATTCTTTTACCACTTTTTTTTCCAATGGAGGCAGTTCATTGGAATTCAATACTACTCAATTTAATTAAACACATAATGCTTGAATATGCATTTATGTGCTATACATAATGCTAATGCTATTTATAAATGTATTCAAAGGTGCATTCTCATAAGTATTTCAAATACAGTGAATTAATAGACTCTTCAAGCAATTTATAAATATCAAACAAATAACTGAGTAAAACAGAGAAATTGAAAATAATTTAAATTGCCATCAATAGAATAATGATTAAAGATTATACAACATGAAGAAATATAATGCAATTTTAAAATCATATTTTTAAGAACTTTTAATACCACGTATACTTAGTTTATACCACATAATGATAACATATTTTTAAATACTTTTTAATTCATGATAGTGTGGTCCTAGGTGCTTTTTGCCTTTTTTGTTTACAATAAGCATATACAGCATTTGATAATGAGAAAAAACATATGTAAATATTAACAAGAATAAGAAAATGATGCTGTCATTAGCTACTATTATGAGACCTTGTGGAGAGAGAAATGATGGTCTCACCTCAGTTTTATACAGAAATAAAACTAATTGGGTAACAAGTCTTTAGCCTCCTGGAAATATACCCAATAAATCCAGTGTTCACTTCACTTTCCAGGAATCATGAAATTTCCACCTTTGTCCTATGCAACATTTCTTCCTACCTCCCTTAATTCTCCGATAATCAACATTCTCTTCTCTTCATCTCACTTCCTATTCTTCTTAACTATTTATATTTAATGATGGCCATATCTCTACCATCTCAAAAAATACATAACAGTGATTTTCCCTGCAAGTACTTTTCATCCTCTTTATATTTAAATTCATTAAAGGTTTGTACATCTTCTCATCACCATTTCACCTTCCACCTGTACTCACATCCTATTGCACTCTGACTTCGGGTCAACATCAAAAACAGAGCCACTATCATCAGAGTTACACAGCTTCAGATGACTGGTTTGCAAATTTGTTACAGGATATTAGATATAGATATAGATATAGATATAGATATAGATATAGATATAGATATAGATATAGATATAGATATAGATATAGATATAGATATAATATAGATATAGATATAGATATAGATATAGATATAGATATAGATATAGATATATAGTTATTTCATCATTTGTTAAAAAAATAGTCTCAAATTCTTTTTTTAATTTTTGTATTAATCAGATGCGGTCTAAATTTTTTATAGATTGAAATTTCAGATAAGGACCAATTGGACTAAACATTTCAGGATTAGAACAACAGTAAAAGACTTGCAAAAGTTCTATAATGTCTTTACATTATTAAACACAATTTTATTTATTTAAAACACTATCTACCAGGTTGCTTTTCAAGTTTTCATAACTTTAACTCATTTCTTTGTAGTTGGATTCTGTTATTATCCCTCATATTACCCAAGAGGGGGCAGAGTTGAGAAGATAGTTTCTTTGCCTGCAGTCACCAGACAGGAAGAGCTAGGATCAATGCCTAACAGCCACAAGTCACAATCATGGTGCTTTGTTACTTCTCTAGAATAACAGTGGGGCGTATAAAAGATGAGGTAAATACTTTGTGATTTATTTATTATTTAAAATGCCAGTGTTCCAAAGATAATGCTGGGCATTCATTGCTCTTCCATTAGTAAAGAACATTTAAACTGAAATCACATGACCATGGAAACATTATATTCTAGAAGATAATACAAGGACAGAAAGAAAACATGGGCATCACAGGATGGTGTAAGGTGTGGTAGAAAATTTAGCAAAAAGTTATGGTAAAAACATGATTGAGTTTAAAACTTTTTCTTGAAAATCTAAGGTAAGTTTACTTAGAAAATAGTACTGATATTTGAAAAGAAAACTGGCTAAACAATTTTAACTTGTATGAAAGAGCATAAGCCATCTTACATAAGTTTTCTATTATTTTACTGTCTGCTCAGCAACTATTCTTTTCTGGTTACACTTATGAATAAGGTCAGGGCTAAGTAAATTAAAGTCATTCATTGAACATGATAAATGGCAGTAACAGAGCAAGAAGATTCCATGTCAATGCCTCCATATTTAACATCTGCACTAATGATCAACCAGAGAAGTCAAGGGCACAGGAATGACAACAAGAGAAGATAAAGGTACAAGATAAGATAAAAACAAACAAACAAAAAAAAACCCAAAACAAAGAAACCTGGAAGTTTCATATCAGGGAAGTGTTTTTGTTAGTAAAGATTTATCACAATATCATGCAATCCTTGAAAGAAAGGTGAAAGTTCAACACATGGTCTGTTTATCGCTGAGTATTGCTGTTTACTGGGAAGTATAGTAAAAAGGAAAAAAGAGAGAATCATGCCTCTTCTGCTTTTTGACGTAAGCACATTTCCTGTGCAGGCAAAGCCTGAGGTGGTCTTTGCTGCTCCCCATCCCTTCATACATCATCTTGCCAAAATCAAAATGGACCTCCAGTACTCATGCCACGATAGTCATGAATGTAAGAAAGATTTCCTGGGGCCGTATTCTTTGGTAAAAACCCTTTCTGCTGTACCTCCCAGCAATCTTCCATCCTTCTCAGTGAGATCAGCCTTTCTCCCTCTTTCTCCTTTCTTCCAGCTTCTCCACCCTTCTTCCTCCCTCCCTGATTGTCTGATGGTCTTCAAAGAAATATCCTAATCTGAGTTTTTTCATGGCTCCAGTGGGATCCTAGGAGATTAGATTACCGAGGGCAAATTTTACCAGCAATACCAAAGAATGTGACAAGATTAGTCTGATTATAATCTCTTCTATTAAAAATAAATCATTGACAATAAATTCAGCTCATCAAGGAATAAAAATAAATAATGCATTAATAGAGAAGATATGTATGAAACATAATGAGCATTAAATTTATTAATTAGAGGATGAAGGTTAAACAATTAAGGGGATTATGATGACAGATTATAAATATTAAAGCTTGGCAAAATAGTAATAATGATTCACTCACTCAGCTAGTAGTGAATGGCTAGGAATGCAGACTTCCTTATTTATGCCTGGCAAGAGAGCTGTTTGCAGTACTCCTAAAATTAAAGCATACATTGACACAGTCGTACTATTCCAGCCTCCTGATATTATTGCATACTCTTTACTCAGAGAAAAACTTTAAAACAAAAGTTTCTTTTGTCAATAAAACAGTTATCTGAAAGTTCAGCAATTCTTTTAGCTTTTACCAAATAGTTTCCTTTTAATTTTATTCTAAATAAAAATATAAATAGCATGCCTTTAATTTTAATCATATATTTATAATGATTTTTAAGCAATAATTGGATCAACTTAACCTTTCCATTAAAATTAAGATGTATTTTAGAGTATATTCACTTAATGTTATTTATTGTTATTTAAAATTGGTTTTGATATATTTAGATTTATTTGCCTTCATCTACTTGTTCTTTTTTATTGAATTTAATGTTATGTGGTATTTCTATGAACACAATACATTCATTTTTTCCCCCTGAAATAGTGATGCTATACCTGTGTCAAAATCTGGCCTTGGGATTATTTACTATAATTTACCATAATTTATTTAGGATTATTTACTGATGTGGTTTTACAGTAGTACCAGAAAGCAGGAATTTGGGCTTGAGAAAAGGAAAATAAGTCTCAGAAATTGCATAGCTGCAAAAAATTGAGGTACATGAGTTAAACTGAATAAAATTATGCATCAAAAATATTGTCTAAAAGCCTTCATATATCAAACCAGACATGAATACATTTCTCTTTTATTTACTCAGTATAAACAATGATATGTTTCTTTAAATTATGCTTACACATTTTAAAATATATTCTAGTACAAAGGCTAATCATAAGTGGCTATATTTCTTATCTGTATTAAAATAATTTTTCTTTGTTGAAAAAGTAGTTAAATTTTTATATGACTCTAGAAAGTGATTTTTACTTCCTATCAGGCAACAGTGACAAATGTTGTTTGAGAAACTTGCCAGTAGGAGGTACATTAAGCGGAAGATATCTGTGACAAAGTACTAGCAGCACCAGCAAAAGATTAATGTGGAAGCTGTGGAATAAGAGAGATGTGAAGCCAAAACCCTGGGAAATGGTGGGCAGGAAGCAGCATGTTGGGCAGTAAAATGAAAAAAAAATGCAGAGTAACAAGAATAAATGCCTAAGTGTCAGGAAACAGTTTCAAAGCAAGATAAGTCATCAAAGTTCATGTGGAAAATAACATTGTGAGCCTGTGTAAAGATAAATATTTAATCTATCTGTTCCATGCAGGTAGGAAAAGATGAGTTGTTGAAAACGTTTGATTTTAGTATCTGAGTGGATAAATTAGTTAACAATCTATAACAGTGGTCGGCAAACTGCGGCTCAGCAAACTGCAGTTCGCGAGCCACATGCGGCTCTTTGGCCCCTTGAATGTGGCTCTTCCACAAAATACCAACTTCTACGCATGGGCCACGAAGTTTCAATCGCACTGTACGTGCGCGCCCGCACATGGTATTTTGTGGAAGAGCCACACTCAAGGGGCCAAAGAGTTGCATGTGGCTCGCGAGCCACGGTTTGCCGACCACTGATCTATAATAATGAAAGCATAATATGTTATTTAGACCAGGCGTCCTTCTAGATGACTTTTTGGATGAAGCTGAGGCTGTGAGGGAAGCCCGAGTCCTGGGTGCCTGCTGGCAGCCAGAGGGAATCCCGGGTTCCGGGTGCCTGGGTTGCAGGTGCCAGAGGGAAGCCAGTGCTGGCAGCCAGGGGAAGGAAGGCCTACTCTTGCATGAATTTTGTGCATCAAACCTCTATTCCTATATAATAAAAGGCTAATATGCAAATCAACTGAACAGTGGAATGACTGGTAGCTATGATGCACACTGACCACCAGGGGGAAGATGCTCAATGCAGGAGCTGCCTCCTGGTGGTCAGTGAGCTACCACAGGGGGAGCACCACTCAACCAGAAGTCCGGCTCATAGCTGGCAAGCACAGAGGCTGTGGCGGGAGCCTCTCCCACCTTGGCAGCAGTCGGACATCCCCCAAGGGCTTCCAGACTGCGAGAGGATGCAGGCCGGGCTGAGGGACGCCCCCCACCAGTGCATGAATTTCATGCATCAGGCCTCTAGCTAATGCTATAATAGATTATGACAATCTTAGTGGCTTCAATGAACACAGACTTATTCTCTCATGACTCTGAAGGGCACAAGTCTAGAATCGGCCTCTCTGCATTAAGAGCCAGTGAGAGGCCCTGGCTGGTTTGGCTCTGTGGTTAGAGTGTTGGCCTGAGGTTTGAAGGGTCATGGGTTTGATTCTGGTCCCTTGGTGGGGGTGTGTACAAGAGGCAACTAATCCATGTGTCTCTCTCACATTGATGATTCCCTTTCTCTGACTTTACCCTTCCCTTCCACTCTCTCTAAAAATCAATGGAAAAAGTATCCTCGGTGAGAACTATCATCAAAAAGCCAGTGACAGCAGAACTATGTTTCTTTTTTGATACTCTGGGGAAGAGTCTGTTTTCTTGTCCTTACCAGCTTTTAGACATGACCTGCATTTCTTGGTGCAGGGTCCTGGCAATTGAGTGGGCCTACATGTATAGTCTAAAAAAATCTCCTTACCTAAAGTCAGTTTATTAGCAACTTAATTCCATGTGCAAACATACTCCCCCTGCTGTGTAACAGGTTCTAGGGATTAAGGAATGAACATCAATGGAGGACCATTATTCTTCCTACAGCAATGGGTTTGGGATTAAAAATTAAACAGTGATGCCCATACTTGATCAATCTAAAATTTTACAGTTATTTTTTATAGGGGAAATTCTGTGTTCTCTCCCCAATTGTACTAACTAAACTTTTTAAACCTAAGTTTTAACTTAATATGATGGAGCTAATCATGTCTATTTACTAATTATTTCTTCTATCTATCTAATCAATGAGGTCCTAGAAGTGCCAAATGTTATGTCAGGAAAAAATATAAAACAGATGTCATTGCACACATGAAAACACAATTACAGCATTTATACATTGTTTGTAATATTCTGAAATTATGAACATATTGGGTCGTGAGTACTGACATTATCTTGGAATGAGGTTATAGCAGTTAATGTGGAAAGAAGAGATCATATTCCATAAATTAGTTATAGACAACAGGACTTCATGTTGGGAATATATATGTCAGTTAGGAAGTGAAAAAAAAATGTGAGTCAGTAATAACTCTAAAGATTTTAGCCTGAGAAAATTAAAAAATGAAATCATTTTCAAATGATCTGAGGAAGGTGTGTAATCACACAGAAACTCCATTTCTTCAATATGACCCTTCCTCCTTTCTGCCTATCCACTCTCTTCCTTAACCATTAAGTTATTAGGATGTCAGATTCTGGTCAGTAAAAACAAAAACAAAAGAACCTGTCTTAAGAACAAATCCGCAGGTCTGCTGACCACAGAAACAGAGTTTCACTCAAGCTCAAGATAACATCATGACTTCAGTTGTGTTACAGCCCAGGCCTGTGAAAAAACAATGCCATGACTGACATCATACCTAATGCAATGATCAACTACTCCCTACTCTGGCCCCAACCAATCAGTAGAGCCCAGGACCCCAACTCCTGTAGTCACCGTGAATAATGATTTTTCCCCCGGAAGCCAGGTCTTTTCTGTGACTCTGGGCTTGGTACTGTTTCCTCAACTAATAAACACTTTCTTGGCTGCAAACTCCTGTTCATGTTTGATTGGGTTTTGATATGCACAGGCAAATGGACCCCTTTAATCTGCTAACAGGTTCAGTTAAGCTTCAAACATGTTGAATTTTGAAGGTCTATCGTATCCTTTCAGGTAGACAAGCTGAGTGTGAAGTTAGGCATCCAAGTCTGGAGGTGAGTTGGAGGTTTACATTTAGGGATCCTGTGCATACAGGTGTGTGGCCTGAGGCTGGAGGAGAACTCTGAAAATATGAGTGTAGGCACCAATGACAACAGTACTAAGGATTGAGTTCTCACACAGGACAATATTAAGAAGTCATGTAGGAAAGGTTAAATCAGCCAATGGGACTGAAAAGAGCTACAAAGAGTGAGGAGAAAAATAGAGTTTGGTATCCTGGATACCAAGGGGAGACAGCATGTCATTAAGGAGGGAGATGTCAATAATGCCAAATGCTGCTGTGAGGCTGATTACAATGAAGTCTGAAAACTGAATGCTGGAATTATCACTGGCCATTTAGACATTGAAGAAACTGACCCTGGGGTCTTGTGAAAATGGTTTCTATTATCAAACAGCACTCAGAAATAGTGTCGCTTTAATAATGTATCTTTCAAACTTTCATAGTTTAAATAGGCGAGTCCACTAGAGGCTGTAATTGGTTACCATCTGGTCAACCCCCTTTGCTAACAGTCAGAATAGGCATTTAATAAGAACTTAATTTGTATTGGATTAATAAGTGTTCCCTGGGTATGAAATAAAGAGGTGACTATTGGTGACTACTGGCACCTGGCAACCTTATCTTGAGTCATCTCTCTCGGGTCCTTCTTGTCATTTAGGACATTGGATGATGAATCCTGTGTTTAAAATAAAGTATGAATTGTGTTCAGCAACATTTTACATTGAATTCTCTTGTCAATACACAATGCAGGGCCTGGTACCCAGTGGGAGCTTAATAAATGCCAAGTAGATGACAAGTGACAAGGCTTAGGGAATTGTAAACATAATATTGATGGGATTTCTCAATTGCAAGTTATTTTTATAACTGCTGATTTGAATGTAAAAGTCAAAACTTTAGTACATCCAATGATTAAGAATAGTGACAATTATATATATATATGTATCAATACCTTAATACCAAATTAATTCACTGATTTAATAATTCACATCATATACTGACAACGAACTAAGAGTCCAATTGCACTCTGAAACATTAATTGTTGTACACTCATGTGTATTATTTATCCACTGCCTTCTAATAAGCCCACAAATATCAGCTGTATTAATGAGAAAATAAATGAGCTATATAATACTACATAGATCATTATTGGTAATTATATTTCTTCTCTGTATTTACTTGGCTCCAGGCTTTACTTCAAGACATTTTTCAAACAGAAAAATAATCTTCATATGCCTTCAGAGTATGAGAAAAAAGTAAAAATTCCTTGATTGATTAGTCAATTAACACTAAGTACTAGTTCTAATTTTTCTGCATATTAGAAAGTCTGTTAATAGACTACAGTAGAATTAAGTACCTATAAGTAAAAGAAAAAGCTGTCAAATACAAAAACATTTTCAGAGGTAACCATGTTAAGCTGAAAAGGAAAATTGGGGACAGGATGGGGTGGGGGGAGGTGCGCGGGGGGGGGGGGGGGTGCTGCAACCTAGTTCAGTATCAGGTTAAAACTGTAGTCTTACTTCCCCACTCTGACTGACAGGGCGGAGCTGCAGAGCCCCCAGGGCCTGCCATAGCTGACTTGGGCGGAGCTGCAGGGACCCTCAGTGGCCCACCAGCCACAGGAGGAGATATATAGGTCAGCGTCTCCCCAGGAGTTCAGTTCAGGCATTGGATCCGGAATTCCCCTGGACTAGCAGATCTGCGAAATAAAGATTAAACTTTCCTCCCTCAGAGTGCTGGCTGATCGTTCTCCCCTGCATTCTGCCACAGCAAAGCAGGATAAAAATGATAACAGAGCTACAGTCAGCATGGGGGACTTGAAAGACCATTAGATCTGAGTCACCAGAGGCCACTGGGATCAGTCATTTAAACCTTCCCTCTGCTGCAGGCTCCTCATCACTGAAGCATCAGTGAGAGCACTGCAATAGTGTTTTCGTTGTTCTTGAGTAAATTCCCCAGAGAGGATTTGCTTGCTCATGTGGTAGTTCTATTCTTAATTTTTTGAGAAACCTTCATACTGTTTTCCATGATGACTGCACCAATTACTTTACCACCAACAGTACACAAGGGTCCCCTTTTTTCCACATCCGTTCCAACACTTGTCTTCTGATAATAACCATTCTTACAGTTGTGAGGTGATACCTCACTGTGGTTTTGATTTGCATGTCCCTAGTAGCTAGTGATATTGAGCATGTTTTCATGTTAATATGTCTCTTGAGAATCTGTATGTCATCTTCTTTGGAAAGATGTCTATTCAGAGCTTCTGCCCATTTTTTAATCATACTATTTTTGTTATTGAGTTGTATATGTTCTTTATATATTGTGGATAATAGCCCCTTATCAGAAGTACCATTTGTAAATATCTTCTTCCATACCAAATCTGAATCTTATTTTAAATCAATAAAATAATCCCTTATTTAAAAAATGATTTTATATTTGTTAATCCTCACCTGAGGATATTTTTTCCATTGATATTTAGAAAAAATGAAAGGGAGGGAGGGAGTCGGAGGGAGAGAGAAAGATAGATGTGAGAGAGACACATCAATTGGTTGCCACCCATGCACCCCAACCAGGGCCAGGGATTGAACCTGCAACCCAGGTATGTGCCCTTGACCAGGAATCAAACACATGACCTTTCAGTGCATGGGCCAATGCTCTAACCACTGAGAACACTGGCTGGCCAGGGCTTAAATAATTTTAAATACACAAAACAGTACTGTCAA
This sequence comes from Myotis daubentonii, assembly GCF_963259705.1. Taxonomy (NCBI): domain Eukaryota; kingdom Metazoa; phylum Chordata; class Mammalia; order Chiroptera; family Vespertilionidae; genus Myotis; species Myotis daubentonii. The sequence goes on along the minus strand of NC_081847.1, from coordinate 48,666,780 downwards.
AGTTTAATAAAATGTGATGAATTTATAAATAGTTTGAGTATTAAATAAATAAAAATTGAAGAAACTACATATATTTTGATGGAAAGCCATAAGGCTAATATGTAGTAATTTAGTTTTCTTATGAGTGCTACTTTAAATATATTTGTTAGTCTTAAGATGGGATTTAATTACATAAAATTTATTTTAAGTTAATGTGTCTTATATTTTCTTTCAAGTAAAAGGAAAATAGTTTAAAGGTTAAATATTCTTCAAATGCGAAACTAACGCAAGCATTTTGTTCCAGGTGAGAATGTCTCCAATAATAATATGTACTTTTGAGTGAAATTAAAAGTGTCTTTTAAAAAAAAAGGTTACGTTAGATCAAATTAGATTATTGTATTGTTAAAACTTTTTTCCAAATTATATAAACTGACTTGGCTTTTTCAGATAATTTTTGAGAGTACTCAATTGGCATTTCAAAATTCTAAAGAGTAAAAATCATATTATTCAGACCACATATTTCAACCTGTTCTCTGTGGGAACACACTTTCTTAGATTATGCACACTCTTCTGAATTTTCATGTTAAAGCTTTAAATAAAAGCGGGATACTCCTTTTCCTTTAGAAGGGGTATGAATGAAATGGTTTAATTTGGTCTTGACCTTCTGCTGGTCTGTCAGGCTGGTTTCTATTGAAAATTAGAAATGATAGGAAGACACACACACACAAAAAAGCCTTTTTGAAGGGAGGTACTCTATCTCCCTCTTGTGCTTCCTTTAAAAGAAAAGCAAGTGTAGAAGTTATTGATTCTGTGGTTTCCAGCCTTATGCAATTGCATTTCAATGGCTAAAGAAAGCCAGTTGCTGTAGTTCCTGGACTAGCAACACAAAAGCAATCAGAGATATGTTGAACAGTTTGCAGCTCAATCTGTGTTTGGATCTTGATATGTTTGGAAGCTAATAAGCAAGAAAAATAGTATTGACTCTTGGTTCTGCTCCTGTTCTCACTAAACTCATTTGTCAGAAAAAGTCCTTGAACATGCCAGCAATATGTCTTGTTAGTAAAGCAAGCAGAAAACCTTCCTGGCTTAGGTCATGCTGCAGTACAAATGATGAAACTTACCACCAGAAATGTAAAGGAATAAATTACTTTTCATCTGAGGACCATACCAGGGAAAATAGTGGCCCTATGTAACCTGGTAAAACTGCTACTGTTGGAACTAAAATGAATCACTGGGCTTAATAAATATCCAATTAATTATTTCAACCCAGGTGTAAATTCTTTGCCATAGAAAATGTAGGCACATGAGTCTTGTTTTCTTTTTAAGGCTAGTTTAAATATGGAAAGTGAATGTTTTATTAACCTCTCAAAATTAATAAAGAGAAACCTCATTTAATGTGGAACTGGGAGGCTAGAAGGAGGTGCTCACATGCAGTAGCTCGAGGTCAATTACAGGCAGGATTGTCAACTTCTGACCCCAACAAAACCATCACTAGGAAAAGAAATCACCCATTTTTGGCCCCAACAGGAAAAGATTGCATGTCCTAAAAGAAATCAATTACTTTAGCAACACAGCCAACAAGAAAGCATCATCTCAATGTAAACATTCATACATGCTCTCGAGTTGATGAAAATTATCAATTGGTATACACATTGATGAACCAAAAAATACGGTAATGTCATTGCCAGGTGATCCTTCCATATAGTATTTATAATCAGCTAGTATTATTCACAGTTGTTTATTGGTCCAAGGTAACTTGTAGAAAGCAGATCAGTCAAATATGCTTTATAACAAATTATCCCAAAAATCAGTGGCTGAAAAGAACAGGAATAGCCACTTGTTCTTGTTCCTGGATTGGTAGGTCAGCTGGAACTCCAAGTAGCTTCTCTGAAGCTGCTTGGCCAGAGCAGTTGGAATAGGTCTGCTCACATGTGTTCAGTTGGACTGAGAGGCACTCTTTCCCAGTGCTGGCTAAAGCTCAAGCAATCTCAACCAGATAAGCACACTGTGGGCTTCCTCTGTCCTTATAGCTGTTTAAATTCCTTTGGGTAGAGCAAGTCATATGAGCGAGCTTAAGTCAAGGGATGGGAATTTGCCTCTCAAGAGAGGCATTTCAAAGTCCCAGGACAAAGAACGTGGTTGCAGGGAATGCTGAAGAAATTAGACGAACACGTTTTTCCACAGACAGCTTTTCTGGCCTATTCTTTCTTTTTCTGGAATTTCAATTGCATTCATATTATAACTTCTGAGCATGACTCACATCTCTTATAATTTTGTCTATTTTATGTATATTTTTCGATCTATATTGAGTTTAGATATTTTGTCAACTTTTCCATTTTATGAATCCTGAATTCCACAGCGCACAATCAGTAGTTAGGCCCATCTATTGATTTCTCAATTTCAGATACTGTATTTTTTAATTTCCAATTAAAAAAAAAACTACATTATTTTTACAATTTTAATTATCTCTCTAAATTCCCTCATCCTTTGGTCTAGTTTGAATTTTTCTTTCTCCATATTTTTGAGTATATGAATCATACTCATCTTAACTATTTAACATCCTATTAACATCAGTATGTATAGCACCTCTTGCCTTGCTTCTGTAGCAGGTTTTCTCTTGATTTCGGTCCCAGAATGTTATTTTCGGCATTCCTAGTACATTTGATAGGCGTGCTCCCCATACACTGTGATGGTCCAGAGATCAAGTCTTTCGCTGCAGCAGGCAGCATGGAGCTGGGTCAGGGCTGATCTCCAGTGAACTGCCTGGTTTTTATTCCCAAGGCGCATAGCTCTCCAGGTATTTATTTATTTATTTATTCATTCATTTTTTTTTTTATTTTTTTTTAAAAACACACTTTCTTTTTTTTATATTTTATTGATTTTTTTTTTACAGAGAGGAAGGGAGAGGGATAGAGAGTTAAAACATCGATGAGAGAGAAACATCGATCAGCCTCCTCCTGCACACGCCCCACTGGGGATGTGCCTGCAACCCAGGTACATGCCCTTGACCGGAGTCGAACCTGGGACCTTTCAGTCCACAGGCCGACGCTCTATCCACTGAGCCAAACCGACCAGGGCAGCTCTCCAGGTATTTAATTCAGAACCTGGGAAGTTATTCTGACCCTAACATTGATAGCTGCAGGGAATCCCACCCATGCCGATTCCAGAGGATTATTCCTTCCCTGCTCGCGCTCTTTGTCCTGAATAGCTTTTGATTCAACAAGTGTCTGGAGGGCCCTCGAGCTTTGCAATCAGCAAAACCCCTGTTGGTTTCAAACCCATCCAGGGACAAGCCTGGACCCTCAGGTCGTGTTTGCTCTCATTCCTGTCCTGGAAACACTGGCTACACAGGGTCTTTGGCTCATTTCTTCCTACCAGGGTTTTCAATTCTCATCTGGCATTTCTCTGGGGCCCTTCTCTTTGGCAAATATTTCTCTCCACAGCATCAAGTGAACAAGCGAATAGCTCCTATGCTCTTCAGGGTTTGCCATCCTCTTTGGTTTCTGACCTCCTACCAATGTAGATTCAGCAAAAGATGTTGGTGGGAACTGACCCCACGTTTGTAAAACCCAAACTTTCCACAATTTCTGCTGCAGCTCCAGGAAATTGCCCGAAGATGCTGGGCTCTCTGTCCTCCGGCAGAGGCCCTCTCCTGGTTCAAGCCTCGATTCCGGCCTCTAGAGTCTATGCCAGGAACCGACAAATTGCTCTCCGGGGAAAAGGGGGGCTGCCCACGCGCAGCTTCACACATGAAATAGTCCTGTCTGTGGGGACTCAGCCGCTTTGGTCCTTCTTGCTTCCTCAGCAGTCGGATATATCCGAAAACATGACTTTTATGTTGTACTCACCTATTCTATTTGTTCTCTGTGTGAGCAATGGCCTGAAGGAAACTATCCTACCTCAAAGCAAAAAGCAATTCCGTTCTAACAACTGCTCGGTGATTCAGCCAAATCTTAGATTTATACAACTGCCCCCCCCCCCCCCCCAGTTACATAAACACATCAGCTACAGTGTATCTACAAATGTGTTAGGAACAAATATGCAACCAATCCTTTGGCTTCTCTAAATTCTGTGGAAGTGAGGCTGATCTAACCAGGTTCCTGAGGGTCTATTTTTGGGGGGATAGTGTCGGGGGGACTGTTATACTTTCCTGTGGAGATTTTGAAACTTTTTCCACATTTAAATCTCTAGTTTCTCAGACTCTGATGCTTTCTCTGAGGGCTCGCCTCTCCCCATCTACAAGTCTTCTCAAAAATTTAAAATCCCCCTATTCCTCTTTCTAGACATTTAAAAACCTCTCTTTTCCACACTATTCCACCTACAAATCCTCTATCTCGAAATCTGCCCAGCAACCCTCTTCTAGGAAAGCTGGGCTTGCCTGGAATTGTGTAGCTGGAACTAGAACATTGAATAGATGTTCTTGGTTCTCAATGTGTTCTAGGTCATTTTTCAAGCTCCACTGGTTTCCACACAACTTCCCTGCCCTATCTTGCTACTCTGTTCTCCTTTCACCTGTTGGGGGGGGGGGGCATGGGGGAGGGAAGGGTACTATGGAAAGTAACTGCACAGGGTGATCTGGTCATAAATTCCTAACTCGGTAGGTCATGGTGGGTGGTCACACCCCAGGCATATATCTTCTTCAGTAAAAGGTTTATCTTTGCTTTATGTAAGCCCTATCCATTGGTTCTGTGTATCTAGGTGGACACATCTTTGAAATAAAGCTAACCATCGCCAACAGAGCACATAATCCTAATTATCCCATAATCCCATTGTGGAGTTACTTTCTCTCACTTTCATGTAATTTTCTTTCCATTCCTTCCTTAGTCTCAAAGGCATGGAAGAAACTGCAGACTATTATCCTCCAAGCATTTATCTGAGTCTGTTAAGATCTTGCTTCCACATGTCTTTTGGCTCAAACAAAATTTTATAAAAATTCTCTACAGGTTTGAATGTTTCTTATGTCAACACACTCCTGAAGCTGGGGGCCAGGTAGACTCGGCAGTGGGTTCCCTGAGAAGGTCATCAACCCATTCCTGTCCTCTGAAAGTCCCTTTCTGCCCCCACAGGCCCTTTCCTCTTACTGTCCTTAAAAATTTCCCACGGGAGACACAGCTGATTCTCACAGCCAGTTGGCCTGGAGGTCAAATCCCCCTAGTATTAACTACAACAATCAAGGTTTAACTACAACAAGACTGCGCACAAGACCACTAGGGGGGGGTGCACCAAGAAAGCATAAAAAATGCGGAGACAAAGAAACAGGACAAAACTGTCAATGGAGGATATTGAGTTCAGAACCACACTTTTAAGGTCTCTCAAGAACTGTCTAGAAGCCGCCGATAAAGTTAATGAGATCCTCAAGAAATCTAATGAGACCCTCGATGTTGTGATAAAGAACCAACTAGAAATTAAGCATACACGGACTGAAATAACTAATATTATACAGACTCCCAACAGCAGACCAGAGGAGCGCAAGAATCAAGGCAAAGATTTGAAATGCGAAGAAGCAAAAAACACCCAACCAGAAAAGCAAAATGAAAAAAGAATCCGAAAATATGAAGATAGTATAAGGAGCCTCTGGGACAGCTTCAAGCGTACCAACATCAGAATTATAGGGGTGCCAGAAGATGAGAGAGAGCAAGATATTGAAAACCTATTTGAAGAAATAATGACAGAAAACTTCCCCCACCTGGTGAAAGAAATAGACTTACAAGTCCAGGAAGCGCAGAGAACCCCAAACAAAAGGAACCCAAAGAGGACCACACCAAGACACATCATAATTAAAATGCCAAGAACAAAAGATAAAGAGAGAATCTTAAAAACAGCAAGAGAAAGAAACTCAGTTACCTACAAGGGAATACCCATACGACTGTCAGCTGCTTTCTCAACAGAAACTTTGCAGGCCAGAAGGGAGTGGCAAGAAATATTCAAAGTGATGAATGCCAAGAACCTACAACCAAGATTACTTTATCCAGCAAAGCTATCATTCAGAATTGAAGGTCAGATAAAGAGCTTCACTGATAAGGAAAAGCTAAAGGAGTTCATCATCACCAAACCAGTATTATATGAAATGCTGAAAGGTATCCTTTAAGAAGAGGAAGAAGAAAAAGGTAAAGATACAAATTATGAACAACAAACATGCATCTATCAACAAGTGAATCTAAGAATCAAGTGAATAAATAATCTGATGAACAGAATGAACAGGTGATTATAACAGAATCAGGGACATAGAAAAGGAATGGACTCACTATTCTTGGTGGGGAAAGGGGTGTGGGAGATGCGGGAAGAGACTGGACAAAAATTGTGCACCTAGGGATGAGGACAGTGGGGGGGGGGTAAGGGTAGAGGATGGGGTGGGAACTGGGTGGAGGGGAGCTATGGGGGGGGAAAAGAGGAACAAATGTAATAATCTGAACAATAAAGATTTACTAAAAAATAAAAAAATAAAAAAATAAATTTCCCACGGGCTGTATTGCGATGTAGATGATAAACTTTCTGGTTTAAGAGACTTACATAGGTTTTTTTGAAAGATAAAGGTAAGATATTAGGAACTGAGCAAACATCATCTTTCTGCAAGTAGTTTGGTTAACAAAATTATTGTCACTATGTATGCAAAAAACGTCAACTTTTATACTCAGGGCTGAAATACAAATTCTTATAAAAGGCCTTAGTCATGTTTATTACGCAACTATTTAGCACAAATATTAACTTAAATATTTGTATGTTTTTGCCTGGCAAAGGCAAGACAAATGTTACAGAGTACATATCCATAGCTACCGTCCAACTGGTAGCTATGATGTACACTGACCACCAGGAGGCAGACGCTCAATGCAGGAGCTGCCGAGCTGCGGTGACTTGGCAGCAGTGGTTCTCGAGTGACACACCCAGAACCAGAGAGGAGGGAGCCCGATTCCCGGGTGCGTCACCCAAGAACCACCCTCTCGCAATCTGGGACCCCTTAGGGGATGTTGGAGAGGTGGTTTTGGCCTGATCCCCGCAGCCTAGCCGAGGGACCCCACCTGCCAGAAGGACCCTGTTAACTCTGCAGACAACCTTTGAGCCAATGCGCCGCCCCAGGTGCAGCCGTCCAGGGAGGGACTGTGGGATGTTGGCTCCAGGGTGTGTCCAGCCTGTCTCACCAGTCCCACCCTGCCAGCCACCTTCTAATTAATTTCCTTTCAATGTACATGAATCTGTGCACCGGAGCACTATTGTTTTATATAAAATACTAGAGGCCCAGCATGCACAAAATCGTGCATGAGTAGTTCACTTCTGCTTGCCTCAGCTGGCCGCCCGGCCCTCCACCACTCAGAGCTCTCCACCACTAGTAGCTGGCGCCCACCCCCTCCTGCCACGGAAGCCACTGCTCATTTGGTCGTAACAGCATTATGGAGTGATGGCCACGGGCCTTTTATATGAGAGATACTTTTGCTTGGGGACAGACTTGTAAATTTTCTGAATATAATTATTTTGAATGTCAATTAGGCACCAACATAAAAAAAAAAAATAGAGTTTAGGACCTGGAAGTAATCGTAAATATCTCTTGCTCTACTTTTTTTATGATAAGAATATTCAAACACTGAGTTTTTAGGTGATTTTCCATCTCAAATCTGCTTTCCTTTTCAAGAACTGTTTTTCTCATTTGGAAGTATATACTTGGCACAGTTTACAAATCTTATCTGCCTAAACTTCTTACTGATTTGCCAATGTATTTTCTCTTTTTAAAGGATTATAAAATAATCTTTAAAACCTAATGATATATATCATTCAATTTTCATTTTAATAACAAATTTACAGTAAGAAAAAACTTTTCAAGGATTTGAAGTATCAAATGAATTTTGTAGAAATTGATGAACCATGCATTAGTTCTTTTATATAGATGCATCAAAGAAAATGGTAGAAATATATATAGATTATAATCTTCAAATATACATTTAAAATACTACACAATAACATAACTTTAACATTTATATAGCACAGCATAAAAATAGGTAATATTCATCAAACCATATGTGTGACATACTTTTTCCTAGGACATGAACATATGTTAAGCCACTTAGCCTAAGATGTAGACATACTACTTTCATATGGGGAAACCTATGGATATAAAAGTAATTTGTCCAAGATTGCAAAGATTATTATTCTAGAGTCCATGTTCTTTATACTGAAGTACATTGCCCAGATATGAGTTTTAATGATGAATACAATGAAGAACGGGGCAGAAGGCATTCTGGATGAAACAATTGGCAATTTGGGGTAGGGAAGGGTAGGAAGCTGTGACTAATGATTCCAGGAGAGTAATTTTCCCAGGAATAGCTGTGTTTAAAAAGATTAAGAATAATCTGACCTTTCCCCTTTCCGCACCCACATAGAGCATAGTACTTGCACATGTACACGTATTTATATAAACATACGCACATTCCCTGCATAGTGCTTCGGCTAATCTAGCTTGGAGGACACCACAAGCTGAATGATGGGCTTACAGAAAGCTTCTGCGCTACACGGTCACGTTACTGAGAGGAGAAACTTGGCAAATGAAGGCCCTCTTTATGGATATTTCATCTAATGTAATTTGTGTGTTGTTGTTAATTTCAAGTTTTTCATGACATAAAGCACAGTGTTTCTCAAACCTGTGTTCTGAGCGACGCAGGGAACATGAGGTGGGAAATGAGACCAGGAAGGAGGAGAGAGCGTGGGATGCTGAGCCTCAAACTGGCTTCAGCAAAAACGGATCCACGCATGTGCAGTATGTCGGTTTCTTAGAGCCACTGTGACAAAGTTGCCCAAACGGGGTGTTTTAGGATCACGTAAATTTCTCTCTCACTGTTCAGGAGGCTAGAAATGAAGGTGTCCACGGGGATGATTCCTGTGGATCCGTCCCCTTCTCTCTCGTCGCTTCCGGTGGTTGTCTGCCCTCTGGCATACATGCCTGCCAGGAGCAGCACACACTTCAATCCTCCGCCTTCACCCAGTGGGTCACATGGTAAGCCAGGTCCAATAATCTCCCTGTTGTAGGTCAATGGAGTTGGGACGACGTCTGACAAATCCCTCAGGCAGCACCTACTCAGTGCAAGATAGAGTAAGTGGGAGGTGTCTGTTACGAAGGAAAAGCGGGAGAAGAACGTGTTGGAAGCCCCGTCTAAAATCAAAGTACTCATGGAAGCGTATAAACAATGTGGCCAGATTTTTGTAAAATTTAAAGCATGGAGAATTAAGGTGGAATGAAGGTAATATTTTGGAACTATTTACCTTTTAATTATGGTAACTTATTGGCTAGAGTCCAGAGATTAAATACAAATTAGACAACAATAGAGCTATTTGTGTAAGGAAGTAATACTATTTAGAAGTAATTTTACTTGTTCTGGTACATGACTGATGTTATCTAGCATGTTCTTCCAAAGAAGACGTCTATGGATGGGCTCACTTTAATCACGTGACGGGTCTGGAATTTAGTTGGTGGATTAATAGTCAAAGCCTGCCATCTGGTGGAGAAAATAAAAACTGTGGCACATCCTCTGATTAATTTGCTTTCCACGATTTTATTTGTACCACCTGGCTAAATGGTCTGAATTACTGTTTACACACACACACACACACACGCACATCCAGCAGCCCTAATGGATTTCAGTTTTTTAGGCAGTGAATAATATGAACTGCTATCGTGAGAATTTAGATTAATTGTGGCCAAGATGTGAGAAAGCTATGTTCTATTGCAATCTGTTTAGAGTCTGTGGGTCGCGACAATGAAAATACATTCTGCAAATCAGATATTTACATTATGATTCATAACAGTAGCAAAATTACAGTTATGAAGTAGCAACGAAAATAATTTTATGGTTGGGGGTCACCACAACATGAGGAACTGTATTAAAGGGTCGCGGCATTAGGAAGGTTGAGAACTACTGGTTTAGACACTGCTTTTGAAATTATTCAAATAACTTAAACTCATAGTCATTAGCCTATATATGCCATCTCTCATATTTCTTTTGGTTCACTTTCCCTTTTTAACTCCTGAGTAATTCATCTAAATTTTATATTCACACCCTCAACCCCACCCCTGCCAAACTCACATATAGATATTAACCAGAAAATCAAGGAAATAAGGTGAATTCTATTTTGTCCTCTAGACTAGAGTGTCTCAGTGTGTGTATGTGCGTGTGTGCGGGGGGTGGGGGGGGCGTGGTGGTGGTGGTGGAGGTGCTGTAGGACTCTTAGGATTCCACACACTTTCTCTAAAGGGAGACTATGATAAAAAAAATTAGCACGCTGTTTCTTCTTACTTTGCAAGCCTCATGGACATTTTGCGAGAAGTCTCTCAGCATGCATAACAGCGTTTGCACACTCAGCACACTGGAGCCCTGTCTGCCCTCTTGGGTCCAATCTCAGCCTTTGGAGGGAGAGAGATTTCCACTGATAGGTGGCACCTACTCGCTGTGCAGAGCAGGGGATCAGTGCCCGGCGGGTGACCTTGATTGCTCTCTGTTGGACTAACTCTCCCAAACTCTCCTTACACACCTTTAGCTCATTTTTTTTTATGACAAAAACGATGCCTTCAAATGTAAATTCCGCTGCCTCTTCCTTGTCATTGTGTCGCTGTTGTATGACTTTTGACCATGGATTATATGGGCCAAAGGTGAAATGTACTGTAAATGTTTAACATCTTTTTTGGGGTAGTTTCCTTATTTAGTTATCTATTATTTCCCTCTGTTTATATTTTCTTAGGAGTTGTGTTTTGCAAACTTGTGTGATTGCCCAACATGGTCATTTTTGAGACAAGATGTGACATGTAAGAGGATGGGTACAGGCCTTAGCCAGTGGACAATTCCAATGAGGTCACTGATGCAGAGTTATGGTCATTTGAGGAATTCTATGAGTATCACGGGGAGACACGAGAAGGCCAAGTGCAAAAAAAGAGCTATTTACCAATGGGGTTCACATAGGCTAGCAAAGCGCGGTGACCTTTTCCATTGTGAATTACGTGTGCAAGAAACAGTTGTGCAAAAACAACAAAGGCTTCCGCAAAACGAAGAAAGACTTAACCACAAGTCAGAGCTATTGAACAAATAAAGGTGTTGATTATTTTAAGTGGATATTCGGATCTCAAACAGAGTAAAGATTTTAACAAAAAAGTCACATCCCTTGATAAGGCTTAGAAAACAAGTTATCAGCAGAAACTTTAGCTCAGAGGAGGAAAAAAAAAAAGACTGTTGGCGACCAAGCCACATGTAAATTATAGTGAGTAAGTGTTAGGACAACACGCAGGGTAACAATCTGAAAACACCCCATTCTCAGACAGCACTACAAGTTCAAGTACTGAGGACACATACAGGATGCCGAGCTGCTTCAGTGTTCTAAACTGAAAAACAAATTCTCTATCCAGATTGATTATGCCAGTAAATGCCATGTTTGGCATTTGTAATACTGGCAAATAACAGTGGAAGTCAACATTTTTTTTTTCTTGCAATGAGCTGTCCCAAACAAGCAGAGGCATAAATATATTCCATATTTGTTCTTCATCTGGAAATAGCGAGCGTATCTTCGAGGAACTTGGTTGGTGTCTGCACTGATAGTACCTGTCCATGTTTGGTTTTGTGATATTTCACCTCTCTGGTTGCAAATGTTAAACTCGAATCCTGATAACACAGCTTCACAAAGAGAAGTTATTGTCAAAAACTCTCGGACATGAAATGGAAAATACTTCGAAATGGTTAATGGTACAAGGCCAGTTCAACTCATGATGTTCAACAATGAGGTGGAAACGAGATTAACAAATGTATAATTCTCCTGGAACACTGAGTCATCTAGTGGTTTAGCTGGGAAAGGCTTCTCATCAGCCTATCTGAAGTGAATGGTGAATTACAGGAACACACCCAAGAAAATAGGCCACACACTGTCTGCTTTTGAAAAGGAAGGACAGCTGATGAACACAGCCTTACCAGAAGAGCCCCACTGAGTGAGCCAGCTGGACAAATCTCTTCATCACTTTAGATAAAATGTTTCACCTTCAAGTGGATTTAGAAAGAAAGACCATGCTGCAAAAGGAAACTGTGAAGTGTTTCCATTCTCACATGGGATTCAGATTGAGGAAGTCTTAGTTTTACTGAAAACCACTGGGAAAAGATGGGAGAACCAGTTTGAAAATGAGTTTTCCTCCCTTTCCACACAAGCATGGGACCGAATGACAGACCCTTGCAGGGAACCTTATGCTCAGCCTCCGAATTGATTTTGTGAGAAGAGGAAGAATCTTGCGCGGTAACATCTGGTTATGGACTCTAGGTGAAAAATATCGATCTGCTCCCAGAGAAGTTTTGGATTTCAGTGAAAACGGTAGAACATTTTGCTGCAGTGTTCAACTCCTTACACATGAACAAGCTTCTTTTTGTCTAACAAGCACAGGACTGATACGATACATTTCACTTGAAAGCATGTGAGCTTAACTCAACTTCTATCAAGAATGGAATATCTGAGTCCAGCAAAAAGCAAAAAGCTTTATATTAAAGTGAAAATTTTGTTATCACTACAAGTCCCAGCAGGAAATGAATGGCCCATTTGATTATATTTTTAAAAGGCACTGTTTACCGAGATGAAAGTGTGGAAACACCAGGGGTGGTGGCGAACCTCTGTATTTGAAGCAGCTAGTGGTTAATGGCCATAACCCTGAAGGATAAATGGGTAGGGACCTTCAAGGAGAGGTCTTATAAATGCCTTCTCAATTATCTGTTGTAAAGGACCAGGTTTACTTTTCAGTTTTTTTTGTTTTTTGTTTTTTTCAGAAATGTTCAGTCTGCTGAAGATCAATACTTGAAAATGAAAGTAAATTAAAAATAAATAAATTACTAGAAATGTGTGAAGTTATAATTTGTTTTTTTTGTATTCTTATTTATTAATTATTGTATTATTTTCTTTTTTTAAATTAAATCTTTATTGTTCAGATTATTACATTTGTTCTTCTTTTTTTCCCCCCCATAACACCCCTCCTCGCAGTTCCCGCCCCACCCTCCGCCCTCACTCCCCACCCACTGTCCTCATCCATAGGTGCACGATTTTTGTCCAGTCTCTTCCCACATCTCCCACACCCCTTTCCCCCCCAAGAATAGTCAGTCCATTCCCTTTCTATGTCCCTGATTCTATTATAATCACCAGTTCATTCTGTTCATCAGATTATTTATTCACTTGATTCTTAGATTCACTTGTTGATAGATGCATATTTGTTGTTCATAATTTGTATCTTTACCTTTTTCTTCCTCTTCCTCTTCTTAAAGGATACCTTTCAGCATTTCATATAATCCTGGTTTGGTGGTGATGAACTCCTTTAGCTTTTCCTTATCTGTGAAGCTCTTTATCTGACCTTCAATTCTGAATGATAGCTTTGCTGGATAAAGTAATCTTGGTTGTAGGTTCTTGGTATTCATCACTTTGAATATTTCTTGCCACTCCCTTCTGGCCTGCAAAGTTTCTGTTGAGAAATCAGCTGACAGTCGTATGGGTATTCCCTTGTAGGTAACTGAGTTTCTTTCTCTTGCTGTTTTTAAGATTCTCTCTTTATCTTTTGCTCTTGGCATTTTAATGATGATGTGTCTTGGTGTGGTCCTCTTTGGATTCCTTTTGTTTGGGGTTCTCCGCGCTTCTTGGACCTGTAAGTCCATTTCTTTCACCAGGTGGGGGAAGTTTTCTGTCATTATTTCTTCAAATAGGTTTTCAATATCTTGCTCTCTCTCATCTTCTGGCACCCCTATAATTCTGATGTTGGTACGCTTGAAGCTGTCCCAGAGGCTCCTTACACTATCCTCGCATTTTTGGATTCTTTTTTCATTTTGCTTTTCCGGTTGGATGTTTTTTGCTTCCTCGCATTTCAAATCATTGACTTGATTCTTGCACTCCTCTGGTCTGCTGTCGGGCGTCTGTATAATATTCATTATTTCAGTCCGTGTATGCTTAATTTCTAGTTGGTTCCCCAATATAAGATCGAGGGTCTTATTAGTTTTCGTGTAGATCTCATTAAGTTTATCGGCAGCTTCTAAACAGTTCTTGAGAGACCTTAAAAGTGTGGTTCTGAACTCTATATCTTCCATTGACAATTTTGTCCTGTTTCTTTGTCTCCGCATTTTGTTATGCTTCCTTGGTGCACCCCCTAGTGGTCTTTGTTCGCAGTCTTATAGTTAAATCTTGATTGTTGTAGCTAATTCCAGGGAGGGTTTGACCTCCAGGCCAAGTGGCTATGAGAATCAGCTGTGTCAGCAGTGAGAGAACTTCTGTCCTCTAGGGAGGTGCTAATCTAGCCTTTGCCTGAGGCTATCGAATGCCTCTGTGCAGGGCTTGGGCGGGGCGGGTCGCACAGGATCAACAGGGTGGGCCGGAGAGAGCAGTTATGGCAGCTCTCAGTCCTGTCCCCAGGGGCTCTGCCTCTCTGAGTCCCAGCACCCGCTGCAAAGCTCGGAGAGAAAGCTGCACTCGCTCTGACCGAAGCCAGACAGTCCTGCTTCTCCCGTTTGAGTCTGGGTCCCTAAAGACTCGCCTGTATCTGGAGCTCAGAGTCTGCGACTCCCTCCCGATTGAAAACGCCAACCGCGCCCTCCGCCACCAGCCTGCTCCATGCACTCCGCACCTCAGAATTTTACTTCAGCACTGCGCCTCCTCTGAGTGTCCGTGTGTGTTTCTCTTTCCTCCTAGTTGTAGGACTTCCACTCAGCCAGCGTTCCTGTGGTTCTGGGTGATGTCCCTTCCGTTTTTTGGTTTCACTTTTGAAGTAGTTGTTCAAAGCAGCAAACTCCGGCGTTAACCTATGCCGCCATCTTGGTTCTCCTGAAGTTATAATTTGGAAATGAAAATAAATCACTAGAAAAAAATGAAGTTGCGAGTTTGATCCTTGGTAGGGGTTCGTACGGGAAGCAACGATAGATGTTTCTCTCTCTCTCTCTCTCTCTCTCTCAAATCAATAAACATATCCTCAAGTGAGAATAAAAAATAGTAATGGCAAAAACTAAACAGATAAATCCTGGTCAAAACCATCATCTCTCAGTTGACTAACTCCATCCTTGCCCCTCTTTGTAGCCTCTTTCAGTCTATGTTCAACAGAAC
This sequence comes from Myotis daubentonii, assembly GCF_963259705.1. Lineage (NCBI taxonomy): Eukaryota > Metazoa > Chordata > Mammalia > Chiroptera > Vespertilionidae > Myotis > Myotis daubentonii. Next base: position 48,651,726 of record NC_081847.1, on the reverse strand, counting down.
TAGGTCCTGTCAAATGCAGTCCTTGATTTCCCTTCCTAAAACCTTCAGTGGCTCCCCATCTCACTTGCAGTGAAAGCAAATGATTTACAATGAGCAGTAAGACTCGGCAGTCCACTCCCAACAGGTTTCTTCTAATATCAGCTCTGATTACGCCCCTCACCTACCCTGCTCCCCTTGATGTGACATAAACTCAGAGAGCGCTCCACTTTAGGGCACACCCACTCGCTGCTCTTGCTGATTCCCTCCAGTTGCACATTCTTCAGATCTTTTCTCCAATGTCTTTTCCACACCGTCCCAAATCCACCCTTTTAAAATTACAACTTCCTCCAACACATACTCTCCTTCTGCGTTTCAGTTTTTTCTAACTCACATTTTATTTTCTACCACAATATATATATTTTTATTTTTTTGTTTGTTGGCTTGTTTCCACAATCTAGAATATACATTCCATGAATGCTTATGATTCTTGGCTGCTTAGCTAAATGATATATCTCCAATATTCAGAATAGATCCTTGCAAATAATAGATGATTATTCATTTTTAAAATTCATTTAAAATTGAATTTTAAAAATGAATCTCTCATTCAACTTTACAATGTTTTTAATGAGTGATGATCCATAGTATGAGTTCTTGCTTGGTTTACTCACACAAAATTGTGTATTATGAATTTTAGAGGCTTTTACTAATAAACATTTATAAAAAGTCACCACTATTATTTTTTAAAAAAGTATAACAACTATTGGGGACACAGGAATACTGAACTTCCATGGGAGTTAAACTATTCTATTAAAAAGAGAGTAGGGTTAATTCTGCCAGCTGGTTTCACATACTGGTTTTTTGTTTGTTTGTTTGTTTGTTTGTTTGTAATGGCAAGAATTACCTATTTTTGTACTGCTCCAAATTTTTAGATATAAGACTTTTTTGAAATTTTAAGATCATTCTTCTCCTCTTCTTCTAAAGGTATAGCTCTAAAGAAAAGGTAATTAGGTCTCAATTTAATAATATGTTTTGATTTATAACATTTTGACACCCGCATTCCATTTACCTTTCTTCGCATGAATCACTCCTCATGACCTTAGCCAAATTTATAGTTTAATCACTTAAACTGAACATTAAAAGTAAGTACTCTGACAACAATTAAGATTTTTCTGGGTTATAAAGATATAATCATTCATGTACATAGCCAAATATTGTAATTAACTGTGATATCACTATTATAATCAATTATCTCCAACCATTAAATTTAATCAAAAGATACATATAGAAATAATTAATTAAAAGTAACATTAAATAATTTATTCAATATAATGAACTATAAATGTATTAAACATGAGTACCTACTAAAAGTTAACTTGTTGAGTTAAATTGTAATTATACTTCATTATTCTCCCCCTAACTCACCCTCTCTGCCAAAATTTATATCAACCACTACCAAAAAAAATTCAAATTATACCACAAAGAAAATCAATCTTATAGTCTTACAAATATTTATTATTTAATACACTCATGATCACATTTCCAAAATCTTAAAGTAATTTTTAAAAAGGTAAATTTTACTTTGGCATCCCATCAATTTCTTTTTTTACAAAATTATTTTTTCAATTCCTTGCTCTTAATCCCTTTTAATTTTAAAGTATTTCCAATACTCTATATATTTGCTAAAAGTTCTGACAAATTATGTGAATATATAAATTTAAAAGGAAAGGATATTATCATTTCGTATAACATAATATACACTACAAAACCTATAAGAACACCACTATTGAGCTATAGGATACTATCCTTAATTGGAAAATATTGGTGATATGATTTTTTATTTTTCAGTTTATTTTTTAAATTGAACTTATTGGGGTGACATTGATTAATAAAATCATATTGGTTTCAGTTATACAATTCTATACTATACTAGAGGCTCGGTGCATGAAATTTCGTGTATTGGGGGTGGTGGTGGGGGGTCCCTCAGCCCAGCCTGCGCCCTTTAGCAGTCTGGGACCCCTCGCCTTACTGCCCACCTGCAGCAAAGGCGAAAGAGGCTCCTGCCATCGCCACTGCACTCACTAGCCGTGAGCTCAGCTTCTGGCTGAGCGGCACTTCCCCGTGGGAGCACACTGACCACCAGGGGGCAGCTCCTGCATTGAGCATCTGCCCCCTGGTGGTCAGTGTGCATCATAGCGACAGGTTGTTTTGGCATTTGGTTGATTTGCATATTAGGGTCTTATTATATAGGATTGTCTGTATATTGTATTGTGTGTTGGGCACCCCAAGTCAAGTCTCCTTCCATCACCATTTATCCCCCTTTACCCTCGTCTACCTCCTACTGCCTCCCTTCTGGTAATCACCATACTAATGTCTGTGCCCATGAGTCTTTCTTTTTTTTCTTTGCTTAATCCCTTGATTACAAAATGACTTCCATGCCAAAAATTTATAAATTGACTCTTCTAATTTTCTTTAAACTGATGTTTAACCAAATTAAGAAATCTTGAAAACTATGTAGCCAAGAAAGTAGGGACAGAATGATGGATGGAGGGAAAAATAGGGGAGGGAGGAAGAAATAAAAAAGAAAGGGATAAGGATGTAAGGCTTAGAAGACTTCCATGTTCTGGAGGCTACAATAGTAGATTTGATGCTCCTGGGCAGGGGGAGTGGCACACTCTTCTTTCTACTCCATTGGGCATTTAGAAATGGATATTGCATATAGTCTAGTTTTAATAATAATGTTGATAATAGCAGTTAGACTTATTGAACATCTACCATATACCAAGCCCTTGCCAAGTCCTCAATTAATCTCCACAACAAAGCTAAGGGTATGAGGTAGGTGCTAATAGTGTTTCCATGCTATAGACAAGGAAATAGAGGCACAGAGAGGTGAAGTAATGTGTTTGAAGTGTAATAGTTTCTAGAGGCTTGGTTTAGAATTTGAAACCTAATATTCTGAATCTAGAGCCTGTGCCATAAAAAATTATAAAGTAATTGCTACTTTCCAAGGCCAGATCTCTAATTTCCAGCCTTTTTCTCACTTGCATGAGATACTTACTGAACATATAGTTTTATAGTCAGAATCTCTTTCCTAGTCTTACTGAAATATGATCTCTAAACAAAATGGTTAATTATTTAGTATTTATTTGCTAATTTGTTAATGGACTACTTTGCCCACAACTATATAATAATAACACTCGATTCTAGTGTTAAAAATTAATAGTCCCTAAAACTAACTTTAAAAATGGGAAGCCAGGAAGTCAATGAGATGCAATAAAAAATTGTTATCCAGGTTTATAGTACTGATCAAGTTCTCACATGTTGTTTTGTCACAAGTTAAGTGTATAAACCAATGACACACTCAGGGAAAGAATATTTACATTAGTGACAGTTTGCAGGGGTCCTCAAACTACGGCCCGCGGGCCACATGCAAATACAAATATTGTATTTGTTCCCGTTTTGTTTTTTTACTTCAAAATAAGATATGTGCAGTGTGCATAGGAATTTGTTCATAGTTTTTTTTTAAACTATAGTCCGGCCCTCCAATGGTCTGAGGGACAGTGAACTGGCCCCCTTTTAAAAAGTTTGAGGACCCCTGGTAGAGCCTTTATGTGTTACATGAGTTAGTGTGAATCCAAATACAGCAAAATGAAAACTCAGAAAACTTTTAATAGACTTTCAAATGATTATCAGTTAAATATAAACCAAACTTCTGAAGACATAATGTTTCGTCATACCAAAGCATTCATATTTATGGTGACTCTTTATAAAGTATTTTAAATTGCTACACTCTGAGGCTAATCATTTACTGATCCACAGAATAATAGCATTAGTTTGGTGTCATACTTTCCTGGCATAAGGAAGCAGTTCAACATCTCACTGGGAATCCAAAAGTAATTCTCAGAAATATAAATCACAACCCATTATGTTTTAATACAACACATTTCAACACATTCATCAACTTGACTGCATCTTCATCTCCCAAGTCACAATTAAAATGAGTTAATGAAATCATTATCCAACTTTCTCATTCTTACCATTTATATATGACATAACTTGTTATTTATAATGTTATTGATCTTCTATTGTACACCATAAAATATTTTTTTCTTCTTGTAATGGTTGGAGTAATTATATTTTTATTTTAGAAACTGTTACACGAACCTAAAAATAAATTGAATTACTTTATGTAAATTTTATTTAAACATTCAGCTAATTTAGTAAGATGAAAATATTGTTGTATTTCCATAATCAAAGTTTTCAGTTTCCTATTATATTAGTTAATACACTGAGAACATAAAATAATGAACAATATTCTGTGATTGGCTCAAGAACATAATCTCAAATTATTCTAAAAATATAAATAAGCAGAAGGATATAATGACACTTGTCATATTAGAAAAGATAAAAATGAATAGGTAAGTATAGTATTTATGAATCTGATAAATTGAGTATTTCAGAACGACCACAAGGTGTCGCCACACTACACTTCTTGGAAAGACTGCCTCACACTCACTGTTGGATGAATAAATGGAGAATAATATTGACCGCGCACAGCATAAGTACAAGTAAAATAAAATCTTTGTTTCTAAAAAAATTAAGGAACTTGATAAAAGGGACTTATTAATGTGGATTTTATTTTCTCCAAACAAATACATCTATGACAGGAAGTGTCTAAGGCCTGTGTTCCCATGAAGATGGGCCTTTAGTAGCAGTGGCTTCAGGATGTGCTCTCAGGGAAGGAGCCCAAAGCCGAGGCCATGTGCTGTCACAATTAAGAATTCCAGCCTGGCCAGTGTGGTGCATCAAGATTCTTATGTTTTAGAAAAGAACATAAGTTTTAACTTGAAACCATCATGTCCCATTTTCATCCTCTGGTGTTACATTAACTCTGAAAAATTATTACATAAAATGAAATACACTCTTATCTCCCTGAAATGGACCAATTTTATTTCTTCTGTCATGAAAACCATGACTATAATTTAAACACTAGGTGCCCAGTGCACCTTGACAGGAACTGTGGGCCGTGAGGCTGCGGTGGGTACAAGGGTGGCTCTCAGCCCATCCTCCGTGCTCCCGCTCAGCCCCTCCAGCTGCGGCCCCGACCCCGGTCCCACGTGCTGACAGCACTGGCCCTGCTCGCACCCACTGACACCGCAGAGCGATTGGGGCCGGCGCCAGCAGCAGGTGCGAGCAGTGGCTGCTGCCCTGATTGTCCCTCAGGAGTAGGGGGAGGGGGAGAAGCCCTCAGGGGTAATTGGGGCCGGCAGCTGCTGCTTGCACCCACTGATGGTGCCGAGCAATCAGGACCGGCACTGGGCACCAACAGCGGGTACAAGTAGCAGCTCTGGCGCTGGCTGCGGGTGTGAGCGGGACCATCACTGGCAGTGGGTTCAAGAGGCGGCTGCCAGCTCCAATCGCCTCTCAGGAGCAGGGGGTGGTGGAGAAGCCCTGAGGGGTGATGGGGGCCAGCAGCCGCCACTTGCACCCGCTGACAGCACCAAGTGATAGGAGCCGGTGCCGGCAGCGGGTGTGAGCGGGACCTGCGCCAGCAGCACGTGCGAGTGCTGGCAGCAGGTGTGAGTGCCTGGCAGGACTGTGGCACTCAGGAGCAAAGAATTCTCAGTAATCACCAGAGGCTCGCCCCGATGACAGTGACCAGAACCCAGCCTTGGTCTGGAGCCACCGCTCACCTGCTCCACCATCCTGCTGCAGCCACCGCCGCCATGTTCCGTGCGCGCCCCCTGGTGGTCAGCACACGTCATAGTGACCAGTTGTTCGGTTGTTCTGCTGTTCAGTCTATTTGCATATTAGGGTTTTATATATATACTAGGGGCCCGGTGCACGAAATTCATGCACTGGGTGTGTGTGTGGGGGAGTGTCCCTCAGCCCAGCCTGCCCCCTCTCACATGCTGGGAGCCCTCAGGCGTTGACCCCCATCACCCTCCAATCGCAGGATCGGCCCCTTGCCCAGGCCGGACCCGCAGCTGCAGCGGCCCCACGATCGTGGGCTTCGCTTTAGGCCCAGGCAAGGGACCCCTAGCTCCTGGGACTGCCAGCTTCGACCGTGTCCAGCTCCCATCGCTGGCTCCACCCCTACTTCCTGCTATCACTGGCCAGGGCGGAAAAGGCACCTGATTCTCCGATCATGGCTGGGGGGCAGGGCAAAGGCGGCCCCAGGGCCGCCTTTGCCCTGCCCCCCAGCTCTTAGCTCCCCCCTGGGTTTCCGATCACTGTCAGTGGCAGGGGGCTTCTTCCTGCTTTCCCTTTCGCCTCCCTGCATTGTGCCTACATATGCAAATTAACCGCCATATTGTTGGCAGTTAACTGCCAATCTTAGTTGTCAGTTAACTGCCAATCTTAGTTGGCAGTTAATTTGCATATAGCCCTGATTAGCCAATGAAAAGGGTAGCTCGTACGCCAATTACCATTTTTCTCTTTTATTAGTGTTGACTAGGGGCCCGGTGCACAAAATTTGTGCACTGGGGGGGGGAGTGTCCCTCAGCCCAGCCTGCCCCCTCTCACATACTGGGAGCCCTCAGGGGATGTCCTAGTGACGGCTTAGGCCTGCTCCCTGCTCCCCTTGGGGAGCGGGCCTAAGCCGCAGTCTGGCCTCCCTTTGTGGGAGGTGACCAGGCTGATCAGGGGAAGGAACCAGCCCCATAACCCTGCTGCAGCAGCCACTGCCAGTCACCGCATCCACCAAGGTTTTTTCATCAACACGGACTCCAGTCCTGTCACCATGAAAAAATGACAACTTTCTTTAGGCATTTCCAAGATGTGTCTTTCATATAATAATAATTTCTTTATTATTTTTTTATCCTCACCTGAGGATATGTTTCCATTGATTTTTAGAGAATGTAAAAGAGAAAGGGAAAGACAGAGAGAAACATCAAAATGAGAGGAACACTTTGATTGGTTGCCTCCTGCATGAGCCCTGACCTGGACCCCGGCCAGGGAGGAGCCTGCAACCTAGGTACGTGCCCTTGGTCAGAATTGAACCCAGACCCTGCCATCGGCAGGCCAAGGCATTATCCACTGAGCCAAAGTGGCTAGGGCAGGATATGACATTTCTTAGCTCTCCAGCAGCGGACCTTCGTTTTTTTCACCAGGAGTGTGGTGAAAAACCCTAGATCACTGTTTTGGATTCTTATTACTCAAGTTACTAAGAATATTACCAGTGGCATACAGGGAGCTTAACCAATGAGTGGTCAGAAAAGGTGCTTCCTCTGTAGTTCACACCAATCGGCGGCTTGTCACCCCACCCACCCCCGCCCCAGGCTTGACGCCTCTGGCCCAGGCTTCAGGCCTGGGCAGGGGAACCCCATCTCCCCCAATCATGGGCTCCACCCTTGCCCAGGCCTGACATCTTGGCCAGAGGCGTCGACCCCCATCACCCTCCGATCGTCAGATTGGCCCCTTGCCCAGGCCTGATGCCTCTGCCAGAGGTGTAAGGCCTGGGCAGGGGACCCCCATCTCCCTCCCATAGCTGGTTCCGCCCCCTGCCCAGGCCTGAGGCCTCTGGCCAAGGCATTAGGCCTGGGCAGGGGACCCCCAGCTCCCTGCGATCTCCCGCTCTGCCCCTGCCTAGACCTAATGCCTCTGGCCAAGGCATTAGGCCTGGGCAGGGGACCCCCAGCTGCCCAGGATCGCTGACTCTGCCCCTGCTCCCTGCGATGGCTGGTTCCGCCCCTGCCCAGGCCTAATGCCTCTGGCCTAACCCTCAGCTCCCTACAATCGCTGACTCCACCCCTGCCTAGACCTAACGCCTCTGGCCAAGGCATTAGGCCTGGGCAGGGGACCCCCAGCTCCCTGCGATTGCAGGCTCCACCCCTGCCCAGGCCTAACGCCTGTGGCCAAGGCGTTAGGCCTGGGCAGGGGACCCCCAGCTCCCTGCGGTTGCCCAGGCCTAATGCCTCTGGCCAAGGCTTTAGGCCTGGGTAAGGGACCCCTAGCTCCCTGGACTGCCGGCTCCACCCCTGCTTCCCGCTATCACTGGCCAGGTGGCAAAGGCGACCGGTTCTCCGATCATGGCTGTGGGGCAGGGCAAAGGCGGCCCCCAGGGCCGCCTTTGCCCTGCCCCCCAGCTCTTAGCTCCCCGCTGGGTTTCCGATCACCGTCACTGGCAGGGGGCTTCTTCCGTCTTTTCCCTCTCGCCTCCCAGCATTGTGCCTACATATGCAAATTAACCGCCATCTTAGTTGGCAGTTAATTTGCATATCACCCTGATTATCCCATGGGAAGGGTAGTGAAGTTATGGTTAATTACCATGTTTCTCTATTATTAGATAGGATATAGATAGATAGATAGATAGATAATTTTAATTCACAAATATATTTAAACTTTTGGGGAGGAATGATTTGCTTTTCAGATTAATAAAGGTTTGGCTATCTCCTTGGCATATCTAGAATACCCCCATGTCTCCCCTGATAAAACATATTACTGCAGCTTACTCATGATCTATAAAATGTATTAGAAAATATAAAGATGTGTGCTATTTATAAGCCTGAGAAATAACCACGTTTAGTCTGTTTGCATCTTTAATATGCAGCTAACAACTGTCTTAGCTGAGGCAATTCTCCTAACATTTTTCTTCTTTACTTTTCATTAAAGAGCAAACTTGGGTTCAATGAATGTGTTTTTATTTATTTTTTTAATTTAAATTCTTTATTGTTTAAAAAATTACATATGTCTCCTTTTCCTCCCATTGACCTCTCCCTGGCCACCCCACCCCCCAGCACATGCCTTCAGCCCCCTACTGTCTGTGTCCATGAGTTATGCTTATATGCATGCATATGAGTCCATCGGTTGATCTCTTACTCCCCCCTCCCCTGCCTTCCCTATGTTTAACACTTCTCTGTCTCTGGATTTATTTTTGTTAATCAGTTTATGTTGTTCATTATATTCCACATGTGAGTGAGGTCATGTGATATTTATCTTTCTCTGACTGGCTTATTTGTCTTAACATAATGCTCTCCAGGTCTACCCATGCTGATGCAAATGGTAAGAGTTCCTTTTTTTTTTTTTTTTTTTTTTACAGCAGCATAGTATTCCTTTGTGTAGATGTAGCACTGTTTTTTAATCCACTCATCTGCTGATGGGCTCTTAGGCTGTTTCCTATTCTTAGCTATGGTAAATTGTGCTGCTCTGAACATAGGGCTGCATATATCCTTTCTGATTGGTGTTTCTGGTTTCTTGGGATATATTCCTAGAAGTGGGATTACTGGGTCCAATGGGAGTTCTAGTTTTAATTTTCTGAGGAAACTCCATACTGTTCTCCACAGTGGCTGCACCAGTCTGCATTCCCACCAGCAGGGCACGGGGGTTCCTTTTTCTCCGCATCCTCACCAACACCTGTTGTTTGTTGATGACAGCCCTTCTGACAGGTGTGAGATAGTACCTTATTGTCATTTTCATTTTCATCTCTCGGATGATTGGTGACTTTGAGCATGTTTTCCTATGTCTCTTGGCTGAATGTGTTTTTAAATTCTAGTAGCTTCATCCCTTGTAATCTTTATCTATTGAACTGTTATCTCCCCATTTTAACCAGATGATGTTCTCAGAAAATGATGCTGAAGTTCACATGCTACCCTGGCTACAGCTACTGACAGGAGAGCTATTCTTTCATCTGATTGAGAACAAAACCTGAAAAATCTCAAACTCCTCCTTTCAAGTTCAGTAGAAAAATATTTCTCTTTAGAATAATAGCTCAGGCAGTATTATGTTATAAATAACAGAACAATTATAGAAGCCTCACATTTTTCTGTCTCCCTAGGCAGACTTATCTTCTTCCCTTCTAAGCTCCAGTTGAAATATTTCTTTTTCTCTAATATGCACATTCTTGGACCTGAATCCTGAGAGATTCTCGTTTTTAATGCTGGTCTCAAATCATCTAATTCAGTTACTCCTTCCTTTATGTAGCTGTCTTTTATTTTCCTAATCTTGTAAAGTGAACATACTGCATATAAATACCAGCATGGAAAAATAGCCACATATTTCTTAATTATAGATGAGACTGCTCCAGATTTTTATCTTGGAAAGAGAAAAACCCTAGGTTATTATATTTTAACCTTTAATAAACAGTTGGATTTGCAAATCTTAATCAGATTTGAAATTTAAACACTAAAAAATAATAATTAACTTGGTTCCAAGAATTAATATAAGACTCATTTAAAACAAGGGACAAATAAATATTTGAATGTGATTTTATTTCTACACCTCTTTGGGAGGTGTAGACAGGGTAGGGGTCATTGTTCTCTGGATGGAATTACAGCAGGACTCTACAGTGGGCATGAGATCTCCAGCAGTTTCTTGGGCAGCACTTGGGAGACACTCATGCTAATACCATGGGATGAGAGAGATGGTGGGAGTTTGAGAGCTTCTTGAAAAGTGAAGCAATTTTCTGGTGATCTTCTTAGAACTCCACATTTTAATATCATATCTCAGTGTGACGTTATGATTCCTTTACTGATAGCCTTTGGCTGTCAGTTTTGTTTGGGTCAGCTGTCCCTGATTGCCACGCAAGCTTCTGTGCCAAATGGGCCACATGATTGGTCTAAGAAAAGGGTGACTGTAGGAAGGAAGGGTCTGTGGTAGACAGTGACTCCATAGGGCAGCTTTGGTATGTTTTCCTAAGGGATTCTCCTCTCATTGACTTGCTGGAACATGGGACCCAAGACCACCCGCAGTAGGAAAGGAATAAAAAATATCCAAATTAGTGGGATTTCCATTGTGTGATTGACTCAAAGCCAGGAGCCTCAGCCATAGAGAGGCTACCCACAGAGCTTTATACAGACACAGAGTCCTGCCCAGGAACCATGGTGGGGAAATTTGATGATATCAGCATTAACTTCTTCGCTGGGTAACTATTGTACTTTTCAACTCAGCCATAGCTATGTAGTACATGGTAATTTCCTGCTAGTTTCTGGCAAATATTTGAACTTTTGGTGTTTGCAAGTATTCGTTATATATATATATATTTCCAGGAACTAGTATGTATGTATGTATGTATGCATGTATGTATGTATTTTAAATATATTTTTATTGATTTCAGAGAGGAAGGGAGAGAGAGAGGAAGAGAGAGTGGGAGATAGAAACATCAATGATGAGAAAGAATCATTGATTGGCTGTCTTCTGCATGTCCACTGCTGGGGATAGAGTCTGCAACCTGGGCATGTGCCCTTGACTGGAATTGAACCCAGGACCCTTCAGTCCACAGGCCAACACTCTACTCACTGAGCCAAATCAGCTAGGGCTAGGAACTATTTTTTAGATGCTCTAAGGTAGTACTTGAAATCAAGCTAGGGAATAAACACAAAAACAGAAAAGTGAGTAAAGACTTAGTTTCTCTCTTTTTAATAGGAAGGGCATTAGAATTAAGGGTTATAATATGAAAATGACTATAGTGATAGAAGATATTTAGTTATTTAAAAAATGTTTTTATAAAATATTTAAATTTAAAATGTATGTATATATTTAGATTCTTATTAAAGCAATGTTTAATTAAATTATGTAGAAGATAAGTTTAATATAGTGTTTAGTATGTATTTATAATATGGTCATGGGAATCATGAATCTGAAGGGGACTGAAGACATGAAGGATAAGGGTGAATTGAAAATTCGTGAACCTAATTCTCTATTTTTTGTGACATAACCATACAGCTATGCCAGTGTGCCCAGTGGTTGAACATCGACCTATGAACCAGAAGGTCAGGGTTTGATTCTAGATCAGGGCACATGCCTGAGTTTCAGGCTTGATTCCTAGTAGGGGGCATGCAGGACTCAGCCAATCAATGATTCTCTCTCATCATTGATGTTTCTCTCTCTCTCCCCCTCTCCCTACCTCTCTGAAATCAATAAAAAAATTTTTTAAAAAGATAAGCATACAAAGAAATAGAGAATTTGCTTAGAGTTTGAACATATGAGTACTGAATTTGAAGTCTGCATTTTTAAAGTGACAACAAGCATTACAAAAATTACTGACTGTCCTAGTTTCACAAATGGAGGTATTACTTACAAGGATTTAAACTAACCTTAAGAGTATGTAGCATCTAGAACAGTAGTGAAAGAAGACGAGTTGAGTTATTTTCACTCTATACTATAGTTTGACTTGCTGTCATCTTTTATATTGATATTCCCTCACTCCATTCAGTGTAATGAGTTGATTTAAAATGCCGTGCTTCCCTAATGGAAGTAACCTGAATATTGAAGGGGATCAGCCCCTTCAATAGCAGATTTTCTGCTAATTATTTATTCACATCAACATATTGAGTTAATTCTGAAAAATAAACAGAAGCCTAAAATGGCAAACTCACACACTTTTCAAGAGACACGAAGCTGATCGTATCAAATAATTTTGTACATTCCCTGGAGGGAACCACAGCGAGGATTTGCCACTGCTGCTCAGCTTCTTTCTCTGAGGCCAAATTCTTTTTATTAATTAGGAAACAAGCGCAATGTTGTTTAGTCACATGCTCAGCAACCTGCTAATGTTCTGTAGTGCTTCTAGCACCCTTGATAGACATTCACATCTTATGAGAAACCAGTTTTACAGAGCATATCGAGTGTACGTGTTGCCAAGTAACTGTGACAAGGACCCAGCATCATCCTAACTAATCAATAAAAGACCTCACCATCTCCAATGGGCAACATGTTTGTTAGTATCATACCTTATGAAAAGGCAACGTAAGGAATTGGAGAAATATCTGTAAACCACACACATCTGATAAGAGGTTACTATCCATAATGGATAAGGAACTCGTACAACAGTAAAGAAACAAATAACTCAAATAAGAAATGGGCAAAAAGTTTGAACATTTTCCCAAAGACATACACCAGTAATATCAATAAAATAAAAACTACAATAAGATATCACTTCATACCTGTCAGGAGGGCTATTACCAAAAAAAACCAAAAGATGTGTTGAAGAGGATGTGAAGAAATTGGAACACTCATACATTGTTTGGTGGGAATGTAAAATAATGAAGCAACTATGGAAAACAGCATGGAGGCTCCTAAAAAAATTAAAAATAAAACTACCGTATGATCCAGCAATCCCACTTCTGGGTATATATCCAAAATTGAAATCAGGATCTTAAAGAGATACCTGAATTTTCATGCTTATAGCAGCACTATTTATAATCAAGATATGAAAACCAAATAGCCATAAACAGAATGGATACAGAAAACATGGCATAAGGAACTCTTGCCTTTTGCAACAGCATGGATGGAACTGGAGAGCATTATGCTAAGTGAAATAAGCCAGTCAGAGAAAGATAAATACCACATGATCTCACTCATTTGTGGATTATAGAGAACAACATAGACTGATGAAAAGGGACAGACCCAAAGACTGAGAAACAGCAATCAGGCTATCAATCCCCAGAAGGAAAGTAGGGGAGGGAGGGGGTAAGGGGAAGAGATCAACCGAAGGACTTGTATACATGTATATAAGCCAAACCAATGGACATGGACAACAGGGGGATGGGAGCATGAGAGTGCGGGGTAGTGGGGGGGTGGAGTTTGGGGGTTAATGGGGGGGGGATGAGGACACATTTGTAATACCTTAACTAATAATAAAAAAAAGAAAAAAAGAAAACATGGCATAAACATGCAATTAAATATTATTCAGCCTTAAAAAAGAAGGAAACCCTACCATTTATGACAACACAGATGGACCTAAAGGACATTACACTAAGTGAAATAAGCCAGTTACAGAAAGACAAGTACTACATCCTTCCACTTATATGGGACATCTTAAATAGTCACTCATAGAAGCAGAGAATACAATTGCACTTGCCAAGGGCTGGAGGAGGGAGAAATGAAAAGTTGTTCAATAAGTATATCATTTCAATCATGATAAATAAATAAGTTCAAGAGATTGGCCATACAACATAGTGCCTATAAGAATAACATGGTATTGCACACTTCAAAATTTGTTAAGAAGATAGATTTCATGTTAAGTGTTTTACCACAAAACAAAAATTCTAAGAAACAAAATGAAGACCAGAGGACTTTGGGAAATTTAAGGTATGTTCATGACTTTGTTTATGGTGATGGCATTATGGTAATGGACGTCATAAAACTGTATACATTACATATGTGCAGTTCTTTCTTTATCAATTATACCTCAATAAACCTGGGGATAAAAAGCAAGATTAAAAATTTGCATATTATAAAACCAAATCTGAACATCCTTCCTCGCCTTCTGACTCATTCTATTCCACTGTATTTTCCCTATTTCTTCTTTTTCTTCAGTTTTAAATGTTATTTAAGTGAGCAAAACATTACTACATTCTATGAAGGAGTTGTTAGTTTTAGCCTAATTTACAACTGAAGTGTGTCTATCGCAAAACACTATAGAAAAGTCTTTTTTTTTTTTTTTTTAGAAACAGAGTTGCATAAAAATTCCCTGATTGAGAGATTCATATACATCAGTGGTTCTCAACCTTGGCTGCACATTAGAATCACCTGGGAATCTTTTTAAAATTCTGATTTCTGGGCCTCATCCTCCGGAAATTCTGTTTCTTTGTTATGGGGTGGGGCCACAACATTAGTAACAAAGAAACAGAATTTCCGGAAGATGAGGCCCAGAAATCAGGATGTTAAAAAGATTCCCAGGTGATTCTAATGTGCAGCCAAGGTTGAGAACCACTGATATACATAAAGGTGTTGTGTTATGATATTGACTTCATTTTAGAATAATTGATGGACATAGTTTTCATTTGTATTCCTAAAGAATGAATTAAAGGTGTTAGAATCAATATATCCATACTCTATTTTATTTGTGAAAATATTCAGTGATGTTTTATTTTTGAGGAATTAGAGCGAGGAGAGTTCTTTCTCCACTATAAGCAGAGACCATTGGGCTTTCCTGTGGGAGTTGGTGGGCAAACACACTGGAAGTTATATTCATGAAGAAATGTGTTTTAAGGACTCTTTTGGTTTTACCTCTTAATCATGATACAATTTTATGATAAAACTAAATGCATTTTTTGAAATGTATTATTAAACAATCTGCTTATATATCCACAAAATGAATGAAACAGAAAGTGGCTTTATATTTCCACATGGCCAGAACATTATTTTTTGTGAAATATCAATTACTTAGGAGTTTGATTTTATTGATTTCACACACACACACACACACACACACACACACACATACACAGACACAGAGAGAGATTATTGATTTGTTATTTCACCTATTTATGCATCCGTTGATTGATTCTTGTATGTGACCTGACTGGGGATGGAACCCGCAACCTTGGCATATCCAAACTCTGCTCTAATCACCTGCACTACCCAGCCAGGGCTTTCTTATATATATATGTTTTAAGAATGTGTTTGAATAATTGGTTTTTTGCTCTAAAGGAAGCTCTTGAATCAAGTTCAACTATAATCATGAAGATTATGTAAATCAAACTTCTTATAGATGAAGCAAACTGTCAAAAAGTCAAGTTGATTAAAATCATGGTTATTACTGGTATAAGAGACTCTTGAATTACCATCTAACATCATATGCCCTCCCCCTTGTGCTACTGTAGTTCTATGAGATAGATGAGCATATTTTAATATCTGACTGCTTAATTATTTAAAAAGCCTTAGAATACCTTCATCAACAATTTTATTAAGTAACATGGTCAAAATAAAAGTTAGAACACATCAAAATGCTTTTAAAACTGGGGCACTTAAACATGTCATAAATTAGTCTACTATTAGTGAGATGGGACCCTTGATAAAATCAAAAATTCTGGGCAGGGCAGTTGCCTTGATCTTCTCACAACAAAAAGTAACAGCGATCCCACCAAATCTTTCCATTATATCTGTTCTACAACTTCAATATATCACCTTCATCCTTAAATAATCTTCACCAAACCTTCTCCTAAGTACTTAGAATAAAGTTTTCAAAAATGAATCCTTAAAAAAAATTACTTAGATGGAAAGTCTCGCTGTCACCTCTTACTTTGTGCATTATAAATTAAACTTATACATCTTCGCAGTGACATCAGATTAGTGATATATTACAGAGGCAAGTAATCAGCACGATATTCCCTTAATAATGTATTCCCTCCAGTCTTCGACATCAGAACATTACAGAGACATTACATCCACAGTGTTTTTCGCCAGTCCATCATCTACGCAATTGCACATCACTCCAGCGACGGGTGCGCTAATAAATCATTTGCTGCCACTATAATATATAGAGCATTAATTTAATGCTGCCATGAGGTAACTGGAGAAAGGATTCTTTCCCTCTTATTACTCATTACCATTGGCGGTGGAACTCATTGGCTATGTGAAATGCAACTGCGGTACAGCGAGGATTCTGTCCAAGCATGAAAAGTTTAGAAACATAGTCTTTGCTTCCAACTCCCCTTTAAATCTAGAGGAAATGAGTTCCTATAGCAAATTGTGTGGGTATGTATTCCTCCTTAAAGGAAAACAACTATATTTTAGTAAATATAAGAATATTTTAACCATTTTAATGGTGTTATTTTTTCTTGTAGATGTGTAACTTGAAAAAATATAAAAGGAAAAAATTCAAATAAATGCAATTGATTTTTATTTATCAATATTTGTTTTTATTTATCAATATTTGTTCTTTTGCATATTTACTAGTAAAATAGGTTTCTCTACCAATGACTAATAATAGAGCTCTCAAAAGCAGTCTCTTTGTGCCATCTTGCTGGTCACTTAAGTCACTTCAATAACTCAGTTTTTCCTTCATAAGGCACCATTGCTGTTGTTTTAAAACATACAGAATTGTACACTTGAAATTTATGTAATGTTATTAACCAATGTTAGCCCAATAAATTGAATTTAAAAATTGGCCTCTTGCCCCGCCAGTGTGGTTCAGCGTTGGACTATGAACCGGAAGGTCACAGTTAGATTCCTGATCTGGGCACACACCTTAGTTGCAGGCTTGATCCCCAGTAGGGGGCATGCAGGAGGCAGCTGGTTAATGTTTCCCTTTCATTGATGTTTCTCCCCCTCTCTCCCTCTCTCTTTCTCTAAAATCAATAAAAACATATTTAAAAAAAACATAAAAATTTAACCATAGAATTACCAGGTGATCCAGAAATGCACATCTTAGTACATACACACAATAACTGAAAGCAGGGACTCAATATATTTTTAGGAAAAATATTTACAAATAAAACAAGAACAAAAATGCTGACATCCACAGAGGAAAATTTTTAGAAAAAATGGAGCATTATTTTCAACTTGCTCATCATTTTCACAATATACATTGAACAATCTATTTGATTTAGTGTTTGCTAAACTGTGTGTCATCACACTACTCAGAATGACACACATTTTAAAACCCAGTATATATTGTTTTCCATAATATCCATGGCTTCAGGCATCCATTTAAGGTCTTGCCTCCTGCAGGTAAGGGAGGTCACTGTATACTTACTTCTTTTACTTATTCTGCTTTATCTTGATTTCTAGATCTGAAACTCAGTAATTTCTTGCGCTCAATTTCTTGTGGACAGTCCACAGTGTTGGAGTTTGTGCAATAAGTGTTTGCAAACTCCATGTACAACAAGCATTGTCTATATACTTAAAATATGCTCTCTCACAGTTGTATAGACTATCAACACACTTACTAAAATTATGACAGAATGTATGGAAATCTTTGCCATTATGGGTTTCTTTGTTTTTGCTTTTCATACAAAAAGTCCAAGTATAATATAAGTCATGGGGACATATAAATATCTGAGGTGTATAAAAATTCTTCATGCCTCATAAGACTGGACGTTTCAGCTTAGATGATGTTTGAATTTAGAGGACAAATCAGGCCTGCTTTTGGAATTCCATAATAGAACTTTCAACAGTATCCAAGGCTGAAAGGACAAGGCCACTTTGACTCTCACAACTGCCATGGTGTGTCTCTTTTTATGGTCAGTGGCAGAATTTTGCTGAGAACACAGAACTTAGAGTGGTAATTGCTTAAAACATCTGAACTTATTAGTAACCGTTATCATAGAACAAAGGGAGCTATTTTTAACAAATGTGAATGAAATCAAAAAGTAAGGATCTTCTGTTTGAGACACTGCCCTAAGGTGCAGAAGATAAAATAGAAACTACTGGTTAAAATGGAATCACTACTTCTATTGGGTAATGTCTGAAACCATGCCATAATTAAGTTATTATTCTCAAAGACATAATGGGATATTGTGACAGACCTTTAAAAATAATCGTTTCAGGTTTTTTCATAATGTTTGGAAACATTGCTGTATTTGGTCTGTAAGTACTGTTTTTCACTGATGCACATTTGAAATTTAGTAGGATGTTATTTTCCTTTATCCAGTTCACCTGGTTTTCAAATTGCTTTTCATATCTTGTTCCCTGTAGCTTTTCATTTTTTCCCGATCAAACTGGAAAATGTCTCAGCATGGGAGACTGCTGCTTATTTCCAGCTTCAGCTATTTTCTCTGGTAAATGTGGTTTTCACCTTGTTTGGTGTTTGGTTCTCTGGCCCTTATTGAACTAAGAAATGATGAGTGGAAAAATATTAACTTGTGTCAAGTTTTATATGATACAACCTTATATCTTATGTAACATAATTTAAATATTTTAAATAGCAGGTTTGATCAACAATCTAAATAATCACTTAAATGATCAGAATAAACTTATAACTTAGGTGTACATATCACTGAATTACTGATAACTCATACTATTCTGACTAAGATTACCTCCTTTGCCTCTCATGTTGTATATTGTTAGCTGGATATGTGTGGGCTTATTTAACTCAATGAAGAGCTTCTTGAGAACAGAGTCTAATTTATATTTTTGTTTCAACATATGACATATTTACTGACTCAGTGAAGGTCCTTGATTTAAGACACACACACACACACACACACACAGCTTAATTATATGTTGCCAATGGAAAGCTTATGTGACATGTAAACACACAAAAAAATTAAAATATCAAGGAAAGACTATTATATAACATGCTTAAACTAATCATAAGAAAACTGGAGTAACTATTAATATCAAAGACAAAAATGATAGATAGATAGAACTCTCTGAACAAAATCAGTATTAATACACATTGTTCCCTAGAGTATTTGAAATATTTATCAAGATGGATCATAATTTGACCCATAAATTGAGTCTAAATAAATCTAAAAAGAGTCAATTCATACAACATAGCATTTCTGAGTACAAAAGAATTAAAATACACCTCAAAAAACAGCATGGTATTATTCAGTGCTAAAGAAATGATCTATCAATCCAAGAAAAGAAATGGAGGAAACTTAACTGCATATTACTAAGTGAAAGAAGCCAACCCGAAAAGGCTACATTGTGTATTATTCCAGCTATATGACATTCTGAAAAAGCCAAAACTATGGAGACAGTGAAAAGATCATTGGTTGCCAGGAATTGAAGGGGAGGGAGGAATGAACAGGCAGAGCAACGAGGATTTTTAGGGCAGTGAAAATACTCTGTATAATATAATAATGAATACATTCATTTTACCCTTGTCCAAACCCACAGAATGTGCAACACCAAGAGTGAACTGGAGTGTAAACAGCAGTCTTTGTAATCATGATGTATCAAATTAGGTTCATCAGTTGTAACAAATGTGCTACTCTGGTAGGGGATGTTGGTAATGGGGAAGCCTATGCCTAAGTGATGGTGATAAGTCTGTGAGATATCTTTACTTTTTCATCATTTTTGTTGTGAAACTAAAAGAGCTCTAAAAGTAGTCTTTTTTTAAATTAAATCTTTATTGTTCAGATTATTACAGTTGTTCCTCTTTTTCTCCCCCATAGCTCCCCTCCACCCGGTTCCCACCCCACCCTCTGCCCTTACCCCCCCCCCCCCCCCGCACTGTCCTCATCCATAGGTGTACAAATTTTGTCCAGTCTCTTCCCACACCCCCCATACCCCTTTCCCCACTGAGAATAGTCAGTCTACTCCCTTTCTATGCCCCTGATTCTATTATATTCACCAGTCTATTCTGTTCATCAGATTATTTATTCACTTGATTCTTAGATTCACTTGTTGATAGATGTGTATTTGTTGTTCATAATTTGTATCTTTACCTTTTTCTTCTTCTTCCTCTTCTTAAAGGATAGCTTTCAGCATTTCATATAATACTGGTTTGGTGATGATGAACTCCTTTAGCTTTTTCTTATCTGTGAAGCTCTTTATCTGACCTTCCATTCTGAATGATAGCTTCGCTGGATAAAGTAATCTTGGTTGTAGGTTCTTGCTATTCATCACTTTGAATATTTCTTGCCACTCCCTGCTCGCCTGCATAGTTTCTGTTGAGAAATCAGCTGACAGTCGTATGGGTACTCCCTTGTAGGTAACTGACTGTTTTTCTCTTGCTGCTTTTAAGATTCTCTCTTTGTCTTTTGCTCTTGGCATTTTAATTATGATGTGTCTTGGCGTGGTCCTCTTTGGATTCCTTTTGTTTGGGGTTCTCTGCGCTTCCTGGACATGTAAGTCTATTTCTTTCACCAGGTGGGGGAAGTTTTCTGTCAGTATTTCTTCAAATAGGTTTTCAATATCTTGCTCTCTCTATCTTCTTCTGGCACCCCCATAATTCAGATATTGGTACGCTTGAAGCTGTCCCAGAGGCTCCTTACACTATGTTCATATTTTTGGATTCTTTTTTCTTTTTGTTTTTCCGGTTGGGTGTTTTTTGGTTCTTTGTATTTCAAATCTTTGACTTGATTCTTGTGATCCTCTAGTATGCTGTTGGAACTCTGTATTATATTCTTTATTTCAGTCAGTGTATGCTTAATTTCTAGTTGGTCCTTTTTCATAACCTCAAGGGTCTCACTAGATTTCTTGAGGGTCTCACTAAATTTATTGGCGGTTTCTAGAAAATTCTTGAAAAATCTTATAAGTGTGGTTTTGAACTATATATCCAGTAGTTTGCTTTCCTCCATTTCTGTCATTTGTGACCTGTTTCTTTGTCTCCACATTTTTTTTATGCTTCCCTGTGTTGATAGAGTGGCTTTTTGTGCTAGGTGTCCTATAGGGCCCAGTGGCTCAGCCTCCCCAATTACCTGAGGTGGACACTCTTGGTGCACCCCCTTGTGGGCTTTGTGCACAGTCTTGTTGTAGTTAAGCATTGATTGTTGTAGGTATCACTGGGAGGAATTGACCTCCAGGGAAATTGGCTGTGAGAATCAGCTGTGTCTGCGGTGGGAGAACTTCTGTGCTGGAGACACCCTTCTGGGGCCAGACTTGCTTCAGTGGGGCTTTGGTGCTCACTGAGTCTGCCCCCTGAGAGTGTCTCTTATGGATCTGAGGAGTTGTAATCTGGATGGTCCCACTCTGACCACTGGGTACACTGGCTCTTGGATCTAAGGAGGTGGTAATTTACCCTCTGCCTGAGGCTACCCAGCAGGAGCTATGGAGAGATCTGCAGATTCCTCTTCTTTGTTTGGGGTTTGGAGGTGCCCAGATGAGGCCCAGCTGTGAAGCAATGCAAGGTGCTGTGGGGCCTTAGGCCTTCTTTTGGAAGTTCTGGGTCTCTCTGACCCAGCTGCAGTTTGTTAGGTAATTTTAGATTGCAAAGGGCTAGGCCTTTCATATGCAAAAGCCTCTGCGCACAGCTTGGGTGGGGCAGGGTCTCAGGGGATCAACAGGGCAGAGCAAGCAGCTATGGCTGCTCCTCAGTCCTACCCTAAGAGGCCCCAGCGTCTCAGCGTCCCAGTAATCACTGCAAGCACCTCTGATAGAAAGCCGCCCTCGAGTTCCACCTGAAGCCAGACAGTCCAGTTTCTCATGTATGAGTCTGGGTCCCAGGAGACTCACCCGGAACTGGAGTTCAGAGCAGTCAGGAGCTTGAGACTCCCTCCCGTTTGAAAAAGACAACCGTGTCCTCAGTTGCCAGCCCTTTCCATGTGTGCCTCTGTACCTCTGCACTTTACTTCCACACCTCCTCTGAGTCTCAGTGTGCTTTTCTCTTTCCTTCTAGTTGTAGAATTTTCACTCAACCAGCCTTCCTGTGGTTCTGGATGATGTCCATTTTGTCTTTTAGTTGTATTTTTGAATTTGTTGTGGGAGGCAGCAATTTCCAGTGTTTACCTATGCTGCCATCTTGGTTTCTCCTCTAAAAATAGTCTTAATAAAAATAGAATGCATCAAAATCTGACTATGTGTGTATGCATGATAGCATCAGCATACATTCATTACCAATTTTTAGAAATATTGAAATTTTCAAAGTGCCGGGGTCCAGCCCCAGCAGATCCAGGGGTCCCCAAAGGTGTGGAAGGAGTCAGCGAAGAAGGAATGACACGGAGACTTCTCCAGCCAGATTTGGTGGCCAGGTTCTAGTCAGGCTCTCCTGCCAATCTCCGCAGTCAGGTTCAGTCCAGGATCCCCTGCCATGCTCTCTCACCAGGCTTTGCCTCCAGGCTCCGAGGCCAGTCCCTGTCCAGGATCCTCCGGCATGCTCTCGCCAGCGAAGTTCTTCTGTCCCTAGAGAACGTTCTGTGTAGGTTCTGTGCCTAGGCTCTGTCTCTCTTGGTCCTGTCTTCTGAGTTCTGTGTCCTTAGTTCTGTGTTCTGAGTTCTGAGAGTTTCTGAGAGTTACAACTGTATTTATACCAGTTGATTCAATCCTATCAATCTCTATTACAAAGGTTAGGGCGTTTCTTATCTTCATTCCAGGGAGAAAAGATTATGTAGTTTAAGCATGATTGTTCGTAGTTAAAGTGATTAATTACCCGCCTGGCACTTAGTTGAGGGGTTTTATTCCCTCCCTAACTTCAGGGGAAAATCCCTACCTGGGGATTCAACCTTTCTCGGAGAGGTGACCTTGGTTAAAACACAGCGCCAAGAAGGTGAGCAAACATATTAAGAACCGTATGCCATATATGCCAGGTCCCTTGAAACAGCAAGGATGGACCGGCTCCCGGCATCAAAGAAATACTTCACATATTTTATTTTATTTAAAGATTATATTATAATTGATATGTGCAAATATTTATATATTGCTTTCCTACATTCCTAAAGTAAATCCATTTCTTTTTATTACCAAAAGAAATTTGAGTAATACAGAATTTGCATAACGTTATTTTCAAACCTAGAAGTATGTAAGTAGAAACTTAATTATATGGTGAAATATTATTGAATAACTTACAGTATTGAATAGAAGATATGACTCTATGACCACTATAATTTTCCATTGCCTTTCAGAGAGAGTGAAAGGGAAGGAGGGTGGGAGAGAAAGAGAGAGAGAAAGACATTGATGTGAGACCAACACATTGATTGGTTGCCTCCCACATGTGTCCTGATGGGGCAAGGGCTTGAGCCTGCAACTGAGGTACATAATCCTTGACGAGAATCGAACCCAGGACCTTTCAGTCTGTGGGCAGATGCTCTAACCACTGAGAAAAACTTGCCAGGCACAATGGATAGCTTTTAATCAAACTGCTCTGGTGACAAAATAAAACAAAAAAACAGCTTTTTAAATGAATTACAGAGCAACTGAATTAGCCAGATGAAATTGCCAAGATCTATGGAGAAGACAAATGAATTCAGGCAAGTCCATCATTCACTAATTTTCCATTAGAGACACTTGACAATCCACATGCAATAAGGGGCCCAAGGTCACACTTTCTGCAGTCTCACACAAACGGAAGAATGCTGTGGGAGTTACTAAGGACAGCTGAGCTTGAGTAGCCAAGATCATGGAGAAAGGGGACCACAACAAAGTAGGCTTCATATTCGGCATCAAGCATTATCTCAAAGCATCTGCCAGGACCTACACTGTGTGGAACAAAAGGACAAGAAGAAGCATCAGCTAAAAAGCCACAGAGCCGAGTAGAACTTTCAGTAATCTCCTGGTGCTGAGAAGGAAATAATGGAAGGCCAGGACCTACAAAGGAAGAGATGGCCTGGTTAACAGCCTAGGCTTTCCAACGAGATCACTTGAGGCTGAGAGTGTGAAGTGGGGGGAAAGCTGCAAATACTGTATTAGTAACCGGGCCCAAATCCTATCAGACATCGATTGGATACAGGCGATTTGACCCTACACTCACAAATTGCTAAAAGCCAATTTTATGCTTACAGGAAGAAAATAACACTACATCAGCCTCTCCATTTTTCATACACTGTGCAATTTTCATACAACATATTAAGCAACTGTCACATTCTCCCATAGTCAGAGAGCATTAAAGCCAATTTTCAAACCCAAGTGAAAAAATAATAAAGAGTATAAGAACAGCAGAGACTGAAGTAAATTATATTTATATCTAGCAGAGGGTCCACCATTTTACTCCCAGGCTGCTAATGGGTGGGGTGAGGTGGGAGTTTAAGTTAATCTGTTATAGTAGGAAGTAGCTTGACTCACACAATGCCTGATGCAATACATGTGAGTCTTTGCTCACCTCTGTAACCTATGTCCTGTAGACATACAATCATTTAACTCTTTTCTCTACAACTAAAATAAAAACCTTATCCTCATTCTTCTGAAAGAGTAGGCTTATATTATAGTGCCTAACATATACTAGGTAGTCATTATTTGATTTAGAAGATATTTTTTAACCAAACATAGTTGGAACAGTAGACCTAAAGTTTAAAAATGTCTAAGAGTGAAGGGTTTAAATTATATTAAGGAAAAGTCTAAAAATTCTCCATTTACAGCACACCTCACTGTTGGCCATTTTATGAGTTGGCAGGCTCTCTATCCTGTATTTAATGAAAAAAAAAAAGTTCTGCTTAACTGGGGTGTTGAGAAAGAGCAAGGGAAGAAGAAGGCAGAGAAGAACAGAGTTCTGGAAAAGTATTTTGTGATTTGAAACATTTTTGAGATAGTGCCAGCAATTGTCAAATGAAATTATTTTGTGTCATCTTGGCAGTTGAGATGAGTGTTCTGACTTCTAACTAGAAAATTACTTCCTTATTCTCAATTGAAAAGTGAAGTATAGGGAAAGTACTGAAAAAAAATTGAAAGGGTAAAAATAATCTGTCATAGGGAATCATATTTTACCATTTAGGATCCTATGTCAGAAGGATGAGACAGCCTGGCAACCGATTGGGAGATGATAATACAGACACATGACCTAATATCAAAGATGGATGTTTGCTGAATGTGAGATTTTTCTCTCATCAATCCTGACTTATCACGTGCAGAGGCCCCTCTGAGATTCATCTCATGATGTTGCCAATTACACTGACTTTTCAAATATCATTTATAAATAAAAATGTGACCTTAATATTTCAGTAGTGCTAATGAGACTAAATCAAAGATAATATCAATACAAAAAAGGCTATATGACAGGGAATGTCAGAACTTTTTCTCATGTGTTCTGATTAGAAAAAATCACAAGGAGTATAAGAAAATTTCAAGTGATATCAGCAAGGCAAAAATAAATGAATAAAAGGGTTTAAATACAGAATATTTGCTATTTCATCCTCATAGCTTTGAAGGTAACTGTTAAATAGACTTATCCCAAATTATTTGAATTATGTATTAGGGCACATTCATTTAAATGTACTTATTCATCTGCACACAATTTCTTAATAGAAAAATCATATTACTTCTAGTTTCTATCATTTACTCAATTAAATGCTACACATTGAATTTCTGTTTATGTCCGATGCCTCAAAATATAGGATATTGCATCTTTTTGTTTTTTACAAACAACTGGAGGGATTCCATTGGAGATGATATCTACAAGAGCAGTCTGGCCTATTTACATTGTCTGTGTATGTGGCCCATCTCCATTAGAGCATGACATTGTAGAGTTCTTCTCTTAGTCTTAGATGTAGCCTTTTCAAATAATTTATTGAGCCCAGCCAACTTGGCTCAGTGGTTGAGTGTTGACTTGTGAACCAGGTCATGGTTCGATTCCCCATCAGTACACATGCCCAGGTTGTGGGCTCAATCCCCAGTGTGGAGCATAGAGGAGGCATCCAATCAATGCTTCTCTCTCTCATCATTAATGTTTCTACCTCTCTCTCCTTCCCTCTCTGAAATCAATAAGTATATAAAAAAGTCATAATATATTAAAATTAAGGTCCTCTCCTCTGCTGTCACATGTTGTATTTCTGTTAAAGTGGTGATTCTGGTAGACAGTGCAAATTTAGTCAGACCAAATAGCATTGGAGGCTACGTTAGTTTTCAGTGCAGGAAATCTTGTCTTTCCTACATTTGGGAACTGTTCATATGAACATTACAGACGTAGGTCCCACTCAACATCCTAGAGCCACGCACAAGTAAGACTGGTGCATAGTTCTAATTCACAACTGCTATCTCTCTCCCAGATTCACCTGTAACTATGTACACAATTGTATATGTGAATTGTCATGGTATTGAGGGAGGTTAGCACATGATCACACTTGTAACACTTCACCTGAGACTTAGAGTCCCAAGTTGGAACATGAAACACTGGCTTATTATTATTTCTCTAGTTCTTCAGGAAAACCAAATACAAATAGTAAAACAATATATTAAAAATGAATTAACTCTATGAAATTGGGTTAATATGTAGAAAAGTCTCCAGTTAATTAAAAAGATAGAGTAAAGAAATAAAATCATAACATTCTATTAAATAGAAAACAAATGGTAATTGTAATTCAAAAATATCTGTAATTCGATTAAATGGAAAGTGATTGATTATTCCATTAAAAAGACTACACTTGTCAGGTTAGATGAAAAAACTAGTCAAATTGATTACTCTACACTTCTTGTTGAAGACTTCTTCCAATAACTGATAGAATACACTGAAAAAATTAATAAATACAGAATATCTGAACCAAATTCAGCTAATTTACACACATACACACATAAGCACACACACACACATCCACATGCACACACCCACTGATGGCACTGAGCAATTGGAGCCAGCTCCGGGCGCTGGCAGCGGGTGGGAGCGGTGGCTCCGGCACTGGTGTGAGCAGGGCCAGCGCTAGCAACAGGTGCGAGTGCCTGGTGGGACTGTGGCACATGGGAGCAAAGCACGCTCAGTAACCAGCAGAGGCTCTCCCTGATGACAGTGACCAGCGCCCCATCTTGGTCTGGTGTCCCTGCTCACCTGTTCCACCATCCCACTGTGGCCGATGCCCACCATATCTGCACTCTGCCACCTGCTGCCAATGCCCGCCATGTTCTGTGTGTGCCCCCTGGTGGTCAGCACATCATAGAACTAGATTGGTTGTTCAGTTGTTCCGCTGTTAGGTCTATTTGCATATTAGGGATATATATATATATTAACCCCTAATAAGACTAAAATGAAAAGGAAACACATGATATCAATATGAAGCATAAAACAGGAGGGTCACAACAGATCATATTGATATTGAAAAGATAAAAAGAGAATATTACCTAAAACTTTATGCCAATAACTGAAAATTTAGATGTGGATAACTCTAAATCTAAAATGTGTCAAAATTAACTTAAGAAGAAATGTTTTAAAAATCTGATTAGGTTATTGTGGAGATAGATCTGATTTACTAGTACATCTGGCTTTGAAACATTATCTCTGGGGATGCTTGATGTCTAGCTTTTGACTGTTTTCCAACATAGGCAACGGAATTTACAAAGTGCCATAAAAGTCCAAAACTCCTGTGTCACCCACAGCGTTAGTCTCTACTTGTGATCTGCAATGACCTAACCCATTTGACAAGGTTGACTCAATTATATAGAGAGATGCTGAGTGCTTGTTTGGTGAGCTCTCCCAAGCCAAGATCCCTTACCCAGACAGGGAAATTCAGGCTGTGGACACAGCATGATACACATGAACACTGGATCCAAGGGTTGCTTACACATGGGGTGTTCTTCAGATTCCCAATGCATGCCTGTATGTGCTTCCTCTTGATGCATGATATCCCTTGCCTCAATCTCTATATGTCTTCCAGGTCTTTTCCAATATCTAAACTTGGGAAAAAATACACCTACCTATTGTAAAGAAATCAAATTTGTAACTAAACCTTTCCAAAATATGTAATATGACACACACACAAAAAGAAATGAACCACAATATACTCCAGATTCAGGAAGATTTGCTTGTGCATTCTTCCCAATATTCAAGGAAGATAGGTCTCAATCTTAAGTAAACCTTTGCAGAAAAAAGAAAAAGAGAAAAACTTCTTGAGTCATTTTTATGGATTCAGTTTAAGTATTGCACTAAAACCTGGTAAAGATACTAAGAACTATAGATATAAAATTCCTAAATAAAAATGTCAACTAAGCAAACCAACCAAAATAAAAAAGAATGATGCATCCCAACCATGTTTATATTTGGAACTGAAAGGTGGGTGTTTAGCATTTAAATATAAAAAATGTGATTTTTCACATGAGCAGGAAGAAGTAGAAAAACATGAACAACTCAGTAGATGCTGAAAATAATCATTTGATATAAAACAAAGTTTCTTACTATGATTAAGGGTCTAAAATAAATGCAAGTGTATAATTTGAAATGGTGGATATTTGAGAACTTTTCTTCTTCTGAGCTCTTTAATAGCTCTTTCCCTTTGTACCAAGCATTTTGTGACCTTAGCAGTGGTGCCTACCACATGGCATAAGCTCAATAATTGTTAGCTCTGTATCTATTATTTTTGATAGAATAAATTATTTTTATTATGTGATGGAAGTTAAAATGGTCCATCATGTTGTTAGTAGGCCCCTATTACTTCATTTTAGACTTCAATATTCAGGAATAAATTTCTGTCCTTACAACTCTTTACCAAAATAATCTTGTCCAGGAACTTTCTATGAAATGTGGTCCCTTCCTTTATTTTTTTAAGATGTAGCCTGAAATTGGTATTCTTACAAACTCTTCACAATAAATCATATGCATTCTCTTGTACTAATTAACCACAGGAATGTTCTGATCAACTTATTCTATTACTATATTCACCTTGACCCTCTGTCCAACCCCTACAAATGCTTGAACTTTACTAACATCTCCTGGTAACTCCCTGAAATGCAGTGTCCTCCTGGTCTCCTCTGCTTGATGCTTATAAATTCTTAAAGTTCCAGATCAAGCTCCATCTACACAGTAATACCTTCTCTAACTCCTGTTACACATTCAGACCCTGCTGTTGTCAGAACTGAAGGCAATTTATCTCTTCCATAAGCTCTTCCATATTGTGCATTTGCATACTAATGGGTTATGATTACAACTTCACTAAAAGCTTCTAAAGCCCAAGATCATGACTCTAATTTTATTATCTCCCAAGACACATATCCTATTTCGGTCTGGTACATATTGACTGGTTGATTTTTAAATGGTTCTCTAATAATAAACACATTTCTTTTTTTACAAGGCCAGGACTAGGATGAAGTGAATGAGGTACTTGTTTTGGGCAAAAAGTTAAGAAGCACACCAAAAGATATCCTCATAATTGAGATAAATAATAAATGCAATATACATTTAAAATACAATTATTGCAATAGTTCATGATGAACAAAATATGAAATTTTAAGTGAAGACAGGATTAGTATTAATGATTTTCCCTCAGGGCCTGGTATTGCTCAGTACAACAATGCTTATTTATAATCCAAAAAAATTAGCACCTGGGGTCTTTTTGTCATTCTCTCAGCCTATTGGTAAGTGTAAGCTCAAAACTAAAATGTCAGAATGACACCAGCAATCCTATGGAACATGTAGCTAAGTTTAATTTTAAATACTTTATACTTTTTGAAGTAAGTTGTAGTGGTCAGAGCTCAGATGTTAAAATCAAATTCAGAATAATTCACAAATGAATTAAAAGATATCCTGTTTTGTGGATCAAAAGAATTAATATTGTTAAAATGTCCATATTACTCAAAACCATCATAGAATCAATGCAATTCCTATCAAAATTCCAATGGCATTCTTTCATAGAAATAGAAACATATCATATGGAACCACAAAATAAAAATAGACAAAGTAATCTTGAGAAAGAAGAACAAATCTGGAGGCCTCAAACTTCCTGATTTCAAACTATCCTATAAAGTTACAGTGTTCAAAACTGTATGGCACTGACAATGAACAGACAGAGTGACAGATAAGATCAAGAGGTTGGGAGTAAATCCATGCATGTATGGTCAACTAATATTTAACAAGGAAGATGAAAATACTCAATATGGAAAAATAGTCTCAATAAATGGTGTTGGGGAAACTGAATATCCTATATAATAAAAGGCAAATATGCAAATTGACCAAACAGCAGAAGGACCAGTAGCTGTGATGCACACTGACCACCAGGGGGCAGACGCTCAATGCAGGAGCTGCCCTCTGGTAGTCAGTGCATTCCCAGAAGCTGGGCTCACTGCTGGCGGGTACAGCAGTGGTGAGGGGACCCTATCCCACCTCTACAGCAGTGCTAAGGTTGTCAAACTGCTGCTTAGTCCCGCTCCCTCTAGGAGCTCCCATCAGTCAGACATCCCCCGAAGCTCCCAGACTGCAAGAGGGTCCCAGACTGCAAGAGGGTGCCGCGCCCCCCCCCCCCAGTGCACGAATTTTGTGCACCGGGCCTGTAGTTCACATATAAAAGAGTAAAATTGGACCTATATCTTAAACCATTCACAAACATTAATACAAAGTGGATTAAATACTTAAATGTCAGATATGAAAATGTAAAATTCCCATAAGAAAATATAGGCAAACACTTCTTGACTATTGGTTTTGGCAATGAGTGTTGGGGTATAACATCAAAGCAGAAGCAGCAAAGCAAAAATAAGCAAGTGAGATGACACCAAACTGAAAAGCTTCTGCAGAGAAAAACAAGCAGTTGACAGAACAAAGAGGCAATCTATCACTATCAGATAAAGGGTTTAATATAAAAAAAAATAGTATGGGAGGAGCTCATACAACTCAATAACAAAAACAAACAAAAAAACTCCATATATATTCCACTTTAAAAATGGGCAAAGGACCTGAATAGATATTTTTCCAAATCAGAAATAGAAATGGCTAGTAGGTGCATGAAAAGATGCAAAACATCACTAAACTTCACAGAAATGCAAATCAAAACCACAATGAAATATCCCCTTACATTGGTTAGAATGGGTATCATCAAAGAAAAGAAGGGACAAGTGTCAGAGAGGCCTGTGTGAGAAAGGGGAACCTTTGAACACTGTTGACGGGAATGTAAGTTGGTACAGCCACTATGGAAAGGGTATGGAGGTTTCTCAAAAAAGTAAAACTAGAACTACCATAAGATCAGCAATCCCACTTCTGGGTATTTAGTCAAAGGGAATGAAATCACTGTCTCAAAAAGGTATCTGCACTCCTGTGTTCATTGCAGCATCATTCACAACAGCTAAGACATGGAAACAATGTAAGTTTCCATCCAAGGATAAATAAATTAAAAAGATGTGAGGAAAAATATACATTTTAGATACATGAAATTTGGCCATAAAAAAGAAAAAATCCTGCTATTTGTGACTCGAATGAATCATGAGGGCATTATGATAAGTGAAACAAGTCACACAGAGAAAGACAAATACTATATGATCTTATTTAGTGGAATCTAAAAAAAGCCAAACTCAAAGAAACAGAGTAGAATGGTGATTGCCAGGGGCTGGGGAGTATTATATAATTCAAAGCTGCTTGGAGATAAAATCTTCTACGTTATTACCACAAAAAAATGTAATTATGTGAGGTGATGCATGTTTTAACTAATCTTATACTAACCATAATCATTTCACAATATAATTATGCATGAAATCATCACATTGGACAAAATGGTATGTCAATTATGTCAATAAAGCCAGAAAAAAATATATTTCTGCTTGGAGATCATCCTTAAGTCCTCCAAGAAGAAGAATGACTGCAAACACAAATCTGGACCCACTACGTTCATTTTCATTGTTTCACTTCTCAATATGCTGCAGTCAACAGCTTACATACTTGACTCTTCCATGAGCTTGTCTCTTCTCAGAGACTGTTTCTCATTTTTACTCCTTTGATTTCTGTGTTGCCTTCCATATCATCTAGGCCATAACAGGAATTCAGTATTTGCAGACTGCAATCAATGATTTTTGTAAATAAGCTCTCAGCATAAGCGATAGAGCATAGGCTGTGATTAAAAGACTGATAAACAGAGCAGACTAGAAAAAAATGATGCCAGAATCACCATCATGTGTAATACACAATGCTACATATTTTTCTCATACAAAAAATTTCTCATTTTTTTTTATGTAGGTACTAGTGGCCCAGTGCATGAATTTGTGCATCTTGAAAGGAATTGTGGGCTGTGAAGCTTTGGTGGGCACAGGGGCAGGTCTCAGCCCATTCTCTGTGCCCCCATCAGGCCCCTCCCACTGTAGCCCCTGGTCCCCTGTCTGCTGGAAGTCCTGTTACTGCTTCCACCGCTCCCATGCACTGATGATGCAGGCCCTGCTTGCACCTGCTGACGGCATGGAGCGATTGGGGCCAGAGCCAGCAGCAGGTACAAGCGGGGCCAGTGCCATCAGTGACTGTGAGCAGTGGCTGCTGCCTTGATCACCCCTCAGGAGCAGGAGGAGGTGGAGAAGCCCTGAGGGGTGATCAGGGCCAGCAGCTGCTGCTCACACCTGCTGATGGTGCCCAGTGATTTGGGCCAGTGCTAGACGCCAGCAGTGGGTGCAAGTGCCGGGTGGGACCATGGCATGTGGGAGCAAAGAATTTTTAGTAACCACTAGAAGCTCACCCTGATGACAGTGACCGGTACACCGCCTTGATCTGGCGCCCCCGCTCACCTGCTCCACCATCCCACTGCAGCCAATGCCTGAGATGTTCTGCGTGCACCCCCTGGTGGTCAGCACATGTCATAGTGACTGGTTGTTTGGTTGTTCCACTGTTTGGTCAATTTGCATATTAGGGTTTTATATATGTAGATAATTGGCATACAACATTATATTAGTTTCATGTGTACAACATAATGGCTTTATCTCTATATATGAAAGGCTAATATGCTAAGTATCCGACCAGTCGCTATGACGTACACTGACCACCGGGGGGCAGATGCTCAACACAGGAGCTGCCATGACATGCAATGGCCATTTCTAAAGAAACGGCACCATGGACCTGACACCCACAAAGCAACACTCGGCTTCCCCCAAGTGGGGCACAGGCTCTGCCACCAGCCTGGAGAGACAGCCCACCAAATCGCAGCTGAGACCCCATAGCACAAAATGCAGCCCAGCCCAGCCCAGCCTAAAAATGGTGGCTGTGGGTGCCGAGTAATGATGTCAGATAGCAACACTCAGCTTGCTCTCCCTAGCAACAGGCCATTTAACAATAAACGGCACTATGGACCTGGCGCATACAAACCAACACTCAGCTTCCCCCAAGTGGGACACAGGCCCCACCACCACCCCAGAGCCACAGCCCACCAAATTGCAGCCAACACTGCTGAGACCCCATGGCACAAAATTCAGCCCACAGCCCAGCCCAGCCCGGAAATGGTCGCTGTGGGCGCCAGGTAATGACATCACGTAGCAACGCCCAGCTTTATCTCCCTAACAACTAGCCTCCTTGGAGTTTCTTCAGGCCAGGAACATGACTTGCTTTAAAGCCAGATGGGAACATTTTACACTGTAGCCAAATGCCTGTGAAGTGTTTTCCCATTCCTCATCTCATTTGATCCTCACAGAAGTCCTGGAGTAGGTAGATAGGAGACTTGGTAGAATCCTATTTTCTTTTCATTAGCTGGAAAACGGAGATATAGAAAGCTTAGAAACTTGACCTGACTAAAAAGAAGAAATGGTGGACCTTGAAAATGACTTCAGGTTTTCTCACGGCACAGAATATAGTCAAACACTGCTGCAGTCAAATATTTTACCCTTTGTTCTCCCTGCATGATCTACAATAGTAATCTGCTTTGTGTTGATATTTACTGCTGTGTTGATGACAATTACCTGAAAGAGAAGTTGGGATGCTTCACTGAGCTGGAAAAACTTTAGCTAAATCAGGAAGCAGGTCTAATTAAGCAAGTTTATTCTCTATATATAAAAGGCTAAGTTGACTCACGCATGCACAATACATATAAAGCTCTCGCTGGCGCCAATCACACATGTGTTTTGATCTGTCATTGTCGATCAGGAATTTGGTTGACACTTCTATTATAGAGAAAGGGCGAATAGCGATATTAAAATATTTCTTCTAATTAATTTCCTTTCAATGTGCATGAATTTGTGCACCGGTCCACTAGTATTTTGTAAATATTGCAAAATGATCACCACAATAAGTTTAAATAACGTCTGTCACCATACATAGTTGCAGATTTTTTTTTCATCAGCACTCATACCTTGACTGGCTGGGTTACCTAGAATGTTGTTTTACTTGGTAATAGAATGTTGATTCCTTATCCAATTCAGTTCCTCTAAGAATACACATTTTGATTATCTCTGAGGTATTAAAAAAAGAACAAAATAATCGAAAATAAATGAACCTTAGTTTATCAGTGCTGAGTCAATTCAAAGTGGTAGCATCTAAAGGTAGAGGAGGCAGAGTGATAAAGGTAATTCAGAGACTGGCAGAATGTTTTCTGTTTTTCCTCTTCCAACTTTCCATATTCATTGTTTACCCCCTGTGAGCTCAAGAGTCACAACAATTAATTCTCCACTGTTTTTTCTACTCTGCTATTAAGTTCATTTCTGGATTTTTGTGAGTGTGCTCCATGTTTGAATTCAGTTTAAAAAGGGAACTGCTATTTTTGTTTTTATTCTATTTTATATATAAAACTCACCTGACAGTGCTATACTCATGACTTGCAAAACAAAAGCATACACTTCACGTTGTAAATATTTTGATGCATTTCTTAAATATTTTGTCTGTAAATGTGGAGGCTTTAATTAATTTCTTAATTGGAGAAGTCAGTGAAAACATGCCAATTTGTAATGCTGATTAGTACAATACTGATATTTCAGCTCATGTTACCAGTTGCATTTTTTTTTCTTTATCAAATGCTCATTTGTGACCAGAAATTGAAACATACCGAAGAACACAGATCGTAAGTGCACTTTTGAAGCAGCAGGAATTGATTCTGCAAGTGCTGTGTGCATAGCAAGTCAAGGCCTCAATATGTTCAGAGCTACTTCATCAAGCAAATACATTTACAAGGCATTGGAGCCAGCGGGTTGGCTCTTTCTATATGAGATGTCTGAATTATGTTGACAATCTAATAATGCGGCTGAGTAGCTAAAGGCTGATGCAGGCCTTCAGGAGTTAGTAATGTTGCTGCAACATTTTACAACATTAATGGCATCATGGAGATAAATGAGAGTAATATGGTTTGAAAATGATCATCTCTCTTGTTTTAAAGAAAGATTTAAAATGTATAAATATTCCATATTTATATGCATATGCCCCATCATTCACATTACATGTCTTAGTACACTGAGTATTGCATATAAAGTAGAAGAAACCCATAGTGGTATAAATAAATATGAAAAAGCTGTGAAATTCAGCTTAGTGTTTTCTTAAAAAGGCTAATTAAAGTATAATTAATAATAAAGACAGATTTAAAATTCTAATATGATTTTTAAGAGAGAAGAGAATGCACATCTCTTTTCTTTTTTCTACACAATTTGAAAAAAATCCATAAAATAATATATGAAAAATTAATGAAGTAAGGATAAACACATCAACTGAGATGATATATGCAATACGATGCTTTATAACTATATGTGAAGATGATTTAAATATAGTCAAAATACTGCTCAGTACAGCTCTTCAAACAAAGGGTAGATGAGTTTACTTCTTTTCAATTTTAAACAGTAACTTACATTAAACTAAAGGCGGCTTGGTATGACAGACGTCAGAGACTATTATGAAGTGCCTTGTATTCAAAATGATTTTCTAAACTTTGAAATACTTTTAATATCTATTAAGAAAAATTCAGTTAGAAATAACATAATGAATGTTATATTTCTTGTCACTCAATCCATTTTAACGAATTGCTAATATATTCATTGAAGCAGCTTAGCTTCCGAATAGTTACTTTAACTTCACATTGACCGCAAGGGAAAGTCCAAGGGGACAAATAGAGAAAAACATTGTCAGGGCACGAGTTAAAGTGCCATCTTTTTCTTTTCAGTTGATAATAAAGCAAGAGTTAACACGACCATTTATTTTCAGCATCTCCTGATTCTTTGTTTCAGAGGCAAAAAAACAACAACATATGTCCAAGGAAAATAAAGATGAAAGTAATAAGCCCCCACAGACAGCACCCTGGTGATTTAATGCTGATAAAAGAGTCGGCTGAGAAAAGAAGGAATTCCTGTGACAACTTAGGGCTGACATATAGCACCCTGCAGGAGTCAGGAAGCAGGCTGCAGCACCTAGCATGCCTTGGACATTCTGTGAAAAGCTGCCAAGCAGCAAGAGCATTATAATTTATTCTGGGTCAAGCAGAAGGACACAAAGTAACCTGGCTCAGTGAGCGCTGTCTCACTCTCCATGCGTTCGACCATTCAACAACAGCTATTGGGCCTAGTTTGTTGGGAAAACATTTGGACGTGTCTATGTTTCATTTCTGCCCTTCGCTTTCCCACTCACATTTGAATTTTCTTATTACCAATGTGCTTTGGATAAAGGCAACATAAATTCTACTATAAAATATCCATATACAAACTCTAGGAAGAATATATTCCCTGACTTATCTTTTTGGGTGTATAGAGCATTCTAAAACTTAAAGAGCTGGGATGCCACTGTGCTGCACCTCCGACTGGGCATCAAGTTCTATTTGGCATGAAGTGTGTCGATTCCATCTATTTGGGAAAGGAAAGGAGGGAGTATCTAGCAATTTGAGGGTGATGAGCATAAAATCATTTAATATTTGAGATGTATGCAAAGGGTTATATTCTAAGTATAAATTTTAATGTTACATAAGCTACTTTTCATGTTTTTATTACTTCAATAATCAGAGATGCTCATTTTGGAAATTTGAATTTCACAAAAGCACATCCTATACATATTATGTATTCTATTAACTATGTATTCTTTTGAATTTTAATGAAATAAGGAGGGAAGGAAGAAAGAAGGAAAAAAGAAAAGGAGGAAGAAAGGGAGGAAGGGAAGAAGAAAATGTAACTTTTAGTATTCTTTTCCACAATGAACTTCATATAAGGCAAATATTTCACTACATGGTCGGGCGACATAGTATAATCAAATCTAGAATAAAATTTGAGCAATCTCAATTCCTTTTCATCGAAGCCACCATTTTTTCCTTAAAAACTCTCGTAAGGATATTATCTTTTATGGGAAAAAAGAGAAAAATCTTTCTGAGTCAGACCTTGCTCTGCTTTTTGTGTTTCAACTTTGTGTAACATTTTTATTGTAGCTGAGAGTATATCAGGCATCATATTGAATCTTTTGAAGGTATTAAAACAGGGCTTGTGCAGCCATATCTTTGATATTAACTATGGTGTTAGGCCTTCTTTAACTGGTTTGGAGACAAGGGGTAAGTAAGAGTTTATTCTCCAACAATGGTTTATGGCTCCTCTGCAACTTTTTACAATTATCCTTGCAATCTTAACAGTTTCTTTCATAGCTTAATATATATTTCACATAGTCTCTCGTGTATCCCACATAGTCTCTTGTGTATCCCACATAGTCTCTCAGTGTCTGGATGCCTAGCCTGGCCTGATTAATGTTTGTCTTACGGTTCAATAGAGCAGTAACGGGGTGGGCACTCATGTCCAAACACTTTGCAAGCCTCTGTGTGCATCACAGCTGGCACAGAGTCATTACATGTGGGCCATGGCATAGCCAACCTGGACTCAGAGGGTGGAGATGTACGTTACCTTTTTTGATGGGAAGGGAAGACTTCCCATACTATCATATGGCTCTACTTCCTTTGTTGTACTTCTGGCATCAGGTAGGGCTGGCCTATCAGGTCAGTGACGTGGGCCATCCCCCAGGCTCAGCCTTAAGAGATTATTTCCATTTGCCTTCTGATACTTCTATCATTAGGAGGAAAGCTTTCTCTAGGTAGTGTCTGCCCCCCGAGCGTGGACGCCAGAATGATAACACCTGGAGCACATCCCACCCAGCATGTAGTGGGGATCAGTCCAGTTCTGCAGCTTGAAGCAGAACACCCAGCTGAGTTCATTCTACATCACCTACCAGGCCAGACACACACATGTCAGTGAGAATCAATTACTGCTATTCCAGGCCACTGAGTTCAGAGTGTTTTTTAATGAAGCAATAGATGACTAATACATGCACTTTGATGACCAGGAAGAAAAACAGAAGATGTGACCTGTACTAGCTGGGTTTGTTTCCTTAAATGAACTGAGAATGTTCATAATGTCTACCTAATTATTTATCTATATGAACCAATATATTTTCTTTTCATGCTTCAATGATAAGAACTGCATATTTTGTCAGGAACAAATGGAATCAATCTGTTTGCATTGCCATAACTCTTTATGATAAATGAGGAACCTGTGGCCAAAATGTTATTCTTTTTTTTTTTTTTTTTTGATGAGTGGTATATCACCAAGGAGTTCTAAAATTATCAGCCTAATATTTGTACAATAAGGTACCTGCCAATGAAGGCAAGGTCACATCTAACAGCTAATGGGGCAGTTTGATCCCAACTTTTTATAATAATTTTTTTTTTTACTGATTTCAGAGAGGAAGGGAGAGGGTGAGAGAGAAATAGAAACATCAATGATGAGAGTGAATCATTGATTGGCTGCCTCCTGCACACCCTGAACTGGGGATCGACCCAGGCACCGCCATCCAGACATGTGTCCTTGACTGGAATTGAACCCAGGGCCCTTCAGTCCACAAGCTGATGCTCTATCCACTGAGCCAAACTAGCTAGGGCTGAGCTCAACTTTTAAAAGCCTTTATTTTTTTTAAAATTCAATTTGTACATGATGATTTTTGGTTAAATGGTTATTTCAGTCTTCCTGTTCACATATTTTTCAGTTGGGGGGGGGGGCTGAGTGAAAAAGGTGAAGGGATTAAGCAATAAACAACAACACTAAAGTAAACAGCTCATAGACACAGAAAACAGTATGGTGATTACCAGTATGGGAGTGGAGGGAGGTAGAAGAGGATAAAGGAGGGATAAATGGTGATAGAAGGAGACTTCACTTGGGGTGGTGAACACACAATGCAATATACAGGTTATGGATTAAAGAATTGTACACCTGAAATCTATGTAATTTTATTAACCAACATCACCCTAATAAATTCAATTAAAAAAAGTATAACCTTTAGTACAGACTAAACAACTGCCTCCACACACAAACACACACATACGCACACACCATGCACTCACACACAGGAAGGTATTTCTCCCTGGGGCAATGTTTAAGCCTCAGAGATTAGTGAGGGGAGAAGCCTCTCCCTCAGTTCTTATACTAGATTTACAATCCACTGGTTGATGCCTGCAGTCCATGTGTCCTCAGTTATAATTTTCTATATCAAAATACACAGAACTGATTGCTTCCTTGACTCAGTTGTTTTATTTACTCAGTGCTCTCCACCTTTATGTCTATGTATTCTCAAGATACAGTCATTGAAACATAGGGAATATATCATTTGAAATAATTGTTTCCCTACTTCCTACTAGAAAAACTGGTCTGTTATAAAGTCACTGGAGTGCAAACTTTCTCCAGTTTAAATGGACCTCACTAACAAACGCTACAATATTTTTATACTAACAGTATAGACCAGTTATTTGTGGTGGAAATAGAGTGTAATAGAGTTTATTAAGTTGATGGTTTCAGGAGTAAAAGGGACTCTTTTGGTGTTTGAAGATTCCTTTTTTCTAAAAATATATTTTTATTGATTTCAAAGGGGAAGGGAAAGAGAGAGAGAGAGAGAGAGAGAGAGAGAGAGAGAGAGAGAGAGAGAGAAACATCAATGATGAGAGAATCATTGATTGGCTGCTTCCTGCATGCCCCCTATTGGGGATAGAGCCCGCAATCCGAGCATGTGCCCTAGACCGGAATCGAACCCAGGACCCTTCAGTCTGCAGGCCAACGTTCTATCCACTGAGCCAAACCGGCTAGGGTGGGTTTGACCATTTCTTGAAGAATTCCTCCCTTTTCTCAGAATCAGGTCCTCCAGGTGTTAGTTACAGTGAAACACATGGTGTGTGTGGTGTTAGGTCGGAGAGAGCCCAGGATCGGATACATGCAGACCTGTGATGAGATAATGGACTCCCCCTGGAATTTCTAACAGATCAACGTGTCAGACACAGATACCGCCTTCTTCTCCCTGAATCTACATACCCCCACTCAGATTCTGACTTCTTCCTTAATACCCTGCCCACCCCCTGCGGCGGAGACTTCCTCAGCTGAATGCCTTGATGATCCCTGCGGCAGAGACTTCCTCAGCTCGGGCCCCGCCCTCACCGAACACCCGTATAAAAAGATGCCCCTCCCTCCCTGGGGGCGCGAAATTCACTGGCCCCACCTTTGGGGCTGGTGGGTCTCGCCAGAGAACGCGGATTAAAGCCTTTTTTCCTTTTCTCCTCTTTAACAGTTTGGCTCTCTTTGTTCTCCTCGCCGCTTTTCTGGGCCACCTCACATGTGGCTCCATCAGCTGAATGGATGGTGACCTTTTCAACAACCATATCATAGACTGAGGGTACTGACAGGAGTTTTTAGGGGTAAAATGGCAGGTTTTAGGGAGTTTTCGGGAATTGGGGGCAGCCCATGGGGAGATCTGCAGGGGGCTGGGAGCTGAGAAAAGGCATATATTCACAGAATAAGGGGAGAGGAATTCATCGTTCACAGAATAAAGGAGAAAGCCACAGGGAGTAGAAAAACAAAAGGGAGAGAAAGAGGGGGACCCCCAGTGAGTTTGAGTCCTGAAGCTGCTATACTAGTACTGTCCAATCAGAGGGAATATCAGGACACAAAGAACCTAAGCCTTTATAAACCTTAGGGAAGAGCGACTTAGTGCGTCTCTCTCCCTCTCCCCACAGGGGAGTCTGTGCTCCTTTCCCAATAAAGGTCCACCTTTTCCTATCCCACCTTTTGTGTGTGGCTTCATTCTTTGGCTCCACCTGGACAAGGACCCAGGGAACCACCTTTGCATCCTGCTCAGAGGAAAACAACACATTTCAGTTTAATTTTCTGCATTTCAGTACTAAATACTCATCTTTGGTTTTTGCAAATATGCTAGATCCTAGGTTTTATCATTTACTTTGGTGGGGAATTCAGGTATTGATAAGACACGGGGTACATTTTATTTTCTTTGGGTGTTTTATATATATTTCTTCTTTTATTCTGAAGGTCTTGCTCGAGCGTTTATTTATGAAGGGAGAGAGTCAAACTTCAAAAGGTAGGAGGGAAGGCTGGGAGGGCCAGCCTCTGAAGTTTTCTAGATCCAGTGCAACATGCCTGGAACACCTTGTTATTCCCGCCCTTGTGTAACTGCAGGTGCAGGCTGCTTTTGATTAAATAATTGGGTTCAAGACACTCGCAGGCACAAACATTCAATTACTGCTTCTTTTTTCTTTTTGATCCTCTGATCCACAAAAAGACATCTGGCTCAACCATGCCATTAGGAATAAAGGGAAGAAGATTGAACAATTGAATCAAATTGTAGTTTTAAAATTTCT
This sequence comes from Myotis daubentonii, assembly GCF_963259705.1. Lineage (NCBI taxonomy): Eukaryota > Metazoa > Chordata > Mammalia > Chiroptera > Vespertilionidae > Myotis > Myotis daubentonii. Next base: position 48,610,264 of record NC_081847.1, on the reverse strand, counting down.
TACAAATCTTTTTTTACAACAAAGAAGAGATAGGAATCCGGCCTTGACAGACCTTCAGAGACAAAACCATGCACCTGAAATCAAACATGGAACAATTCAAAACAACAGTTTTAATTTTCAAAGTGGTAGTTACACACTTTCATAAGAAATAAATGGGTGCTTTCATTTTTGTGATTAACACTGAAACAGAGAGAAATATCCAAACTGAAAGGAAATAGTGAAGAATAATCAAAGACTTGTAGATGCTTTTCTTTACACTCCCCCCCCCCCCCCCCCGGCCCCTGAAAAATCGTGGTTAAAGCTGCTATATCATCAGTTTCCAATCTTAAAGAGAAAAATAAATTCTAAAGATGCACACTATTTTGAGGTTTGTTGAGCTGTGTATTCTGTACTCACGCCAATTTTAAAATGCAGCTAACTGAGCAGGCAGATTGCATTTTCTGATGCTGTCAAAAAATCCATTTTTATCTTCAAAATGTCACATTTAAATGTGATAACTAGTGGTTAATATCAGCAGATGGAAATCATGTTTATTTTTCAACTTTTTACTATGATAGATTATAATCTCAAATCTCACATCCAGAAATTCAGATATCTAGCATAATTTTCTTCTTTAAAATGTGCATCAAAATATGTTTATATGACTGGTGATCATGTAGCAGGTCACAAATGTAACTTATTGTTTGCTACTGACCTGATTCCCATGATTTGTTTGTTTGTAAACATCACAATGCCCTTCCAACTTTACTGCACTCCGATTATGTAACTTACCCATTTAAACAATGCTATCACCATATGCTTCTGGGGGCCACTTTAGAATATTAGCATATAAGGAATAAGATTGTGAAAGATTGAGAAGCTGTATTTTGATATCCTACACTCTGTAGCTCTTTTTTCAATCTAACCTCAGGTAGTATATAAGGGTACTTCTGGAGGACCGTCTAGAGCAATGGTTCTCAACCTTGGCTGCACATTAGAATCACCTCGGAATCTTTTTAAAATCCTGATTTCTGGGCCTCATCCTCCAGAAATTCTGTTTCTTTGTTATGCGGTGAGGCCACAACATTAGTAACAAAGAAACAGAATTTCCGGAGGATGAGGCCCCCAAATCAAGATTTTAAAAAGATTCCCAGGTGATTCTAATGTGCAGCCAAGGTTGAGAACCACTGGTCTAGAGTCAAGAATTAAACTACAAATGATGTAACTAGAAGTTAAAACTTTCTAGAGCAAGAATATTATTACTATAAAGTCTTAGTGCAAAAGAGTTTTAAATGTAATTTTATTTTAAAAAATACACACACACACAAACATGTGCTTCCATTTCTTCATTTGAACAGAACTATTTGTTATGGCAAGAAACTGTTAGAGAATTCAGAAGGCTTTCTGCCACTGTGGTTGGATAAATGATGAATAAGATGCAAGGCAGGCTTCCTTAATAATTTATTGAGTCATGAGTTATGGTTTTGTTCAATTGAGAGTTATTAGATGGGTTTGCCTCAGGCAAAGAACCTAGTGTATGGAAAAGGAAAATAGATTAAGCAAACATTCCATGAGTTTAATCATTTCAAACAGTGTACTGGATAAAAGCCCTAATGCATTTGTCATTAATTTAGGGGACAATTTTTACCTCCATACAACATAATCACAAGATGGGAATTGTCAGGAAAGCTCTGTAAATGGGATGCTCATTATGAATAGTTAGGATAAGTCATTACTTTCATCATTTCCTTGTGAATGAGGATTAGCAACAGTACAGAAGCAAAAACTAGTGACATATTTTTTCTTTTATAAAAAGTTAATGCTTTTTTCTCTCCAATCACACATTTATCCATTGACTCGCTCACTCGTCCAACATATATTCATTGAGTACCATGTTTTTGCCAGAGACACTGTTCAGAACTCATTCTGAAGGGTCACTTAAATAAATTTGTGGTGGTGGGCTCTTTTAAAGTAAAAACACCCTGTCTGGGCTTTTCCTAAACTAAGACATTTGCAAAGTTGTACAGATTTAGCTAAAATAATAAAACCAATGTATAGGTAAAATTACAGCCTCAATCTTTATCTAATCTTCTTTTACACTTTTTTTTTTTGAGAACTGAGGATATATGCATTCTTGTAAAAAATAAAGAAATGCTCTGGTAATCAACTTGATATAATAACATTTAATTAAGAGTATAAGTCAATGTTAAATCAACCTCTAATCAATACATATTTGGTTTTAGGATTTGGGGAAGTTTTTTCATGATGCCTCAAGTAGTTCTTTGCCTGGTAACCCTGCATAAAATATATTGGTTCTGGCCAAAAATAAACAATAATAAAATCATAGTAGTCACATTACTTTTATATCCCTCTCTCATAAATCTTCAATCTAGGTCTCAATATCCTAGTATGTAGGAATCTCAAAGGGGGAATACTATGGTCATATATTCTGATTGTAATGTTTCTCTGGTAGTGAGTTGTCCAAACAATGTGTCTCTTGAGGACTGAGGGTCAACCTCCTTCTGGCTTAGGAGGAGACATGACAAACATTTCAGCCACTGATCCCTAGGGTTTAGGATAACCTAGTGAGTGATTATCCCATGTTGGTCAGATGCAGGTGCCTCTTGTCTGAGGCTATGAGTGAAATCTGGGTTTACTTATTGACCCAACCTAATGTATCTACTCATCTCTACAGAGCATCACAAAGGAAACCTACAAAGGTTCTCACATAGTAAATACATATTTTTATAAAAAGCCCAGTTCAATTGCTTCAAGTATTTTTAAAGATAATCCATTCCTTCTTTTGCTTTCAAGTATTTATCACATATTTTGTGCAAGAGACTTTATGAGTTGCTGATGTATTGTAACTAAACAAACACTCAGTAGTTTCTACCCTAATAAGCATTATACTATGATAAAATGAAAAACAAATAGATAAATAAAATAAATGCTATAGTAGATTTAGCTGTTCTGTGGATAAACAGAAAACTGTCAAATGGAATAGTGAGTCATGAGTAGCACAGTTGTACATTTAGATTTTTTTAAATGAATTACATGAATATTTTAGTGAAAAGATGTTATTTGAACAAAGAACTAAGAAGAGTAAGGACATAGAACTTCCTCTTTGGGAAGGGTGTCCAGGCAGAGGAAATAAACACTGTGTCTGACTTTAACTTAGATACTTTTGGGGAGCATAATCACCCTTCCAGGAAGAGAAAAGTACTTCCAGATAATGAAAATACTTTGGTTTTACTCTGAATGCAGCAGGAATCTAGCACGGGGTTGACATGACCTGAAATGGATATTAACTTTATAAACTTGACTAATTTTTTAAAATAAATTGAGGAACAATGGTAAAGCAAAGATTATTGGAAAAGGAGACCATTCTCATAAATTAAAAAAAGCAATAAAAGTGATTTGAACTAGGTTGATTAATAGTGGTTGTGGTGACAGGAAGTGGTAAAATTTTGGATATATTCATTTTTTGCACAGTAAAATTAAGGGAAAGCTAGAGAACTTTCTTCCACAAATACCTAGAGAAGTATAGATCTAGAGATTGCATATGTATGTTTTTTAATACACTATTTTGTAGAACAGCTTTAGATTTACAGAAAAATTGAACAGATGGTACAGAAATCTCCCATACACCCTCAGCTTCCACTCACGCATTGGCTCTCCTATTATCAACATCCCCTACCAAGGTGGAATATTTGTTACAATGGAAGAACCTACATTGACAACCTGTAATTATCCAAAGACCATAGCTTACCTGATGGTTTACTCTTGTTGAACTTCTATGGGTTTGAACAAATATATAATAACATGTATGCATTATTTTGGTACCACACACAGTATTTTCACTGCTTTACATATTCTCTGTGCTCTGCCGATGTATCCCTCCTACCATCCTAAATACCTGTCGACCACTAATCTTTTTTACTGGCCCTATCTGTTTGTCATTTCTAGGATGGTGTCTAGTTAGAATCATACAGTAGGAATATTGAAGGTAGAAGGACAGACTGATTGGACTATATGTCATTTGGTTGTTATGCTCAAAAGTTGCATTTTTAATGACATTTTCCAGAAGAAAGTTGTGTTGGGTTTATGCTTAAAATTTGTAGACACATTTGGTAAATTGTTTACTAAAATCATACTAAGTTTGTTTAGAATGACTGACATAGATAAACTTCCAAAAATAAGTTCATGTGCAGAGAAGAGAAGAGTAGATGTGTTCAGTTCATCTCAATTTACTAAACCCTATATGTGTTCAACAATAAAACTAGTCAGAAAACAGCTCCATAATGCATTATGACAGATTTTATGGAATTGTTACACTAATATTCCCTCTTTTGGTTCCACAGTAACTGTGCTAAAAAATTAGAGGAAAAAATAAAAATAAATCACCCATTCAGATTAAAAAAAAAAAAAACAAAAACTGATTCCGCACATCATGTTAACAATTTAACATATCCTTGGCTTAAAAAAAGTTTAAGAAACCAATACTTCCTTAGTAATTCAGAAAACTTCCCATTTACATGCTTTACTACATGATTATAACTAAATCATTCCCTCTAAACTTACACAATATTATATGTCAATTATAACTCAGCAAAACTGGGGAAATAATATACTTGAATTGAATCGAAAAGGCTTCTATGATAAATAAAATAGATCTAGAGACATAAAAGAATAGAACAGATTGTGGAACCTCAGAGGGAAGGTGGGGGTGGGAAGAGATCAACCAAAGAACTCCTATACATATATGCATAACCCATGGACACAGACAATAAGGTGGTGAAGGCCTGGGGTGGAGGGTGGGGGCAGGCTAGAAGGGGTCAATGGGGGAAAAGAGGGACATAATACTTTAACAATAAAGATTAAAATAAATAAATAAAAGGCTTCTGGAGGTATAGTGTGTGCTTGCTTTAACAATGGCGTACAGGGAATGACTGAATCTCAAAACATATTGGTGTACAGAGGGGTATGGAAATAGATATTTAATCAAATAAACTACATGGAGAGATTAGTATTCACTTAGTACTTTTTAAAAATAATGCTTGAAGCATTTATTTTGATCACTATGAAGAAAGATGTGCTTATAATTTTATTCAAAATTATGCATTTTTGTTTCAGGTAAAACAAAAATTGTTTATTTGTGGTCCAACAACATTTTCCTACAATAATCATTATAACCTATCTTCCTTCTGTGTATTTTTTTTTCAGTGCAGAATTTGTGCATAAAGGAAAAACTCCAGAGGAAAGCTGTCTATTATACAATGGGTGTATAGCTAAGGTTAGTTTGCACTGGGTTCTGTGACAGTGCGTTATTGTTATTCTGAAAGGAGACAGAAAAATCAGAAAGGGGAATCTCACAGATACGTCAATTTATAACATATAGTTAAAAACCCCTTTAAAAAATGCCAAGTAAAACTGTTACTAAATTTGGCAAGAATATGTGACACTAAATTTGGCAAGAATTTAAACAATCTTGTTGAAATCTTGTCTTAAAATTCCCTCCTCTATTTTTCTATGTTTTCAGAAAGTATAAATTACTTGTATGAATCATATAAATCACACATGTCTAGATTACAACCAAAGCGGGAAGTGTTTTATTTGAAAATATTATTTTGATATGCCCTTTGTCATATATGTATTACATTTAGACAATAAATGTTGACTGTATATAGTAATCTTGACTCTAGTATATATCATGTAGGCTCATTGAGAGTTCTGTAAAATGTAGTTTAAATATTAGACTAATATATCCAGGCATGGACTATGGTATATTTGTAAGAATCAGACTTTATTTCCTATGAAATATTTATATCATTACTTTGTTTTATTTTCTCACACATGAGACAGAAACAGTTCAAAAATAAAAACAATAAAGGAAAACGTGTTTTATTCTATTGATCATAAATCAAGTTCCCTAGATCCTGAGGTGTAGGCAGAGCTAGCCCCCACGGTTATGAAAGTTGCTCTTGGCACAATCCACACTATTTCTACCCCTGTAACACACTGTTTCTGAGCTTGGAACCTCTGGTTGTGAGACCCTTCTTTGTGCCCTATGTACCTTTTTCTATGGTGTGAGATGCATGCAGGCAACCATTCTTTTCTTCAATGGAAAAATCTTATACCTAAGAAACAATAGGGGTGAAAAGTGCCTGGCCAGTGTGGCTCAATGATTGTGCATCAACCTATAAACCAGGAGGTCTCAGTTTGATTTTTGGTCAGACCACATGCCTGGGTTGCAGGCTTGATCCCCACTGGTGGACATGCTGGAAGTAGCTGATCAATGATTCTCTCTCATCACTGATGTTTCTGTCTCTTTCTCCCTTTCCCTTCCTCTTTGAAATCAATAAAAAATTTTTTTTAAAAAAGAAACAATAGGGGTGGAAAGTACCATAGAGAAGACAAGGGAGGGAGCACAGTGGCTGAAGCAGAGAGGATCATAGTATGTACAAATAACTGAAATATTCTCAGGCACTAAGCCTATTTTTATTTATTTATTTATTTATTTATTTATTTATCCCACCCCCTTTTTTTTTTCTTTATTGATTAAGGCATTACATATGTGTCCTTATCGCCCCACTGGGGGGGACAAGCCTATTTTTAAACCCTGTAATCCTAAAGGTTCTGGGTGCCTAGAACATAATGGGGCTCACTGAATGAAAGAGCAAGCACCCAGTGACTGAGAAGAGGGGCAGGGGCCTGGCAAGCGTTTGGCGTATGGTGTAGGTAGGACAAAGGCTGGAGAGAAGAGTTAGGCAGCTTGAGCTGGACAGTCATCTGAAATAGTTTGTAACTCAGGGACAATGACAAAAAAGCAGAGAACATGCCAGCATCATTGTAAAATTATGGCATTCTAGTTGGCTAAGATTTCAGAGAAAATACTACAGATGAGAAAATTAAATGTTTTCTTTATATAAAGATTAAAAAACAGAGTTTGCTGCAAATCTATCACATCAGAGGTTTCAAAAGGCTCAGATAATGCACTTTGAAATAAACCCTCTGCAGAAAATATGCAAAACACAGAAGCTGCTCTTTTTGAAGTGGAGGTGTGGGCTCCAGAGTGCACATGGGGCCCAAATATTGAGGCTGCATCACACTGTCATTTAGAAAGTTCTAGAACTCTCCTGAGCACACTTGGAATCTAAGCAATCTTGTATGAACAAACTGAATTCTCCATCAAAAAGAATCCTCTCAACGTCAGACCGAACAACAAACGCCACAGACATAGGAAGTGTATTTGCAACGCGGAGATCTTCAGATCTCTTCACAACTCCAGACAGAGCAGACATGCTCTGGTGTCCCTGAACTGGCTTCAGCGTCAACATGTAGATCTAAGAATCAAGTGAGAATCACAGTCCAGCAAGTTGAATAATTGATCACAAGCAAGGGGACACTATTGCAAGCCCAAGGAGTTTAACATCAGTGCATAGGATGCTTAGTGTTCACTGACATCATCATTTTCTGTGTAAAAGAACCCAGGGCATGTGAATTCTGTTAAGATTTTGTATTTTTATGACTCATGCAAATGAAATACATAGACAGAATATAGAAACATTTCTTATAATTCCAAGACCATAATTCAGAGACTTAATAGCCTATTGCTCTAGATAACAATTATACATATGGCATTAATATAACATTAGCTCAAAGGCTTGCCATATAACCATGAAGTTAAAGGGAAAAATTCATTTATATTTTAATTTTAGCTTTAAACAGATAACTCTGGAATATTACTCACTCTATATTAACTAAGACTGATAATCAATGCCTTCATTTAAGCTTAAATACTAATGCACGCAGCAGAATTAAATCCAATGACTTTGATTTTCTTTTCCTGGAGCTATTCTGAAATTATTTGATTCATCTTCCTGAACATCGCACGTCTGGACCATTATGACTTTGGAAAGGCAGAGGAAATGCTACATTAAAATTAAAAGCTCATATTCTGAGAAGCAGCTAGCTAAACTTCGAGACGTTAATGTTGAGTTGTAATATTCTGGTGAAGGAAAATAAGTCATTGTTGCTTTTGGTCCCCAGAACCTGGATATTATGTATAATTCAAATAAATAAACTCTTGTTTGCTCATCAATAATCAAGGCTGTTTGGAGGAGCCGGTAAAACAATTGTGTGTATGCATGCAAGTTTAGGAAGGTCTAAACTTTGTACCTTCCAGCTATCCAGCTCTATCCATTATTTCTCTACCTTATTCAATTTTAAACAATTATGTATGCACATCTATTTATCTAAACTAATCAATTTCTGCCCTGTTTTTAAACTACGAGTCTCTTTGGCTAGTAGGGGGAAATGTTGCTTTCGGGACTGGTGAATTCTACTCTTCATTAAAATAAAATTCTTTGATGTGGATATTTTTCTGACTCCCCAGGGCTTTGTGTTTTCTACTTTAATGATTACCTTTACGCACGTTAACACCATGTCTCTGGTCCTCCCAGAGGTGTCATATTCCTTCGAGAGTCTTAGGATGTGATGGTGCTTGACTACATTTACTTATAATGAGCATCCAGAAATAGATCCCTACCCCAGTTCTGCAGACCTTTCCAACCAATTAAAATGAAAAGACAGAAACCCTGATCAAATTGGTGAACCTGTACTTTGGCTAAGCCAGTCCTACATAATTTTTATGAATTTATCATTATTCTCGTCCTCCTCACGCATTAAAGTGGGGTATGTCAATTTACAATGCAGGTAATTCAATTATTTAATGAATAAATGTGTTTACTTTAATAATATTTAAAACCATCAAAAACTAATTCACTAATTTGATAAACAAATACACTCTACCATGTCATTCTGTTTAAAAAGGTTTCCTTCTTAAGCAATTCTACATTTATTATTACAGTTTGAGTAAATACCCTGGTAAGTCAATATTTCAAATATAAGTATATTTCAATTTGTCATTTCAAAAGTTTTCATTGGTTTTGGCACTTCTCTGAAGATTCAAAGAGCTTTCTTAGATATTTAATATCATGTAAAATTTGATTAATGATGATGGATAATGTGATATTTTCTAAATGAGGAATATCAAGCTACCTTAGTAATAAATAGTCATTCTGGAAATGTCTAAAAAAGAGAGACTGAAACTGAATATAAAAAATTTCAGAGAAGGAATTTGTGTTTAGGTTTTTAACGTGCGATTCAATAATCAAATATCTGTTAGAATCACTAATGGGTTGGTTACTATTTGGCCATGAACTTAATTGGGACCTAATAATTTTAATTGAATTCTATTCCTCACAAGATCCTATGGGAGATAAACTGCTATCTTAGCATCCTTTAGGCTATAGTTCAAGTGGGAGTGGCCTGCCATTTTCTGCTCTCCTATAATTGATTCATCCCTCAAATAAAGCTAAACATCAGGATGATTTGCCATATATATGGAAAAGAATATAAGAGAATGGGCTCAGGAACTACATTGCTAAAATGTGAGTCTTGGCTTTGTGACCTTAGGCATTTGATCTCTATAATCTGTTTCTTTGCATTAAAAATGGGATAACAATTATCATACTACTTTATATCGCTGCTGTGAGTTCTAAATGTGTCAAAGTGGATAAAGCTCTGAGAACTCTGTCTCATGCATAATGACCTCTTGTTAATATTATCTAAACTACGTGATACATTTAGATAGGGTTTCACATTTAAGCTTTTCCAGAGGCAATTTTTTATTTTGTTTTGTTTTTAATCCTCACCTGAGGATACGATTTCTTTTTTTTTTTTTTTTTAGAGAGCAAGAGAATGGAAGGGAGAGGGTGAGACAGAGAGAAATACCAATGTGAGAGAGACATTTCAAATGGTTGCTTCCCCCATGCCCCTGACCAGGGCCAGGAACCTGCAACCCAGGTACATGCCCTTAACTAGAATCAAACCCAGAACTCTTCAGTCCTCAGGCTGATGCTCTATCCATTGAACAAACTGGCTAGGGCCCAGAGGTAATTTTTATTGCTCTTAACAGCAATTATCATGTAAGCGGTGTCCCAGATACTTATAGATTTTACACACAATTCACATACTTTATGCTCCTTAGTAACATTTATATCAAAAGATCTTCCAGTTCATTTTCCTTTTTTAGATATCTTGGCAGAATATACTATAGATTGAGAAGGAAAATTTTGAGAATCCTAAAAATTTCTTCCATGTTAATAACACCCTGTTTCTGGTCCAATAATTTCATACAGGTTCAAACTTAACTTACTTTCTTCTCACACATACAACTGTGCTATACTGTCTTACTTTATATAGATACTAGAGGCCGGGTTCACGAATCCCTGCACGGGTGGGGTCCCTCGGCCTGGCCGGCGATTGGGGCTGGCCAGCCGGAGGGAGGGACTGCGGGAGGTTGACCAGCCTTGGGAGGTTGGCTGTGGGAGTGCACTAACCACCAGGGGGAAGCTCCTGCATTGAGCATCTGCTGCCTGGTGGTTAGTATGAGTCATAGCTACTGGCTGGTCGTCCAGTTATCCAGTCATAACGGTCACTTAGGTTTTTATATATATAGACTAAAGGTCCGGTACACGAAAATTCCTGCACTGGAGGGGGTCCCTCAGCCTGGCCTGCCCCCTCTCACAGTACGGGAACCCTCAGGGGAAGTACTACTGATCGCTCCTCTAGGGAGCGGGCCTAAGCTGCAGTCTGGCTTTCTTCTACAGGAGGCAACTGAGCTGATCAGGTGAAGAGCCACCCCCATTACCCCGCTTCTGCTGCCACTGCTGGCCACTGTGGCTGTCAGCCCTCAGCCCTGCCAGCCCTCGACCCTTGCTTCTTAGCGCTGGCCTGCCCCCTTGCCCACTGGTGTGTGGGGGCAATCTGGGGCCAGGCCGGCTGGGGGAAGGGCTGTGGGAGGTTGAGGCACAGCAGGTTGCACCCTGTCCAGCCTCTTCAGAGGCATGGTACTGGGATCGGGTTCGTGCCACTGCCTCTATGGCTGCCTCTGTGGAAGGGGCAGCACTGGGACCTGGACCGCGCAGTCCCTTCTCCTGCAACACCTTTGCGAAAGGGGCTGCGGCGCTGAACTGGCCTACACCGCTGCCTCTCCCACACTGCCACCTATCCCGCGCCACCGCCTCTTCTGCACTGCCAGCCCTCGGCCCTCGCAGCCACTGCAGCTTTGTCCAGAAGGACATCCGGAAGATGTCTGGTCTATCTGGTCTAATTAGCATATTACCTTTTTTTTAGTATAGACTAGAGGCCCGGTGCACAAAAATTTGTGCACTCGGGGGGTGGGGTGGTCCCTCAGCCTGGCCTGTGCCCTCTCACAGTCTGGGACCCCTCAGGGGATGAGCACCTGCTGGCTTAGGCCTGCTCCCCGAGGGATTGGGCCTAAGATGGCAATCAGACATCCCTCTGGCAGGCCAGCAGCCCTCAGGGGATGTCCACTTGCCAGCAGGGAGAAGGCCTTAACTGCAGTCGGACATCCTTAGCACTGCTGAGGAGGCAGGAGAGGCTCCCACCACCACAGCTGTACTGGCAGCCATCAGCCTGGCTTGTGGCTGAGTAGAGCTTCTCCCATGTGAGAGCGCCCTGACCACCAGAGGGCAGCTCCTGCATTGAGCGTCTGCCCCCTGGAGGTCAGTGTGTATCATAGTGACCAGTCATTCACAGTCTTTCTGCTGTTAGGGTCAGTTTTCATATTACCCTTTTACTATATAGGATAGAGGCCTGGTGCACGGGTGGGGACCGGCTGGTTTGTCCTGAAGGGTGTCCCGGATCAGGGTGGGGGTCCCACTTGGGTACCTGGCCAGCCTGGATGAGGGGATGATGGCTGTTTGCAGCTGGTCACACCCCCTTCAGGGTGGGGGTCCCCACCGGGGTGCCTGGCCAGTCTGGGTGAGGGGCTGAGGGCCGTTTTCAGGCTTGCGGGTGACTGAAGCTCCCAACCTCTCCTTTTTTTCTTTTTTTTTAATTCTGGGATTTATTTATCTTCTATGGCTGTCACTGGAGCTGAGAGCTGGCTTTAGCTCTGAGGCACAGCTACAGCTCTGAGACCTCGGCTGCTGAAAGCAGGTATCTGGGTTTGTTTGGGTTCTATAATTGTAACACTGTTGCGGTCCTGCTTGCCCCAGCTCTGATGGCTGAAAGCAGGTTTCTGGGGTTTGTTTAGCTTCTATAATTGCAACATTGTTTCTTAGAGTGCAAGCTCAGAGGCCTGCAGCGGCAGGTGGGGAACCTTGGCTTCCTCCATCACTGGAGCAAGCAAGCCTCCTGTTTGCTTCAGCTGCCTGGCTGCTGGCCGCCATCTTGGTTGGCAATTAATTTGTATATCTTTCTGATTAGCCAATGGGAAGGGTGTCGGAGGTACGGTTAATTACCACGTTTCTCTATTATTAGATAGGATATGTCCACTGATTGCAAATGAGTACCATAACTGCCAAATAGTCTTACACTATTGTTACGGGAATTTTTTCTTCTGTCAGAAGATACTTTATTTTTTTTCTCCCTAAACTTTCCCTGCTACCTACAGTTTTTTAGCTGATGACTTTCTATGCATCACTTAGAAAATAATAATAATTGGGGGGACCTAATTCATATTTCCACTGCCAAATATACACATCTGCAAACACTTGTGCCCAGACATTCCACCTTCTCTGTAGTTAGAATTAACAGACTGCCTTCCTCTGATATATTAGATCCTGTGTTCTCTCAACTTTTTAAAGATATCTCCCCCGAAATTATACCTTACTATCTACATTATTTTTTGAAAATTTTAATTACATTTATTGGGTGACATTGGTTAATAAAAATATACAGGTTTCAGGTGTTCAATTCTATAATACATCATCTGTATATTGCACTGTGAGTTTACCACCCAAAGTCAATTCTCACAACTAATTCTTTGGGGAAGTAAAATATTGTTCAAAAGATTTTCTGCCCATCTCTAAAATCCCTCATAAAAAATTTCTCATTCTACAAGAGGATTATGTTCTTCTGGTATATGCACTAATATATTAGACTCTGCAATGTGACTTCCTTTGAGAAATTGGTATGGTAGTGAAAATGACATGTGCCACCTGTTAGCAAGAGTTTTAGAACAATTATATGGTTTTTCTATTACTGCTTTTCTCTATCATACAGGGAGGGATGACCCAGAAGGGAATGCTCTTTCAGCCAGGAATATACTCAGCCAGGACCAGAGGACAAAAGCAAATTACCATAGAAAGAACAACTATTTATACAGTTTTAATCTAATGAGTTATTTCAGTTGAAGACAGTCTTGAATCTGGAGTCCATGTTCTTAACATCTTCAAAGAGGACATACAGATGGCCAATAGATACATAAAATGACACTCAACACTGCTAATTATCCTAGAAATGCAAATTAAAACCACAAGAAGACGTCACCTCACACCTGTTGGAACGGTCAAGTTAATTTTTGACTAAACAGCACTGAAAATAAATTAGTACAATACAGTGTCACAGGTATCATTCTAGAGTCTAAATCTAGACCAGTGATGGCGAACCTTGTGAACTCGGCATGTCAGCATTTTGAAAAACCCTAACTTAACTCTGGTGCCGTGTCACATATAGAAATTTTTTGGTATTTGCAACCATAGTAAAACAAAGATGTATATTTTTAATATTTATTTTATATATTTAAATGCCATTTAACAAAGAAAAATCAACCAAAAAAATCAGTTCGCGTGTCACCTCTGACACACGTGTCATAGGTTTGCCATCACTGATCTAGACTCATATACAGGGTAGGACATTAAAGAATGCATAACCAATTCTACTAAAAAAAAAACAAGACACAATTATAGAGTGCTGATTTTAGAACTGACTAGCCATAAAGGTGGAAAGTGTTCCAAGAGCCAAAGAATAGTGGTAGCACAAATAAAGACAAGGAAATATGAAGCATTTTGGAATGTTCTAGGAATCATTTCAAAATGGCTAGAATTTCATAAGTGTGACATGTGTGATGAGTAGGGGAGATTTTGCTGAGAGCTTGTGGCATAGATTCCTTTCCTTTCTAAATGACAACTAGATTAAAATTGCACATTAAGTGTGCTACTTTAAATATCTATATCTATGAGAAGTATATTAATTAAACCATAAATTCATATAAATCACGCTACGGCCTGTAGAAGCAGCTTTAATGGATGCATCTCAGTGCCTAGAAGAAAAGTGTCTTTACTGGAGTCTATAACATGAGAGCGAAAGTTTTAATTGCATCCTAAAATTGATTTAAATCATCGTAGTAGAAAAACAAATGCTATAATACATTGGTGAGCTTCCAGGCAGGAGAGTATGATATAGGAATACAACTACTGCAAAACCACTATAGGATGTTCTAGGATGGCCATTTAACCCCATGTCCAAAAATATCTCCACCCACCCTTGAATGACTCCTTAATTGAGTCATATAAATTAGGATGAAGAATAAAATATATTCAGATTATTATTGTGATGATAAATCAATAATGAGTTTTTAAAGTTATGCAAAATATTAACATAGAATACATTCTGCCCAGTGAAGAATTTGCTTTTATCATTGTAAATAGAAGAATATAATTGCAAATTAGTTTATTATCATTTTTATGTCAGCTTTTTTCCCCTCTGAGCTTCTCATGGGGAACATTGATGAATAAAGATTTACAAATAGGTGTTCTCAATTTCAGAAATGCATCATATGTTATTGTGGTAAGGTAATATGAGCATCTGTTTTGAGAAATTTTTTCGACTAATACCAATTTTTTTTTTCTGGCTGAGTTTTCTTTTCTTTTTATCTTGTTTTTGTTTTAAAGAAACAATGTAGAAACATTTAAGAAGCTGTTTTGTAATAAGAAAATTTGACTTTACAATGGTGTGTCCAGTGCAATGGCCTTTTGTGTTTTTATTCTCCTATATTTTTTTTGCAAAATTAAACATTCATAGCTCTCTCTCTTTCATTAAATAAATATTTATTGAGTTCCTGGAATGAGTGTGTTAAGAACTCTTCTGGGATATGGAATAAAATGGTGAATTAGGTCCACATGGTTTTTGCCCTCACATATGTTATCTCACTTACATCATATCTTGTTTAAACTTTACAAGACCTATTGGAACTAATGGGCTCAATTGCTATTTCCTAGATAATAAAATTATGTTTGTAATCAGAATGGTGTAAATCTGTCCAAGTTTACAGAGCTGATATATTTTTTCCTCCTAAATTCCTTACTTTCTCATTGCTACAATGATTTTCTAAAGCACCTATTTCAAAATTGTAATGTATTCTTTTAAACTTTCTTCTTTATTGTCTATATCAATTCTGGGGTTAATATCAGATCAGTAAATTCTGATAAACAAGTTTTTTTTTAAATCAATTCATTGCTATCACCATGGTGATGACCTTGGTCCATGTTTTTAATGATTGCATGGTTGGAATAATACAACAGCTTTCTCCTTAAACTCCCTAATTACCTTTTAGTCCATTTCACCCTAAGCCACATGGTAACAATAGGTAAAACAAAATGATGGCCTCTCATTTTTGTTGTTGTTGATGATGATGGCTAAATCTTAAGGTGATTTCCTTTCCTGTGTTATATTTGATTCCTATATCTGTTGCTGATTTTCTTAGCTTCTGACCTTATTCCTGTCTATAATAACATATTCTTACTTGGTCTGTTGCTCTTCATTTGATTTCTTAATATTTATGTTTATTCTGGTTACTTGGTATAACTCAACCCATTGTTGCCTGCTGGCCTGTATCCCAATCCTTGGTGGCATTCCCAAGTGATAGGACAGTATGTTTTCTCCAGTTAACAAAACAAACTTTTCTCCCAGTAAATTCAGTCAGGTGAATTCTTAAACATTCCTGTGCTTCTCATTTGAATATATGCCAGGGGATTCAAGTTTAATGTGTTAAACTGAATTCATTGCATTCTCTTCAAACCTTATATCTCTTCCAGTGTATTCTCTCAGCATAGGACAGAATATGACACACCCATCTGCACAAACTAGTAATTCAGAAACTATTCTTGACTCTCCTTTCCTTGACTTTTTTCCTCCAGTGACCTTCAACTTTCGTCCATGTTATCCAAACTCTGCCATGATGAATTGTTATTCACATGAAGTGATCCTCCTTGTGAAATTGTCTCATATCAAAGTTTCTGGCTCACCCAGGAGTTATTCCTATGAGTGTTCTTGGGCTTCAGACTGACTCCCAATCTTGGGTCCTTCTTTTCTCCTTACCACATCAACTGCATGCTGTGTGAATTTTTATTTTTTCATCAAACTCTGTAATTACATACTATTGCCTTGTACTAGAATTACCTTAACCCTGGATCAATCCCATCTAGCTAGCTTCTCCATAACAATTCCAAAACAGATGAAGCCTACAAGAAAAAAATTACAACTTCTCAGATTTGGTCTCTTTATCAGTTTCCTAACGTTCATGCAACTGAGTCCTTATCAGCACCTGGGAACCTTTTCCTTCCAAATGTTTTTATTGTTGTTGTTTTCCCCTCCTCCTCCCCCCTGTCCTCTGTATAGTGAATGTTTCAAATGTTTTTTCTCTTTTTTATAACCTATGTCACTACTAATCATCGATAATTTTAAATAGATGAACCCAATCTCTAATTTAGTGACCAAAACATAAACCATCAAAATGAATTTCCCTCAACATTATGCCAATAACCCTAAAATTCTAACTTAACTAGTACCTCTGCTGACCTCTGTGTGTCAGACTTTAAAGGACCAGATGTACTTCCTCTGAATGAGGGTCATTCTTTCCATACTGTCCACTATTACCTCCACTCCACCTCCTCAATTCATGGCCTAGACCAGTGATGGCGAACCTATGACACGCGTGTCAGAGGTGACACGCGAACTCATTTTTTTGGTTGATTTTTCTTTTTTAAATGGCATTTAAATATATAAAATAAATATCAAAAATATAAGTCTTTGTTTTACAATGGTTGCAAATATCAAAAAATTTCTATATGTGACAAGGCACGAGTTAAGTTAGGGTTTTTCAAAATGCTGACATGCCAAGCTCAAAAGGTTCACCATCACTGGCCTAGACTGTGATGCTGAAGTTCTTAAATATTGCAGAACTAGAGGCCTGATGCATGAAATCCATCCAAGAGTAGGCCTTCCTTTCCCTGGCTGCTGGCACCGGCTTCCCTTTGGCACCCAGGACCCGGGCTCCCTCTGGAAGGACATCCAGTCTAATTAGCATATTATGCTTTTATTATTATAGATAGGGAAGGAGGAAGGAAGGGCAATATTCACATACACCCTCCACTATGGTAAAACAATGCAGTGACTCACAGAGTGTCTTATGAGAAAAAAGCATAAAAAACCCTTAAATTATTAAAGACAGCAGCATCTTATTTCATCCAGGCAAAAAGCCTGATGACATCATATGCCATCTCTCTCTCAAAGGTAAAATAGTTAAGAGTTTGTGAAAATATGTTGGAAAACAGCATCTCTTCATTTTCATCATTCTCAATAATGAAACAATGCTTGGGGCACATTCTCAATCATCCATGTCTCATAAGAGTCTAGCTGCATGTTGGCATCTTTTCAAGAAGGCATACGGGTAATTCTCCACTTTTAATTCCAAAAAAGAAATGATCTGTCCTCAAGTAAAATATGTAATAGAGTTAAGGTGATGCTTTATAATTTCTTTAACATCTTTTCAGACTCTTAGGAGACTAATTTAATTATAATTCATAATTATAATTCATAATTCTGCCAAAAGATTATTGGAAACTGAAGATTCATGTTCAGTGGTGATGAAAAGGTGACTTGACCTGGGTGGTGAACACACAATACAATGTATAGATGATGTATTATAAAATTGTATACCTGAAATCTGTATAATTTTATTAATATAACCCCAATAAATTCAATAAAAAGAAAAATATAATACATAATCTATTTAAAATATATGTATTCTTCAACTTACATCGTCTTTTTTGAAACCCAGCATATTCTTCTGTGTATATATTTATTCTTATTGTGCATTAATTATATTTAGATTAACATAATATATATGTAAATGCATGTATAATTATGTACTATATATAACTCACTTTACAACAATCATTAAGAGATGATTTTATTCAATTTCATAAGGACCACTCATCTAATACCTTCTTTTCTTTTTGATATTAAATTCCGCTGTATACTAAACAAATCTGGCCAAAAGTAATGTTAATTTATAAAAAGAGGAAGTTGAATCAAGAACTCTATGGACTCAGTAAATAGTACATTCCTATATCATTTTACTTTGCATCATAGTTAAAATTGATTGATTTGATAATCTAGAAGACTAATATGTGTGAGCTGTGGTATTTGGGAAATCTCTATACATTTTTCTACAAAAGATGGATGGTTTCCAGGGGTTACAGGCGAGGGAGGTGGATTCATATAGGTTCAAGGTTCATGAGACACAGATAATAACTGTAACTAATTCTCACTGCAATCAACCAAGAAATATTCCAAGGCAAGGAGTTATGTAAATACCAAAAAATAAAGATTTTTTTCTTACAAATATGACTTATACTAGTATTTAATAAACTTTCCCAAAGCTTTTTTTAACTTATATTTGCTTCTGTTTACCACTGTCCCAAAATTTGATTGAAATATCTTTGCAATTATAGGCTATAAGGATACTTTCCTTTTCTTAAAGGAAAACATTTTAATAAAGGAAAAAGACCACAGAATCAGAGTAAAAAAGATCCTATAATTTTATGGAGCCTTTTTACAGGAACCAAGAGGGGGTAAAGGGTTAAGAAAACAGCATTGTCAACCATGTAGGAGTCACTCTGTCCTCCCCTACCCCCAACATTTATTACGTGTGTAAACTTGTACAACAGACTTCCCTGTGCATTTTCTCATCTTGAGAATTGAAATGATAATTGCTTCCAGTTCATAGGTTTGTGTGAGAATTAAGAGTGTAGATGCATGAAAAATCCCTTAGTAGAGTCATTGCTGAGCAAATGTCTCCAATTTTGATTCAATAATATAGTACCATAAGAAATATATTGACATTTTATTATTATTTTACTTTTGAAATAATTTAGATTACCAAGTAAGACATAAGTGATAGATGATTTAAAGTCTAGTAAAAATCATTCAGGTTATTTCAGTAAACCTCCTTAACAAATTCTATGGTCACAAAGATGATAATTTTCACTGTAGCTATTCTATTTCAGTGTATTTATTACAAGAAATACTAGTTGAAGTATTTAAAACAATCACAGGACATTTGTAATGAACACTTTAGCCAAAAGGATGCAAGGTGAGATTTGTTTTCAAGCTGTATGTTAAATGTTTAGGATTTTAAAGTCAACAGTTCATTGAAAAATCTTGGGGAGAAAAATATACAGGAAAAACGTTATTCTGGAAAAGTGTTTGTGGGATAATATAACTTGGAAATTTTCCCATGAAAATAATATTTTCTTCACACTTCTTTATTGTCTCTGTTTCTGGGATAAATGGAAATTATATTTTGACATCAGCAGTTATAATGATACTTCCAGAAAGAAAAACTGAATGCAGAAGAGAAATTTTGATAGGAAAAATTGATGCCAGCAACATACTAGCTGACAAGGCACAGAACTGTATGGAAAGTAATAGTTGTGAAAGAATTCAAACAGTAACACAATGTGCATGGAGGGATTATGTAAATCCTATTTCTTGCTTTCCTCTAAGAATGTTCAATTTCTATTAGATTATTTCAATTGATAAATTAGGACTGATTGGAATAAAAATAAGTTCTACTTAGAAAAGATGGGTGTTTGCATATTACAATGTAAGAAAATGTAGTTGTCAAAATAAAAGGGTTGAACAGCAGTATTAGACAAGCTACAGTTAACATGGAGTTATCTCCCACATTTTGATTCTGCATATTTTCTTTTGATTTATTTAGTATTCATACAGAGGCCTTGAGAAATGATTCATTGTACTGATAGATGTAGGCGGTAAAACTGCATCATTGCACAGAAAATGCATTAACTGATATGATAACATAGTCATAAATGTAATAGGATTCATTACTACCAAGATATAGTGCTATGATGCCTATAAACTTTTTCTTGGCCTTTAAAAATGTCTCTTAAATAGAAATTTCACCAAGATTTTAAACCTATAGAGTTTTATATTGTAGTCAATAAATAAATTGATTTTAATCATCTCAAAAGGCAAAAAATTATTTCTGTTTTGCTCTACAGGATGTCCTTTTTTGTATGATTAAGATCTAAAACAAAAAAATGTATGTATGTGTATTAGCATATATAACTATTTCTACCTGTAATCAAACATCCATACGATATTTTGTTTGGCCCCCAACTGGAAATATTTGAGTGGAAAACTGTGACTTACATTAAGAAAATGTGATCGAGGGTTTTCCAGAGAAATAGATCCACTCTATGTACTATATACACAAAAGGTGATTTATTGTGAGGAATTTCTCATAAGATTACTGGAACTGAGAAGTCCCACGATCTGCCATCTGCAAATTGGAGACCCAAGAAAGCCAGTGGTATAACTCAGTTGGAGTACTAAATCCTGAGAACCAGGGGAATCAATGATGTAAATCCCAGTGTGAGGGTTGGAGAAGATGAAATCAGATGTCCCAGCTCAACCACTGAGGCAGGAAAAAAGAGCGGATTTCTCCTTCTTCCATATTTTGTTGTATTCAGGCTCTCAACAGATTAGATGAAGCCCACCTGCATTGGGGAGGGCAATCTGCTTTACTGAGTCCACTGAGCCCAATGTTAGCCTTATCCAGAAAAATGCTCACTGACACACTCAGAAATAACATTTAATCTGGGCACCCCAAGGCCAGTATGATTGACACACAAAAAAAGACCATCACACCAGCTATCCTAACCACTAGAAGACTCAAGATGCACAGATTCTCCCACTTTTGACCCTATATCTCAGTTTGTATTTGAGGATTTTTTTTTTATTTCCCTGAAGCTTTACTATTTATCCATTGGTTCTATATAATCTCATAGTTTTTACCTCATGTTTGGCATTGACTTTATTTGGATTCCCTACTTGCTTCTCTGTATTATCCAAGAGAATAAAAGATCATTGATGAAAATAGTGAGGGAGATAATGGTGATAGTTAGCATTTACAGGAGGCTACCATGTGCACAGCATCATTCAATAACCTTGCACTTCAAAGGATCCCTATTTTCCCAGAATATTAGGTCTTGCCAATTCTACTTGCTGAAACCTTTACAGCCTCCTATTGTGTGGTAATCTGACCAGACCTCGAAAGAACATAATATTTCAAACAAGCAGTTTAGGAATTACTACCAGTTCTCCATCAGGTCAGATGATCTTTTTTATACCATCCTGGGTGATTCAAATGCCAGCCTCTATCAGTTAGATGACTCTCTTTTATTTATGTTAAAACAGATTCTATCATAAGTCTTCAAAATTATAGTCCTAATTACTTGCTTTAGGATTATTTTTATACTTGATGTTCAGACTTTCCTTCTATAGTTATTTTCCCAATTTCCCTGCATTATATTCCCTACTATTTATTGCTTTAGTGTGTGTCTATAGGAATTAAACACACTTTTTGTTTCTATGAATATTTTCTTCTTTGACTTGAAAGAGTTTTTCTGGACATGCACTGCAGAGAAGGCTTTTAATTTATCTCATTACTTTGAAGATATTACATGAACATCTTCTGGCTTTAATGTTTCCTTATGAGAAAACTATTTTTCTAATTATCTTGACTTTATAATTGTATTCCTTCTCTTCTGGTGACTTTTGGGCTTTTAAAGCTTTGCCTCTAGTGCTTGCAGTATAAATAAAATGTGTTTAGTTGTACATTATATTTATCTTAATCAGAACAACTTTTGCCTTCTGGATGAAATCATGTCTCCTTTGATACTGAAAATTCTCATCAATTTCTTTCTCCTTAAATCCATTTAAAAAGAAATTTGTAAGTTAGACTCCCATTCCTTGTCCTACCTTACAATCCTGGGAGTTTCCTTTACAGGATTCATTTATAAGAAATGTCTCAGGATCAGTTTCCCCATTTGTAGGCCTCCTGGACTAGTCTTTATAAATTTTTAAAACTAAGGTTATATTTCATAATTCTCTGAAATTTATTTTAGTGTCTGTTAATTAGTCATCTATGGCCTTAAAATATCTCCCTATAATATATTTCTGATACTTTTCCTGTAGTTGTACACAGCAAATATTTTTTTAAAATATTTTAGGATGTTTGAGCATTGTTGGATTCTGTGTGCAAGGCATCTATCTGTTCCTACATTTTCTTATTTTTTATAAGAATAAAATCTAAATTTTATCTTTTACTGGAGGACATTGATATTGCTGTCAGTGTGTCTTCATGCATTTCAGACAGAGCTCTGGTGAAAGAGCAATATTCCTCTATCTGAATATGGATATCTGAACATGGATGGTCACATGGTGTGACACATTAAATACTTCTATTTAAGTCAAAATGAAGAAAGCTCTTCCCAGTGAGAAAAACAAAACTATATTCCTTGTAGTCTTTTAAGATAACAAAAAGGAAATACATTTAATTTGTAACTCTCTTTGTGAAATTCATTTCAAATTAGTCATTCTTAGAAACTGAGCTTCTTTTCATTGGCTTTCTTGTTTCATTCAATGGGCAGAGATATAAACATATTTGTGTAATGGAATTCACAATATTTTTTTCTGGAAGATATTTTCTATGTGCTGCTTAAACAGGGCTTAGTGTGGGGTTTGCTTGGTTAGGAATCAGATGATAAATGTATGATGCCAAAGGCCCACAATGTACAATAATGAAATCTTCAATTGGCCAAGGATTAGTATTTATCTCACTTAACCTTCCATTAGCAGCTGTAATAGTTACTCCTTTAAGATTCTTTTCAAGCTACCATTTAACCAACCCTTTTAGTTCAGTAAAAATTACTATTTTATATGGTAATACATAAAATGTCATCCAACAAATGCTCTGACAAAACATTTGGCTCATAATTCTGTCTATTAACCAAATTAAGCAGTAGATGGGCGTAATTTGCCAGTTAATGATTTTAGCCCACTTAAAACTTATAGCTTATTTAGTTCCGGAATTTTTCATTTAATATTTTGGACCATGGTTGACCGGGAGTAACTGAAATCATGGAAAGCAAACATACAGATGAAGGGGTTGGGGGCAGCTACTATGTAGATTTACTTTTTATATCTCAGAACTTGAGCCATAAGTAAATATGTGTCTCAGAAGTATGATGATGCCTTTTTCAAAATAAAACACATGAGTTTTCCTGTTGTTCAGGAAAAAGCAGAGAAGTACACTTCTCCACACTGAGAGTTATGATTGCCACAAGAAAGCCAGGGGTGAGAATGTAAAAGCTGCCACTATCGACATGTAAATTGAACTGAAATATTTCCTTTGGCAGCAGCTCAAATTTAAAATTATAAGCACAGTAATCTTTGGAAATGTCATATATATATGAGGATTCATATTTAACAATTACTGTGATTTTTAAAACATTGCATTTGAAAGAAAAACCAAACTTCACATTGTAAAAGTTTAGCATTCCAGTAAGCTGTAGGAAGTGTTACCTCACATTAATGTGGATAATTCACATATTTTAAACATATTTCTGTCTCAGCAGCTAAAATTCAGAAATGGATAGCGCTAAGTGAACATTTTCATTATTTTCCTAGTCCAATATATTGACAATATATCCATTGTCATTTAAATAATTTGATGAACTAAATTATCCTAAATGATCCAAAAGAGTTATGTACATGTCCGGTTTGTAGAATACATAAGTATTTTTTATTTATTGTACCATTATTGCTTTTTTTAATGTGGAATTTTCTTTTTCTTTTCTTTCCATGTAATTATAACTCTGGTAATATATTCACAAGTCTTTGTAATGTATTTCTTTTTAGCATACCACTTTTTCATTCTCAAAATTAAGTAACAGGGATTGGGATTTTCCTCTCCTTTGTGTTTCTCGCTTGGTGACTGGCTTATATTCTCTACTCTTCTGCAATGACCTGCATCTACCTTCACCTGTGCAATGATCTATAATTAGCTCTGATCTGCAATGAAGGGGATGTTAAATTCAGTATTCGATCATAGTAGGAAATGAATCTCTTTTTTTTTTCTTCTAGGTGAAATTGTCTTGTTTTATCTCACTCTAGTATGGACACAGAATGATCTCATCTGCCATGGGCTTTTGGTGAAAGTATCTGTTTGACCTTAGAAACACCTTGGTCCAGCTGCAAGTGCCACACAACCCCAAGCTGAGAGCTGCCAGGGTTATTTTATTTCCATCTCTTTCTCTTTCATTAATAACGTCCTTCACAAGGGGAGAGATGCTCCTATGTGGAGGCTGCCATGAAATGTCCATGTTTTTTACACTCACTGCATTTAGTAACATTTTCCATGAAATGTATGTGTGGCCATTCCTATCTGGGATTGAGGGCAGCAGGTTCCCACATTCAGCACCATGCACAATCAACATACTGAGATGCATGTCTTTCTTTCTTTATTAAATCCTCACCTGAGGACATGCTTATTGACTTTAGAGAGACGGGATGGAGAGAAAGAGAGAGAGAGAAACATCCATCTGAGAGAGAAACATAGATTGGTTGTCTCCTGTATGCACCCCAACCAGGGATTGAACATGCAACCTGGGTATGTGGCCTGACTGGGACTCAAACCTGCCACCATAAAGGGTGATGCTACACTAACTGAGCCACACTGGCCAAGGCAGGAGATGTATTTCTTAGCTGTGTGCTCTGGCCATCTGGGAGGAAACTTGGGGGGAGACTCTGAAATACAGGACATTTTAGATATGTATTCATGCATTTTGCTTATGTATTTATTTATTTGCTCATTCATACATTGCTTCTTCTTTTTTTCTTTTTTATCAGGCACTAGTTTTGAACTGTGTTAGTCTGGATAATTTCTGATAGTATTGGTAGTTTCCGTTGCCACATTCAAGTCATGGTACCTCTGGCTATGAGATTCCCCACTTCAATTAGGATTCCCCAGTAGAGCAAAGAAAATTTCAGTTGTAGAAGACTCCTATTTCAGCCCTCCCAGGGACTTGAGGAAATATCCATGTTACCTCCTCCACTTTTATATTTCTGTCCCCCATTAGATCAAAAGTACAACTTCACTCACATGGCGATGGACATGCCAACATCATCCTCTCAGTGATACAACAAAGATATGTACCTAGACTCATCCTTTACTCTCTTGATAATCATGATTCTGCTGGTGCATAAACAACAACAACAGAAAGGAAAGGCTGGTAGACCTTTCAATATAAAGACACAAAATAAGACTTACCAGTGAAATTATACATTCAGGCACTTAGATTGCTTACATCTACTTTAGAAGGATAATTCTTCTAACTAGATCTTCAGATTTAGATAAACAGTTTATCACTGAATTCTACTAAAGTCAGATATTAAATATTTTTCTCTATAAGTCAGACATAGTATCCACAAATTATTTAAGAGAACAGTCATTTCAACTGAGAATAGAAATAATCTCAAAGGATTGACTCCTGATATGAGACAATAAATTGGATGTTGAAATTTATATTCAGAGGTGTTGAAATTGGAACTGAGAATAGAAAAATAAAGCTAAACAATTAAATAAAAAGGAAAATCATGGTAACAATCCTGTATTTAACACACAAATTATTATTATTGGGTTTGGGAGAAGGCTAAGTGTGTCTAATTTTAAAAGAATTTAAAAAACATAAGAGAATCTGTCACTTGAGAAGAGCTGGACTTGTGAAAAGCTTAATTTATTAAGCGTGCAACCAGTTTTAAATGCTTTTAAAAATCCAATTAATCATATACATACATTTTCAAATTTATTTATTAGTTTGTGTAAATAATATTTAAATGTAAATGAATTATAGCGATATACCAATAACTTTAATATTAGGCAAATTATTAAAAGAGAGCAAATATTTTTGTACATTGTTTAAATTTTTGCAGAAGACTTATTTTCCACATTAGAGCTTCTGATTCCTGACCCTGATTTAGGTTCCACTGATTACAGCCTCTTTCTACTTTATGTTGCCAAACAAATATAGAGAGCCACCAAGAACACTCTCTAGGGGTGATATATTTCAGGCCACTGAAAACTCCTAGTTGTCTCCATCATTCTTTATCACTCATTACTATAAACTCCACTCCCTAAAGTGGGCAATTTCTTCACCACATATGGCACTCCCTAAAATGAAGAAAGGGGAATTGTCTGAGAACAATATTTAAAATTAATCTTTCAAAGAATAAAACTTAAAAAAAGAAAGAAGAAATTTATAGGATAATTACTGAGGGGATAGCTTAAGAGTTCCTAAGTGCTAGAAAGGGGGAATTCATGATGATGTAGCTAATTATTAAAAAATAGCACTAAGGACAAGATAGAATTAGTCCTGTGTGAACACAGTTGGTAAATAAGTCCCTTTGTTCACTGGATGAGAAAGTGTCTTAATTAAGTGCAGTAAGAGTCTGACGTCCTGAGGTTGTCTGAAGTCCATGGTCTTTATCAGCCTTAGCTTATTAGAACCTTGTGAAGAAGCATGATGCCAATTTTGATATCTCCTGGGAAAGTGCTGCTGTAATTGGAAATGTTTACTTTAGGATCCCTAGCCTTTGAAAATCAGTAAAAGAAAAACAAAGCCATGTTTCATCCATTACTTGGATCCTCTACATATTAAGTCACAAAGGGAAAAATAGCTGAGCTCTGATTTGAACTCAAAAAGATGCTATGTACTTAGAGTGAGAAAAAATTAACTGATTAGAAGCATATGGATATTGATGATGATGATGATGATGATGGTGATGCTGCTACTCATTTTTTTGGCATGTGCTGAGTAAGCACTGTGCTGAGATTTCTGCTTCTGTTGACTCATATTTTGTCCTTGGAGCAACCTCATGAATTGAGTACTGTTATTTTTTTCATTTTGTGGGTCATTAAACAAAACATAACAATGTTGGTACAGCTGGTGAATGGCAAAGACTATCCATTAATCTGATTATATCAAATCAAGAGGATGAAACCTCCATCTAGGGCTGGCAATTATGCAAGAAAACAAATCACCCAAGTTTTTATAATACTAATGATATCAATAATTTGTGTATGTAACGCTAATACTGAAAAAATATTTTAAGCTAGGAATTTTTTTGTGTGAGAAATTTAATGGGAAGTAAATTTAGGATTTAAATTTCTCAAAATATGCAAGGCTACAAGTTATTTTGTTTTCCTGCCCTTAATTGCTGGCTTAGGTGTTTTGTTTTGATATTCTCTCTCACCAGCTACCTTTATTGAACACTTATGCTTTTCCTTTTTTCTAAGTCCCCCCAGATTTAATTGTGTAAAATATCTTCATTGAAGCGTATGGGTATAATTGAAATGTAATATTACTTCATCCAAGAAAAAATTTTAAATGTAATGTAACCTCTGAAATTTCATTGCAATTTTTTGACACATATTTCTCTCGTGCTCTTCCATATTTCCTAGACTTTCTTATCTCCTCCATACTTGTAACTCGTACAGAATGAAAAAAGCAGATTCCCATTATATACTGTCTACCTGAGAAACTCTTCATGTTCAAAGATACAAATTGGCTGAAGGTAAAGAGTTGGAATGAGATACCATGCAGACAGGATTCTTAGGGCTGGAAGGGCTAAATTAATATCAAAGTAGACTGTAGGGCAAGAAATATAAGGAAACACAGATATATTTCATAGTGATAAAAGAGCCTAGTGCTAGACAAACACATAAATTATAAATTATGCATCTTATAGCAGAACTTCAAAACAGATGAAGCTAAAACCAATAAAATGGAAGGGAGACTTGTACAATTCCACAATGATACTCAGATATTTCAATATGCCAACTCAATAATTAAAAAAAAAAAGCAGAGAGACCATCACTAATTTTATAGAAGACTTGAGCAATACTATTATTCAAATTGAACTGCCACTTATAAAACACTCCATCCAAGAACAGCCAAAAGCACATTCTTTTCAAATGCATATAGAACAGTTTGTAGAGAGAACCTGTGATGACCATAAATAAATCTTAATGGATAATAAAAGGACTGAAATCATACAAATAATATCTTATGTATTCACAAAAGAAGTGAATTAGGAATCAGTACATAAAAAAAAAAAAATTTAGGAAATATCTAAATATTTGGAAAGAAAATATAGAATACTAGAGGCCCAGTGTACAAAATTTGTGCACAGGGGAGGAGGGGGAGCTCCCTCAGCCCGGGTTGCACCTCTCGCAATCCAGGAGCCCTTGGGGGATGTCCAGCTGCTGGTTTAGGCCTGATCCCTGCAGTCGGACATCTGACAGTCGGACATCTCTCTTGCAATCTGGGACCCTTCACCCCTAACTGCCCACCTGCTCACTCCTAACTGCCCACCTGCTTGCTTCTTACCGCTCAACTTGCTGCTCCTTAGCTCTGCCATGGAGGTGGGAGAGGCTCCCACCACCACAGCTGCGCTCACCAGCAGTGAGCCTGGCTTCTGGCTGAGCGGTGCTCCTGCTGTGGAGGTGCACTGACAACCAGGGGGCATCTCCTGCGTTGAGCGTCTGTCCCCTGGTGGTCAGTGCATGTCATAGTGAGCAGTCGTTCTAGTTGTTCTGGTTGTTCTGTCTTAATGGTCGCTTAGGCGTTTATATAGATATATTCAGAGAATATGCGGGTCAAGGAAAATTAGAAAATATCATGATTAAGTTCAACATAATTGAATTTTTGTGATGTAGTTGGACCAGTTGAAGAAATCTTAGTTTGAGATGCTGATCACAGAAAGGAAATAAAGGAGTCCATTTGAATGTGGAAATCCAGAATCCACAGTGAATCTATAATACATGTCAAGGTTCATTTACTAATTAACAAAACAGCCACCTTAATAATTAAAAACTACGGAAAATGCAAGAAAAATAAACAGAAACACCCTAGTACAAAGATATTTTAATACAGCAATCAGTACAAGAC
Organism: Myotis daubentonii; assembly: GCF_963259705.1. Classification (NCBI taxonomy): domain Eukaryota; kingdom Metazoa; phylum Chordata; class Mammalia; order Chiroptera; family Vespertilionidae; genus Myotis; species Myotis daubentonii. Next base: position 48,581,312 of record NC_081847.1, on the reverse strand, counting down.
AAAACAAATAGACAAATCATTAATAAGGAGAAAGAACTAAAAACACAATCAAGAAATTCAACCTTAGATAGAGAGAGGTTAATGGACTAATGGAAATATTTAAAGCTAAATTGAGATATTCCTTAATTCTTGAACTATTATTCTGAAAAAAATGGTAATTTATGGGATTATCAGGAAGTAGATTATATAAATTTAAGACATATGAGAAGACATTTGGCTTGTTTGAAGACAATTGCTTGAGGAAAAAGAAAATGTTAATGTATGTATCTCAGTGAGTTTAGATTTTTTCATACATTGTTTTCACATTAAAGAATTTTATGCAAGGAAGTATGAAGATAATTTTAATTTTAGTGAGAAAATTTCTAGCTGTACCTTGGAGAACAGTGGTAATATAAGAATTGAGATTGAAAATGAATTAGTAATGTAGCCCTGTAGTACATGGATACTAGAGATGATAGGGTTGTAAACCAAATAATCAAATGATTATATGGAAAGAAGAGGACAGATATTAAAGGAGAAAAGATGACTACAAATTGCAAAAATATTCACAATAAGTGAGAAATCTGTAAAAAGTCCCTTCTGATTTAGGTGGAGGGACTAATAAGTATAATTAGCTTTGTACCTATTAGTTCAAGGTAACCAACCTGGCATCATCTACGATGAAACATTAAGAAGTTGAATACACGTTTTGGGATGTTGAGGAAAATGCAGAGTGAAAATAAAGTTAAAGAGCTGGTGATTTCATAGGTCATAATTAAAAAGCAGGGCTTGAGTAATCCATACAAGAACAGTATATGAAAGTAGTGGAGAAAAGGACCATGAGAGACTCAATCCACATTCTATATGGTCAATGCTTAATACTAATCTATTTAATTTTGAATAAGATAAATGACTGATTCTTTGTCTTCAATTTCCTCCATAATGTATCAGCATACAGTTCCACACTTTAATAATTGTTTTGTTTTCACCTGTTGATATTTATTTTGGAAGCATCTTTTTCAGCTTCTATAGTTACTTTAACTCTTGCACATTTTCAAATGAAATATGTTTTCCACATAATATTTATTTGCTTTATTTTTTTTATTTTGAACTGGCTCATATTTTGCGTTTTAAAACTATAACTAAATTTTAACTTTTCTATTATGTTTCCTTCCTCTTTTATAGAAAATATAGCTACAGTTTATTTCGGTATCTATTAAAATAGATGCTGAAATATATTTTGCTGATGGGATTTTGGTATTTAAATTATGATTATTATAATTGAGCATCTACTTAGGGTCAGACATTAGAATGGATGCTAGTACCTATACTCACCTTGGAAGTAAGCAGAAAGTGTATTTTTAAATGAGTGAGACTGCTTTAAACTATTTCCAATAATTGTTGCACATGGTTTCCATTCAAGTCAACAAATTATATTGAGCTGCTATAAACAATATAGGTTCTGGGAATAAAATTATAATTAAACTCTCATCAGTGAGTTACATTTTAGAAGACACTAAATACTTTTCACTGAGTCATTTATTAGGGCCATGATTATCCTAAATTAAGGGAGTCTAGATAATCACTAGTTGAGTCCTCTGTCTTATTTTGTATAGAAAAGTTCAGTAACAAATGCTACACATCATAGAGAACACACAACTTGTCAATGCTCAATTCTTTTCTTGGAGTGGAGAGTGATGAGGTGGTGATATCAGGGTGGAGGTGATGTAAAAATTTTAGAAGAGGTTTTTCAGCAGGAATAAATGCGTGCTATATTTTTATGAATTATGGCAGGTATTGCATATGGCAGGGGATTATTAAAAGCATTCTAGAAAGAAATAGCTCTTGATTCCTATTTGCAGAATGTATTATTATCCAGAGTCAAAGATATGTGAGACTGAGAAATAATTGGTTTACTTGTGTCAATATATGTATCCCAGCAAAGCTAAAGGGGAAATTCTGGAGAGGCACTCTGGGCTGTCTATACTTTGTAGTACCCAGAATTATTTACAATATTCATTATTTCCATGCTATCCCAAAGTTGCAGACTATCAATATTTAGAAAGCAGAACACTATTCTCTAGTTCTGTTCTTAAACCTCTCCATTAATTCAGCTTCTTTAAAAAAAAATAGGGAGAAATGCAGATGCAATGTGCAGGCAGGTATAGTTTGCCTTGTTTCCTTTATTTTTTTAAGACCAAATTGCCACTAGTATATTCTAGACAGAGATAATATATAACATATGTTCTATTATCTATCTATCTATCTATCTATCTATCTATCTATCTATCTATCTATCTATCATCTCTCTATCTATCATCTATCTCTGTATCTATCTTTCTATGTATCTATGTCTCTATCTGTCCACCACACACTGCAGATCAGCCTTTGACTTAATTTCTTTCTCTTCTCAATATTTTCTCTTTCTAATAATCATCAATAGAGACAGCAAACATGAATAAACTACATGGGAATCAAGTGGTTAAGTGGCACTCAAAATCCAAAAGAATTGGGAGATGCTAGGAAGTCAGTAGAAAATGAGGTGGAGTGATATCGAAAGAGCTGTGTCTGAGAAGCATGGCACTTGTACTCAATCCTACAAGCCACTGAAAAGTTCTGAGTAGATTTGCATGTCATTAATTTCATTTTGTGGGAAGTAGGAAGCCTATATTAGGAACGGGGATGAAAAAGATTAACCTATTGCGGTGTGGAATAAATATCTTAAGTCTAGGCAAGGCAAATATAAGAAAAATTAGTATTTTATATGATAAAGAGAAACTTGCATTGTTTTAATAAACAGAACAAACTAATATTTGTAAAACTTTAAATAAAAAACACTTCCAGGTTTTTTTGTTTGCTTTCTAACTTTTATATCACAAATAAATATTCAAGTCTAGTAAGATTTGTTATTATTTAATCTTTTATTTTAAAGACAAAGTTATTATTCTTAATTAAAATATACTTAAACCAGCCTCAGAAATCCAAATGCTATACCTCACCCAGGCAAATTTTTGCCAAGTGGTCTAAATTGTCCTGAAATTTTAAGAAGAAAAACCTGAATCTCACAATTGATTTCTACTAAGCATCGAACCTTACATGACATGCAAAAGAACTAACAAAGAGATTGCCAGACTTTAATTATGAGCCCCAGCTCATCTAATTCCAGAATCTTCTCCATGCAATGGGCAAGGTCATCGCACAGTGTTTCTGATATGGCTGAAACTCTGTCCGTTCTCCGGCTCTAAACCACATCACTTGTACTTAGATTAGTGAGAAAAGCTCACTTGAAAGTAAGCTGTGCCTAGAATTTTGATCTGACAAGATGCTTTCTATGCTGCAGATTTTGGATGAGCTCATTTACAGTTTGTAATTTTCAGCTACATTATCTACAAAAGAAATAATTTCCAATGAATATTTTAAGTGAAGCCAGAAAATGTGTGTACGTTCCTTACTGAGTCTGCATAATTCTGATTCCCCTAAAACAGCCTTCAGAGAGTTACTGAGTTGACACTATCATTTGCTGAACTTTACTCTTTTTTTTAGGGGATCGGAAGAGAATTTTTCTACCACTTAGGTATCCCTATCATGGAACCCTATTTGTAGATTAGTTAGGTATTTTTAAAAATGTGGAAGTGTTTTCATAATCAATTGATTCGAGGAAAAGTAGCTACTAGCTCCATCTCTTTAGCACAGAGGAAACAGTAGACTTAAGAGGTAAATATCACAACTTGGCAATTTAGCATCGTCTATTACTTTGTAAAGTTACCTATTGCCTATATTTCATCATTTGAACAACAGCGATGACAACACTGTGCTTCAACCTAACAATACAACATTCATATAATTAAAGACTTGCTCCTGTTCTCCCCCAAACAGCAGAGATAATCCAATTTAGTTATATAATTTTGTGGGTGTCATTCATATTTAATACCTCAATCACAACTCCCCTTTTACATCCTGAAATTAAATCTGAAAATATATGTAATTTAGTATTTATTTATAGTTACATAATTATAGTTGTATAATTTATATATAATTATATAATTTATAGCCACTTGACACGTCTTGCATTAGATAGGATGGCATAGCAAAAGGAAAAATATGGTTAATATACAATATTATCAAAATTGAAACCTAGCCAATGTGCAAAGCATCTCATTTCTCATTTTTGTGGCTGGCAACACATAGTATTTGATATTTACAATTTGCTTCTCCACAAGCCAGGCCATGCTCTCTTTGCTCTTACCCAGCATTTTACCTTATTTTAGTTATTGACGTGAATACATGAGGCATTATTTTCTTCATGAAGAATCATGAAATTAGTGTGTCTCATAGAAGTGAATTGCTATAGACTCAGTGCACGAAGATAAATCTGATTCCACATGTACTCCTCTTGTCCTCACTGGGTAGTTGTCCACTATTTGCTCTGGATAAACTGGGTTCAGAGAGACTTTCTCTGACTATTGGTTCATTGGCACCAAAAACCCATGAGACAATTTTTTGCTTTCTAGTTTTCATATCATAAGCAAATATTTAAGTCTAGCAAGATTTGACTAGTCAACTTCCCACTCATGGGCACAAGCATCGCTTCAATCTCAGCTTCTGAAATTCAGCCACTGAGCATTAGTCACAAACTAGGCATCTTTCCACAGCCAACAGACAGCCAATTCGCAACACAGTCCATCTTCCAAAACGCTCAAATCCCCAAACGCCCTATTTCCTCATATCCCTGCTTTGCTGTGTCTCAGGTTCACAGCACATCCTTGCTTAAGTAAGAAATAGATTCAGCTTTTATAAGTCTCTTTGTACAACATCTGTTAATGTCTTTTCTTCCAATATTTCTACGAAGCACAGAATACAAAGATCAGTTTGCAGATCAGCCACCGCCTCCTATATGCGGTGCCCTATGCAAAAGCCCTTTGAGGAAGTTGTAATGGGTAGAAACATTTCTACAGATGGGCTGTGCACAGAAGCACAGGAGAATAGCCAGTGCAGCTATTCAAAGCTCTCTGTTTTCTTGTTATTTCGTCCAAAGCCTTCTGAGTATGACAGACCTAATAATCTGTTCACCTGAGCCCAGATTTAACAATTTGGCTTCAGAGAGGAAAGCAGCCATTAATCTCTGCTCCCTGAGAGGGACTCTTGTCTTTTTTCAAATTTGATTCTCTTACATTTCTTTGAATTGTCAGACACAAAATGGTTTACCTCTTTTGTCTAGTTATTCCTACAGGAACAGTGGTCTAATCCTCTCTGTAAGCATATCTTTGTCTTTTAACTGGTGAGCTTAGAAAATTTCAGTTTTCACAATTGTTGCTGGTTTGAACCTCTTTTTCACAAATAAATTTATTATTTCAGTATGATCTATTGTAATGTCTTTTGAACTCTTTCTATTTTATTTTAAATGACATATCGCCTCCCTAATAAGAAAATAATGTTAGCATGTCCTCAGTCTTTTATTCCCCCACCATAATTTACTTCAATATTAAACGGACTTCCATTTGGGGGTGTTATGGCTCTATTTCCCCCTCTTTCTTCCATCTTAGGTATTCTTTTAAAGACACCAAGTCATTGTCATCTTTATTTAATATTCATCTTGAAGCATGTTCTGACTTTGTCCTTCCCTCTAAGACTATTTTCCAGAACAGCTTCCAATGTGCATATGTTTGTGGCAAATTTCCGGAGACTTTTATTCTGGAGACTATTTTTAACATAATCTTGTATTTGAAATACAGTTTGGCTGAATATTCAATTCTAGAATCTAAGATATTTTTTCTTCTTTAAAACTTTCTGACAACTCTATTTCTCTCTGGTACAAGACTTGCTTCTTCCCCCTTCCTCAGCATTAGGGTGCCTGTTTCTCATGTTGAAAGAGTTCTGTGCCACAATGCTTTGGAGGGATTCTACAACGGGGAAAATAAATAGGCAATATGTACATTTTATTTTTATATCATTTGTAAGGCTAAAAATAGTAATAGAAATTGTTATTTTTGTGCTAGATAGTAAATGGCTAACCTGATAAACTTTTAATGCAATAATACACATTTTCTAGAATTCAGATTTTGTATAAAAAGCACAAGTTTGTGATTCAAAAATGTTCTAATGCAAACAAACTTTTCTATTTACTGTGGCCATATTTTGATAGGGCTTGATGAAATAAGCTGTCTCTGACACTACTTTTATTTAAAGTTATTAGTCATCAGACATCTATTTTTGTTAGTATAGCATATCACCAAGCCAGTACCAGAGATCGAGAAGGAACAGAAAAACTAAACCAAACAATAACAATAAATCTCCATCATGCTAATATATATGATAGGAAAGAAAGGAAAAATTGAAACATCAAAAGTAGAATGTAAAAACAGCATGCAGATATTGCAGAGATAGGTTAAAATTCATTTGCTATTTTAATTTTAAATAATTTTCCAGTTAAAAGATGTAAGACATACTATTTGATAAAGTCACATAAAATGTAGGCTTCAGGGGGAAAATGAATGAATGTTAAGTGATGGAATAAAATGATAAGGCAAGTAATCACCTCAGTTAGTCATTTTACTATTCTGAGAACTAATTTTCTCATCCTTAAATTGGGTTGGATGATTTCTAGAGCTTGAAAAAGGTAAATTTTAATAATCCTCTGAAACATTTTATATAAGTATTAGTATGAAGGAGAAGTCAATTAGGAAATTTAGACATAAAGATCACTACAATAGCTATATAAGTCTAATATCTTTTCTTTCTTTGAAAGTTATACTGAAATCCTTATCAAGATTCAGGTAAAAATATATAGGCTGCTTTAACTATGCTAAAGCAATTAGTAGGACAGAATCTAAGTTAGGCTAAATTGCTGACAGCAAAGTTGAGATGAGAACAGAGAAAAACTTAATATTCAAGTCATTCAGTGACTTCTAGGTCAACCGCCTATCGTTTTTTGGCAATGCTGCCAGTCACTGTTGTGATCTTCTAGGGTCACTTTGGCCTTTGCTGAAAAATGTTCTGAACAGTTAAATACATTTGCATATTTATAATAGCATTTTTTTTTACTGGCACAGTGATGGAGTTTATATAATATATTTATGTTTATTTTTATGTTTTCTTAACTATATGAACATTCTGGTCTTTATGACTACCTTTTCCCTTTTATAAGCAGGTTGGTGAATATTATGCTCACTTTACAAATAAATTAAAAAAATGATTACAAAGATGTTAACTGACTTGACCAAATTTGAGCAACTAAGTAGCTAAAAAACGAGACATTCTATAGAATGAGCTGTTGGGAGCTCAGGTCTTGAAGTGAAACAACCAGGGTCTGAACTCTGACTCTGTGATCTACTGTAAAATAATGAGCGAATTACTTCAATTTAAGCCCAGAATGCTCATCTGAAAACAAAAAATGAGTATTATAATAGAATATATGTCATCAGGTTGTTGTAGATAATAAATTAGAGGTTGGATTGGGATGGCATTTGGAGTAGCAATAAATGCTTGGATATACATCTGCTCCCGTTATTTTAAAATTAATATGTATGTATCCATTTGTTAACACGTAGTCCCTAGGTACTCCACTGTACTACAAGAATCTATCTTTGCAGCGAAAGGGGAGGTCATTGGTAAACCAAGTGGAAAGAAGTAGTGAGAAGCTTGTCTGATGCTCCTGAAGAATTCTCTGGCGAGATGAATACACAGCAGAGGAAGAAGCAAAGAGGTCTGATGTACAGGGCTAGCCATATGACTCCGACAAGTCAACAACTACTTTGAACTGCATGTTTTTATAATTTAATGGGATGACGATGATTGAATCCTAAGAGCATTATAAATATTAAAGGAAATAATATATTTGCTACTATGTGAAAATGTGAAAGGCTATATGGTGTGTTGGTGATGACCTTACAGTTATAGAGAAAGGTAAGATTTCCTTCTATTTTTAATGGTGAAATAATATTCCATTGTGTGAATGTACCACAGCTTTTTTATCCATGCATCTACTGATGGATATGTGGGCTGCTTCCAAATCCTGGCTGTTATAAATAGAGCTGCAGGTAACATAGGGGTGCATATATTCTTTCAAATCAGTGTTTTGGGTTTCTTCAGATATATTCTCAGAAGTGGAGTTGCTGGGTCATAAGGTAATTCCACTTTTAATTTTGTTGTTGTTGTTGTTACTCTTCACCCGAGGATATTTTTCCCATTGATTTTTTTTAGAGCAACCGGAAGGGAGGGGGAGAGATAGAGAGAGAGAAACATCAATGTGAGAGAGACACATCAACTGGTTGCCACCTGCACCTGTCCTGACTGGAGCTGTGGATCAAACCTGCAACTGAGGTACATGTCTTTGACCAGAACTGAACCCAAGTCCCATCAGTCCACAGACTGACACTCTAACCAGTGAGCAAATCAGCTAGGGCTTAATTTTTGAGGTAACTCCATATTATTTTCCAAAGTGGCTACACCAGTCTGCATTCCTAACAACAGTACATGAGGGTTTCCTTTTTTCAACATCTTTGCCAAAACTTGCTTGTTGATATATTGATGATAGCTATTCTGACAGGTATGAGGTGATATCTCATTGTGGTTTTAATTTGCATCTCTCTGATGATTAGTGAAGTTGAGCATCTTTTCATATGTCTATTGGTTATCTGTGTGTTTTCTTTGGAGAAGTGTCTATTCAGGTCCTTTGGCCATTTTTTTAATTGAATTGGGGTTGGGGGTTTTTTGGTGTTGGATTTTGTTAGTGCTTTATAAATATTGGATATTAACCCATTTTTAGATGTTATCATTGGCAAATATATTTTTCCAGTGAGTTGTCTTTTCATTTTATTGATGGTTTCCTTTGTCATATGAAACTTTCTGGTTTGATGTAGTCCTATTTGTTCTTGTTTGTTTGTTTGTTTGCTTCCCTTGCACAAGGAAATATATAAGAAAAAATATTGCTCCGAGAAATGTCTGATATTTCACTGCCTATGTTTTCTTCTAGGAGTTTTTTTTTTATATTTTTGACTCTTACATTTAATTCTTTAATCCATTTTGAGTTTTAACAGATCTGTCCAATGTTTCCAACACAATTTATTGCATAGCCTGTCTTTATTCCATTGTATTCTCTTGTATTCTTTGTCAAATATTGATTATAAAGATATGGGTTTATTTCTGGGCTTTCTATTCTGTTCCATTGATCTATATGTCTGTTTTACATTTTTGTTTTCATAAATATCCTCTCCTCCCCCAATTGGGAGATAGCCTCTCATGTGAATTTGACACTTTTGTTCATGATTCATATTTTCCCCAATGAGAGTAATTATGCATTTCATCTCTGTTCCATTATATATTGTTTGGTATAGCATGATAATGTATATCTTTCATTTTACATGCTATTATAGTCATTTGCTTATATGGGTTTCATCTCCATTAGATTATATGTTACTATAGAGGCTGTATCATAGTCACATTTTTATTTAGCATAATAATTAGGACTTTATTTTACATGTAGAGTTGCTGGTGCGTTAATGTGGTTGAATAATTAAATGGCTAAATGAACACAGGATCATAAATACTGCCTCTCAATCTAAGGGTTAGAGTTGGTTCTACTAATGTTTCAAAATATATAGATTCCTTAATTTCTTAGATCATCTGTAAATATGACCTTTAGAACTTCTGGCAATAGAGATAAAGATTAGGTAAACAAGATAATGCAAACCAAGATAATGGAAAGATTAGATAGAAGATAAAGAAATGGGAAAATTAACACTAAGAGAAATAATGGATATTAAGCTTGCTGAAAAATCCTGTCCTATATATGTGAATTTGGATTGTGGCATAAATAGCACCCAGTAATTAAACACAGTTGCTAATTTAAAACTGAAAACACAAAAGTAATTTATTATAAATAACTAGACTATTTTCCTTATCATAATTATTTACATTATAATGAGCCAATTATTCTTTGCTATGTAAATTTATTGAACCTCAATGGCAACAGAGAGGATAATTAAAATTATAGTCACAGTGACGCTGGCATGATGCTTTTGCTTTGCAATTTTTCAAAATACATTTTGTAAATTATTCAGCTTTTTATAACATTAATAGTTTACAATTATATTTTATAACTAAAATACCATATATACAATTCATATAATGAAACATTAGAGTATAGTAGTTAAGATGTGGATTCTGAAGTAATTCCAGTAATTCCAGATAGTTGTATAACTTAGTTGTACAACTTATTGCTCTGTCAACTCAGTAATATATTATTTTTGTGCTTTCAGTTTTTCATCTATACAATGAGGAAATAATTTCACTTGACTGATGGGACCCAGGTAAAGACTAAAATATATAACTTGCAGAATTTTTACCATGGTGTCTGACATTAATAAGCTTTAAATAAATAATAATTAATAAAATTATTATTATATAAACTCATCCACTCAAAAGCAAAACAAAATGTGAAGTACCCAATTGCAAGATGATAATATGGAGTTATGCATTTATTCCTCCACTTTCCATAGGTCCCAATAAAATCAAAGAAACAAACATGAAATTGAAAGAGAAAAAGGAGGAAAGGTACCTTCGGGAGAAACCAGAAACTCTCATAAATTTTCATTAAGTACTGAAGACAAAGGTACCAAAATATAGGAAAAGACCATAATTCCTGAACACCCAGTAAAGATTTTAAAAAGTACACACTTTAGAATTAAACCATGGCAACCACTAAATTGTTCTCCATATATACAAGTTTGTGATTTACAAATGTTATATAAATAGAATCAAGAAGTATGGAATGTATTGGTATTGACTTTTTTACACTCAGTATAATTTTGTGGAGATGCATGCAAATTGTTATGTATATGAATAGTTAATTCCTTTTCATTGCTGAGCAGTCTCCCAAGGATTCATGTCGCAGTTTGTTTAACAATTTACCAGTTGAGGGTAATTTGTCATTAATTCGAGGCTATTCTGAGTGTGACAGATTAAACATGTCTAATATTTCCCACCCACAAGATGTACAGCTTTTAATTCTTATCAACTGTGACTGTTACCTTGTATGGCAAAGACTTTGAAGATGGGATTAAATTAGGATGGAAAATCATCCAGGTTCATCTGGTTGGACCATAAATGTAATCACAGTTGTCCTTATAAGACAGAAATTGAGGGAGATACATACAGAGAAGAATTACCTCAGAGGGAGGCAGAGGTTAGGTGATCTGAGCCTCCCTCATTATCAACATCCCCAACCATAGTGGTACATTTGTTACAGTGGTTGAACCTGATTGACACATGATTATCACTCAATGTCCATAATTTACATCAGGGTTTTTTTCTTAGTGTTGTATATTCTATGGGTTTGGAAAAATGTCTAATGACATATCTCCTCCATTGCAGTATCATATAAAATGGTTTCACTGCCTGAAAAAAAAAAAAAAAAAAAAAAGCAAGCTAAGGAATTAGACAGCATAGTGGAAGCTGGAAGAAGCAAGGAGCAGATAGATTCTCTCTTCTAGAAGCTCTGGGGGGAGAGTGGCCTTGCTGTCATCTTGATTTTGGCCAAGTGAAACCAAATAGGACTTCTGGCTTCTATAACTGTGATAGAATAAATACCTGTTACTTAAACCTACCTGATATTTGTTATAGCAGCAAAAAGAAACTAATACAAAGTTCAATCTGCCATAAACATTTCTGTAAAGAATTTGGGGGGAATATAAATTTTAATTTCTCTGGGACAAATGCCCAGGAGTATAATGGCTAGGTTATTTGGAAATTGCATATTTAGTTTTATAAATGACTGATGAAGTTTCCCAAATGGCTGTAACATTTTACATTCTCATCAGCAATGTATGTGTGACCCAGCTTCTCTTCATCTTTGCCAGTGTGTAAGGCTACCGCTATTTTTACATTACAGCCTATGCAGTAAGTGCATTTTCTTAGTTGGAAGTGATATTGAAAATGTTTTCAAGTGCATATTTACCATCTGCAAATCCTCTTCATTGAAATATTTGTGTCATTTGACCATTTTCTAATTAGAGTATTGTTTACTGGTTAAGTTTTTAGAGCTTTTTAGACATCTGGATACTGGTCCTTTTTCAGCATGTTGCTCACAAATATGTTCTCCTAGTCTATAGCTTATTTTTTTCATTGTCTTACTGGTGATTTTCACAGAGTATAGTTTTCATTTTGATGATGTCCAATTTAACAATTTTTTCTTTTATTGATATATTTTTTTTGGTTATCGTCTAAAAACTCTTCCCCTACTCTTTTGTAAAATTGAATTGTCTTTTCAACTTTGTCAAAGATTAGTTGATTATATATATAGAATATATATAATCTTGCGTATCTATTCTGTTTATTAATCCATGTATATCTTTGTCAATACTTTGCCTTGGTTATATTAGACATATAATAATCATTAGTGTTGGGGTGAGTGCATCCTTCTACGTTATCATTCTTTTTCAAGGTTATTCTAGCTTTTATGCAGTTTTTCCTTTCCATATACAGTGGGGCCTTGACTTACCAGTTTAATTCATTCTGAGACTGAGCTCGTTAAGGAGCTCGTTAACTCAAATTCCTCTGTCAACTCAATGCAAAAAATCGGCCTAGACTGGTATCTCAAAAAACTCATTAGTCGGGACACTCGTAAGTCAAGGCCCCACTGTACATTTAATAACAAGCTTGTCTAGATAGGCAAAAATACATTCTGGAGTTTTGACAACAATTGTGCAAACCTATAGACAATTTTTAGCATATTAAATATTCCATTCCATGAACCCAGTATATCGTTTCCTTTTCTTGGGTTTGTCTTATTCTTTTCCTCAGCATATTGTAATTTTCAGTGCACAGACACTATACATGCTTTGTTCAGTTTCTACTCAAGTATTGTTCATCAGTTGTAACAACTGTACCCAACTAATGCAAGATGTTAATAATAGAGGGAACTGTGAGTGGAGGAAAGAGGGTAGAGAAAGGACATGCACACTCTGTGTACTTGCTCTTTAACATTTCTGTAAACCTAAACCTGCACTAAGGAATAAAATCTATCAAGTAAAAATATGAGGAATGGGATATTAGTTTGACTATAATAAGGGATCCCAAATCAGAAAATGGCACAAAAAAGAACTAGGAATAATAATTATCACCAGTGGTCATCGCAGCATTTCACTTCTGCAAAGATATTTGTTTGGAGCCAGTGAATCAGTGTCAGAACAGTAAAGGGAAAACTTAGATGTTAGATGTGTATGTACAGGTAATTATCATGCATATGTGTCAGCAAAAGAAACAGATTCTCAGACCTAGAAGAATATATTCTCAGAACATGTCTACATTGCAATTACCTTGAAATAGTAAAATTGTCCATATATACTTGGAGAGAGAAAGACTTGGAGAAATTTTCAGTTTAATGTTTCACTTAAGATGATATAAGTAAAATAAAATGACTAAAGCTTAAACTACTGTCTAAATATTTTTTGAACACAAGTTATGAAGTTTAATATACTTTCTAAATTTTCTTAAAATAGAAAATATGTACAGTAAATATAAACAGGAATAAAATTTGGCACTTAAGCTCCAGGGTTTTTTGCAATAAACATTGAATGTTGGGCTAAGAGAAGAACATACTACTTGAGATGGCTCTAATCATTTTCTGGAGAATTTTGAAAGAGAATATTTAATAATTTTATCTTTCATACTAGAGGCCCGATGCACAAAAATTTGTGCACTTGGGGGGGGGGGCGTCCATCAGCCCAGCCAGTGCCCTCTCACAGTCTGGGACCCCTTGAGGGATGTCCACCTGCTGGCTTGGGCCTAAGCTGGAAGTCAGACATCCCTCTAGCAGCCTGGGAGCCCTCGGGGGATGTCCACTTGCCAGTGGGGAGCAGGCCTAAGCTGCAGTCGGACATCCTTAGCACTGCTAAGGAGGCAGAAGAGGCTCCCGCCACCACTGCTGTACTGGCAACATCAGCCTGGCTTGTGGCTGAACAGAACTCCCCCTGTGGGAGCATACTGACCACCAGGGGCAGCTCCTGCATTGAGCGTCTGCCCTCTGGTGGTCAGTGTGTGTCATAGTACCGTCATTCCCAGTCGTTTTGCTGTTAGGGTCAATTTGCACGTTACCCTTTTATTATATAGGATTATTTTAAAAATGCTCAAATGTGTCTACTGTAGACGTAAGGAAAACCACTCCTGGAGAGCCACTAACATAGAGGTATTTTTACACATAGATAACAAGCTGAACCAAACAGTGCAGTGCCCAGGCTTAGCAGGGAAGGGTTAATGTCCTTCCATTGCTTTGTTTTTCTCCTAGACAACCTATTCTATTCAGTCTTCTCTGTGAAAATCAGCAGCTACATTTGTATCGGATTTTTGTTACCCTGTAAATCATTGCTCCCTCTCTAATTCATGAACCTTGAGTGATTATGGAAATTAAAGCCATTTGTCTAATTGTATAATTTACTCTCATTTTATATATAAGTTAAAACTCAATGTAATTAAACTGACACAATAACTATAGTAAATAGCCATAAGTTCTCTCTCATTAATGAAATTTTGGTAATATTTCTATTCCAATACATTGATAAGCCAGAATGAAGCAGTATGTTTACATTATAACAGAGAAAAAATAAGTAGGTATTAAAAGTTTTATGTGTCCCTTAACCCAGACCCCTTCAAGTGTCTGAGGTTAATGAAGGCCAAGTCTAACAGTGCCAAGCACATGGAGCGAACTGTGCCATAAGCAACCGACAAGGACAGAGGTGGAGGCCCTATTCTGAATCATGAGTATCCTCTTGATGTTTAATCCATAATAAGATCATGGAAATACAATTTTAAATGAGAAAGTTTTAGATTTAGGTAAGAAATCGATCTCGGGAGAACCAAGATGGCGGCGATATAGGCAGACGTGTCCCAGGTCGTGTCCCGGAGCAAATGGAACGAGCAGCTGAAGCTAGTAACACTCACACCGAATTGGCGAAATTGCTCAGCTGGTGAGAGGGTTTGCAGCTGGGAAGAGCAGAACTCCCCTGGTAAGGTAAAAAAAAACCAGGGATTTGGGCAGGAAAGTTTGCCAGACCTCTGAGCCCAGAGAGTCGGAGGGAGACCGCGTGGCAGACAGCCGCGTCCCCTGGGACAGGCACAGCCCCTGACGGGGGAAAGGAGAACCTCGGGATTCCTGGCGCCGCCAGGGAAATTGAGAGCTGGGTTCTGTGATCACAGAGGACTGAGCCTAAAGGGGGCAGCCTGAAGAGCTGACCTGACCATGCAGTCCCGGTAAGAGAAGAAGCTTACAGAAACCAAGCCTTCCCCGTTTCCGCGGCCGGCATTTGTTTGTTTGTTTTCACTGAATCCTGTTCATGGGACATTTCGGATACAGACACTCACCTGTGCTGAAGAGAGGGAGAGTGTGCTGGGGAGTGGAATCTGGGGAGAGACTGGGGAAAGAGGGGGAGCCGGGAGAGGTGGTAGTGAATTGAGTGCTGAGACACCCCAGAGCCCGGGACTGGGGCAGCCGCCCGCTCCTGGGAGGGAGTCTCCTCCCCCCGGCCCCTAGGCGGGGAGCACAGCCACACCCAGATTCCACCCTGAACGAGATCAAGGATTAAGATAACCTGATCAGTCCCTGGGAGTTAACAGGGTCTGGCCTATAGGGGGATTTTCAATCCCAGTAACTATTACGCAGTCAGCTCTGGGCAGTGAACTTCCACTGGACAGAGAGGCCCTATAGCCTCAGAGGCCAACCCCAGAACACTGCCACCCAGAGGCTGACCCACAAACTGACTCTTTGCTAAACACAAAATAAGGCAGTCTGGGAAATAAATGCGGCATGCTTTAAAATAAGGACTGTGGTTTACAACACAGAGGAACAGTATATCGCAGGGAAACTCAACACTCTCCTGAATACCTGGAAGGTCTAAGGCGAGCCACACTGAAGAATAGAAGAAACGAAGGACCTTCACTACTGCAATTTTTTTTTCTTTTTTCACTTTTTAACTAAGAAACCAATTTTTTTTTCATTCTTTTTTTTTCTGTTCTTTTTTTTTTCTTTTTTTTTCTTTCTTTTCTTCTTTTACCATCACCTGATTTTACCCTTTTAATTACTACCTTCTTATTTTTAACCAGTATTATTACTGCTACCATTTTACCATTTTTTAAAGTGCCATTTTATTTTTTCTTTATTTTATTTTGGGATTAGTGTTCACCATTTTATTTTCATCGTTATATTATTGGTTGTTTCTAGTTTGCATTCATATCCAGGGAGCTGTTGCTGGAATTTGTTGGGATTAATGGCTGTTCTATAGGAGTATTCTCCTCATATAAAAAGTCTCTTCCCTCTTCCACTTCATTCTCTCTTTTCGCTCTTTTTTTTTCTTTTCTTTCTCGCTTTTATTTTCCCCCTTCCTTTTTCCCAATTTCATTTTTGCACTCCCTTTTTTTGGTCCCTACTTTTCTTTTCCTTTTTCTCTTTTATCTTTTTCTCTTCCTTCTTCCTTAAACCCTAATTCTCTTAATTCAGGTGGTCACCTTTAATTGGGGTTATTAATATCGTGAATATATTTGTGTATAGTGCCTGGTACGTGGTGCCTTGTTGTGTTGTATTTTGTGCCTTTAAATCAACGCAGCAGATCCAAGCAACAGCAACCTCCTGAGCACCTCATCCTCTGCTGAGGAACAGCAGCTGTACGTGAAACCTCGCCCCACCAGCCGGAAGAGCCACCACAGCTGTGAACAGCACCCACCAGAGGAGCTGCTGCCAACTGAAGAGCAGCTGCTACCACAACCGCCCGAAGAGCAACCACAGACCAAGGAGCCACTGCCACCAAGGGAGCAACCACTGAACAACTCAACGTCTAGATATGTCAGTGAGATCAAACATGGGTAGACAAAGAAACCCCCAAAGGAAAGAGAAGGAGGACTCTCCAAAAAAGCAGCTAAGTAATACAGAGGCATGCAACATGACAGATAAAGAATTCAGAATAAGGATCCTAGAGTGCATAAACCGGATGGAGGAAAAAATCGACAACCTCTGCAAGAAGCAAGAAGAAACAGATGAAAAAATCGATAACATATGGAAGAAGCTAGAAGAAACAGATGAAAAAATCGATAACATATGGAAGAAGCTAGAAGAAACAGATGAAAAAATCAACAACCTAAGTAAGACCCAAGAAGAAATGAAGAGTGATATAGCTGCAATGAAAAACTCCATTGAAAGTATCAACAGTAGACTAGGAGAAGCGGAGGACCGAATAAGTGAATTAGAAGACAAGGAAGCAAAACACACCCAAAATGTACTGCAATTGGAGAAAAAAATTAAAAGACAGGAGGAGAGCCTAAGGGAGCTTTGGGACAATATGAAACGAAACAACATACGAATAATAGGAGTACCAGAACAACAGAAAGATGAACAAGGATTAGAAAACCTACTCGAAGAAATAATATCAGAAAACTTTCCTGAGGTGGGGAAGAAAAAAGTCACACAAGCCCAGAGAGTCCCAAACAAGGTGAACCCGAAAAGACCTACACCAAGACACATCATAATCACCATGGCAAATGTTCAGGACAAAGAGAGAATCTTACAGGCTGCAAGAGAGAGACGGAAAGTTACATACAAGGGATCTCCCATTAGATTGTCAAATGACTTCTCAACAGAAACACATCAGGCCAGAAAAGAATGGACTGAAATTTACAAAGTGATGCAAAGCAAAGGACTGAATCCAAGAATACTCTATCCAGCAAGGCTATCATTCAAACTTGAAGGGGAAATAAGAAGCTTCACAGACAAAAAAAGACTAAGGGAGTTTGTCACCACCAAGCCAGCAATGCAAGGAATGCTAAAGGGACTGGTATAAAAAGAAGAAATAAAAAACTCAGAAAGAAAACAGCCACACACACACACAAAAAGAAATGGCTACAAACAAGTACCTTTCAATAATAACTTTAAACGTAAACGGACTAAATGCTCCAACCAAAAGACATCGAGTGGCTGAATGGATAAAAAAACATGACCCATACATCTGCTGTCTACAAGAAACCCACCTCATTAGAAGGGACTCACACAGACTGAAAGTGAAAGGATGGAAAAATATCTTTCAGGCAAATGGAAAGGAAAAGAAAGCTGGGGTAGCAATACTTATATCGGACAAAATAGACCTCAAAGTGAAGGCCTTAACAAGAGATAAGGAAGGCCACTTCATAATACTAAAGGGATCAATACAACAAGAAGATATAACCCTGGTAAACATATATGCACCCAATGTAGGAGCACCCAAATTCATAAAAAAAACTCCTGGAAAATATCAAAGGAGAGATTGACAACAATACAATCATAGTAGGGGACTTTAATACACCATTGACAGCACTGGATAAGTCCTATAGACAAACAATCAGCAAAGATACAGCAATCCTAAATGACTCACTAGATCAGATGGACTTAATAGACATCTTCAGAACACTTCACCCCAAAGCCAGAGAATATACGTTCTTCTCAGGTGCTCATGGGACATATTCAAAAATAGACCACATATTGGGTCACAAGCAAAGTATCCCCAAATTCAAGAAGATTGAAATCATAAAAAGCGTCTTCGCAGACCACGATGGCATAATATTAGAAATAAACTACAATAAAAACAACCCAAAATACTCAAACACCTGGAAGCTGAATAGCATGCTATTAAATATTGATTGGGTTACCAATGAGATCAAAGAAGAAATTAAAAACATCCTGGAAACTAATGACAATGAAAACACAACAATCCAAAACCTATGGGATACATTGAAAGCAGTCCTGAGAGGGAAGTTTATAGCTCTACAGGCCTATCTCAAAAAACAAGAAAAAATGGTAGTAAATCATCTAACTCTACAACTCAAAGAATTAGAAAGAGAGCAACAAGAAAACCCCAGAGTGAGTAGAAGGAAGGAGATAATAAAGATTAGAGCAGAAATAAATGACATAGAGACCAAAAAAACAATACAGAAAATCAATGAAACCAAGAGCTGGTTCTTTGAAAGGATAAACAAGATTGATAAACCTCTAGCCAGACTCACCAAGAAGCAGAGAGAGAGGACCCAAATAAATAAAATCAGAAACGATAGAGGCGAAATAACAACAGACCCCACAGAAATACAAATGATTGTTAAAAAATACTATGGACAGCTTTACTCCAACAAACTAGACAACCTGGAGGAAATGGACAAATTCCTAGAAAAATACAGCATTCCAAAACTCAATCAGGAAGAATCTAAAAATCTCAACAGGCCAATAACTATGGAAGAAATTGAAGCAGTCATCAAAAAGCTTCCATCAAACAAAAGCCCAGGACCAGACGGCTTCACAGGGGAGTTTTACCAAACATTCAAGGAAGAACTAAAACCTATCCTCCTCAGACTACTACAAAAAATTCAAGAGGAAGGAACACTTCCAAGCTCATTCTATGAAGCCAGCATCACCCTAATACCAAAACCAGGTAAAGACAACACAATGAAAGAGAATTACAGGCCAATATCCCTCATGAACATAGATGCCAAAATCCTCAACAAAATCTTAGCAAATCGGATCCAGCAGTACATCAGAAAGATCATACACCATGACCAAGTAGGATTTATCCCAGGGATGCAAGGATGGTACAATATCCGCAAATCAATAAACGTGATACATCACATAAACAAATTGAAAGAAAAAAACCACATGGTCATATCAATTGATGCAGAAAAAGCATTTGACAAAATTCAACACCCATTTTTGATAAAAACTCTCAGCAAGGTGGGAGTAGAAGGATCATACCTCAACATAATAAAAGCCATATATGACAGGCCCACAGCCAGCATCATACTCAATGGACAAAAACTAACACCATTTCCCCTAAGAACAGGAACAAGACAGGGATGCCCCCTCTCACCACTCCTGTTCAACATAGTACTGGAAGTGTTAGCCATTGCAATTCGGCAAGAAGAAGAAATAAAAGGCATCCAAATTGGAAAAGAGGAAGTAAAACTGTCCTTATTTGCAGACGACATGATATTATACATACAAAACCCTAGAGATTCCATCAAAAAGCTACTAGACTTAATACATGAATTTGGCAATGTAGCAGGATACAAAATTAACCCCAAGAAATCTGAGGCATTTCTATACACCAATAGTGAACTTTCAGAAAGAGAGATTATAAAAACAATCCCGTTTACCATTGCACCGAAAAAACTAAGCTACCTAGGAATAAACTTAACTAAAGAGGTAAAAGACCTCTACTCAGAAAACTACAGGACGTTGAAAAAAGACATAGAGGAAGACATAAACAGATGGAAGAACATACCGTGTTCATGGATTGGTAGAATCAACATCATTAAAATGTCCATACTACCCAAAGCAATCTATAAATTCAACGCACTTCCCATTAAAGTACCAACAGCATACTTCAGAGATCTAGAACGAACTTTCCAAAAATTCATCTGGAATAAAAAAAGACCCCGAATAGCTGCAGCAATCCTGAAAAAGAACAAAGTAGGTGGGATCTCAATACCAGATATCAAGTTGTATTACAAAGCCACTGTTCTCAAAACTGCCTGGTACTGGCACAAGAATAGGCATACAGATCAATGGAATAGAATAGAGAGCCCAGAAATCGGCCCGAACCAATATGCTCAATTAATATTTGACAAAGGAGGCAAGAACATACAATGGAGCCAAGATAGTCTCTTCAATAAATGGTGTTGGGAAAATTGGACAGATATATGCAAGAAAATGAAACTAGACCACCAACTTACACCATACACAAAAATAAACTCAAAATGGATAAAGGACTTAAATGTACGACAGGATACCATAAAAATTCTAGAAGAATCCAAAGGCAAGAAAATCTCAGACATATGCCGAAGCAATTTCTTCACTGATACAGCTCCTAGGGCACTTGAAACTAAAGAAAAAATGAACAAATGGGACTACATCAAAATAAAAAGCTTCTGCACAGCAAAAGAAACCATCAACAAAACAACGAGAAAACCCACTGTGTGGGAAAACATATTTGCCAATGACATATCTGATAAGGGCCTAATCTCCAAAATTTATAGGGAACTCATACAACTTAACAAAAGAAAGATAAACAATCCAATCAAAAAATGGGCAAAGGACCTAAATAGACACCTTTCAAAAGAGGACATCCAGAAAGCCAAGAGACATATGAAAACATGCTCAAAGTCACTAATCATCCGAGAGATGCAAATCAAAACAGCAATGAGGTACCATCTCACACCTGTCAGACTGGCTATCATCAACAAATCAACAAACGACAAGTGCTGGAGAGGATGTGGAGAAAAAGGAACACTTGTGCACTGCTGGTGGGAATGCAGACTGGTGCAGCCACTATGGAAGACAGTATGGAGTTTCCTTAAAAAACTGAAAATGGAACTCCCATTTGACCCTGTGATCCCACTTCTAGGAATATATCCCAAGAAACCAGAAACACCAATCAGAAAGGATATATGCACCCCTATGTTCATAGCAGCACAATTCACCATAGCTAAGATCTGGAAACAGCCTAAGTGCCCATCAGTAGATGAATGGATTAGAAAACTGTGGTACATCTACACGATGGAATACTATGCTGCTGTAAAAAGGAAGGAACTCTTACCATTTGCAACGTCATGGATGGAACTGGAGAGCATTATGCTAAGTGAAATAAGCCAGTCAATAAAGGAAAAATACCACATGATCTCACTCATTCGTGGACAATAGAGACCATTATAAACTTTTGAACAATAATAGATACAGAGGCAGAGCTGCCTCAAACAGATTGTCGAGCTGCAGCGGGAAGGCCGGGGAGGGTTGGGGGGCAGGAGGTAGGGGGGTAAGAGATCAACTAAAGGACTTGTATGCATGCATATAAGCATAACCAATGGACATAAGACACTGGGTGATAGGGGAGGCTAGGGGACTGTCTAGGGCGGGGGGATAAAATGGATACATATGTAATACCCTTTGTAATACTTTAAGCAATAAAAAAAAAAAAAAGAAACACACAAAAAAAAAAAAAGAAATCGATCTCATAAGTATGGTTAGTAAAATTGCTGCCTAATTCTCACAAGTAATTGAATATTTTTCTTTATGAAAGTTTTATGCAATATTCTGAAAGTATAACACAATAAGGGGAAGACAGGCATTCAACAAAAATGTAAAAACAAGCATTAAACTTATAATGTTTAAGCAAAATATACAAACCTCATTCTTAAGCTAACAATAGTAAAACTAACAATTACCTTACATAACAATAATAACATACATTTAGTGTGCACTTCTTGTCTACTAGGCAATTTTCTAAAGAATTTACATAAACACTCACACAAACATACATTTATTTAATCCTCACAACAAGCCATGGGAATTTTGTCTTTAACTCACTAGTCGCTTCCATTTTTTTCTAACGGATGGTGCAGCAAAATTTCACGAAACTATATTTTAAAGCATCTTTTAAACAAATAGTGCAAAGTAGAAGTTAATGACAATTATTGTGCATTATAGTATACAATAGTTTAGATATCTTGTTATACTTCACAGATCCTTAAATAAATTGCAAAAAGATTAAAATCACTCAAATAGCACACATATAAACTAGGAAACATTTTTACTTATATGCCAATTTTGATGACTTCAATGATTGAAAA
The DNA here is from genome assembly GCF_963259705.1 of Myotis daubentonii. NCBI lineage: Eukaryota > Metazoa > Chordata > Mammalia > Chiroptera > Vespertilionidae > Myotis > Myotis daubentonii. Next base: position 48,558,710 of record NC_081847.1, on the reverse strand, counting down.
AAAGTAAAAGATGATTAATGGAAGCTGAATAAATTATTATTTATTGGTTGACTCTATTAATGGTAATATGGTAATTTGGTAAACAAGGTCTGACTATATAGGTCTAACAGTGCCAAGCGTATGGAGTGAACTCTGTTATTAGTATAGCATCTATATGTTAAAATTATTTCAGAATAACTTCTGAGATCATTTCATTTTGGCATTAAATAAAGGCTATTTGCATTTGGGGAGAAATGCCCGTTGACAGTTATTATGATTTTTCTCCCCTAATTAAACTATTCTAAAATGAAAACTCAAAGGAATATTTTATGTTGTTAGATTGTTAGAAATTAGTGGCTTTTGATGGAAAATCCCTATTTCTTCAGTACCTCTCTGTGTTTTGAACACTAGAAAAACACCTCATTGTATCTGTCACCCCGTGCAACCCAGTGGAAGAAAGTAGCTGCCTGAAATCTGAAATACCCAAGTCTGATAGCAAAATCCATCTTCCCCATGTAACGCCTATCAAGTCTTTTATGTCATGCACCCTATTTCCATTTTTCCTCCTGGCTTCATTTTCTACCTGATTCTCCAAGCCCTTTTGATAATCAAATCACTAAACACTATTCACTCATTGCACTTCTGGGGATCAGATCTGTCACTGGCTTATATGCTTTTCTGCTCAGCACTGATTTTGATTCATGCCTTAGAATGTCAGAGCCTAAAAGGGCAATTCCACTTTCACTTTTCAGAGCCAGTTTCAATATACACTTTAATTGAGTAGATAGTATTTAATATAGTTCTCCTCCAGCGGGCAATAATCTTTTACCCCAAGGTTTTCCGTCTTATATTGAACAACAGAATGCTGACTCAGAGGTTTTTTTTTTTTTTTTTTATTTTTTGTCCCCAATACCACTTTAACTTGGCTTGAGAAAAAAGAGTTTTATAAGTTGAAATCCCACACTAGGCAAAAGTACAGATTAAAAAAATATCATATGTTAGTGTTTTAAAGGTCATTGAGTTTAGTATTGAAATACTTATATTTTTAAAGCTATAGAAATACAAGTGGTATCAGTTGTAGTATAATGGATTAAATATTCCCTTCCCCCAAATTTATATGTTGAAAATGAATCCCCAAATGTGATGGTAATAAGAGGTGGGGACTCCAGGAGATGATTATCATGAGCGTGGAGCCCCATGAATAAGATCAGTGCCCTTATCACAGAGACCCTAGAGGACTCCCTGTCCTTCTGGCCATGTGTAGACACAGTGAGGTCTCACCAGATGTCTTGATCTTGGATTTCACAACCTCCAGAGCTGACAGAAATAAATTTCTATTATTTATAATCCACCTAGTCTGTGGAATAAACACATTTTTCACTAGTAACTCTCACATCAACTCTGCCTTACAAACATTGGTTTATGGCAATTTCATTAGCATAATCCCCACTCTAAAATTTAAAAAAAAATAGTACTCCATTTTGGCAAAACATCCTCAAGCCTCTCCTTTACTCTTCCAAGCCACTGATCCTCAAGCTGATGCATACATTTCAATCCCAGTGGTAAATTGAGGCAAAAATTTAGAGATAAAAACTTTATTAAAAATTGAGTTAAGAGTTTTGATTTCTGGTTCCCCATGTAAGGAAATGGATATCACCACTATGTTCTAACAAGTGTAAAGCTGAACAGACTAAAAAATTAAGAGCTCTTCTTGGGTCCATAGAGAGGAAGGACATGGGGGGAAACCCCTGCTGCCAAGACTGGTGAGACAGAGGCAAATACAGGGATCACTGCTTCCCAGAGCAGAAACTCATGAGCAAAACCCCCATGGGAACCAGTGATAGACAAGAGAACCTGAACTGTATCAACAAATTGTTGGAGGATCAGTGTGGACAAGTCTGAGAATCAAAAACTCCAAGGAGTCAGTGACAATGAAGGCATCACAATGCTGTGAGATTATCCTCTAGGACAGTGGTTTTCAACCTTCCTAATGCCGTGACCCTTTAATACAGTTCCTCATGTTGTAGTGACCCCCAACCATAAAATTATTTTTGTTGCTACTTCATAACTGTAATTTTGCTACTGTTATGAATCGTAATGTAAATATCTGATATGCAAGATGTATTTTCATTGTTACAAATTGAACATGATTAAAGCATAGTGATTAATCACAAAACAATATGTAATTATATATGTGTTTTCCAATGGTCTTAGGCGACCCCTGTGAAAGGGTCATTTGACCCCCAAAGGGGTCGCGACCCACAGGTTGAGAACCGCTGTTCTAGGAGCTCAAAAGGTTCCCATAGTAAACATCAGAGAAAAATCCACTGAGACTCCTGGCAGGAGGAGAGGGAAAGGAATCATTTGGAAAATATCAAAGTGCTATTTTCTTCTTAACAAGGACTGTCCTCAGGTAACTCAGGGAGCCTTACCTGTTTGGTTATTATTAGAGCTTAACTGTCCTGGGTGAAGGGAAGTAGCCAATTCTAGCCAACTCTAGCCATCCACTTAAGAGATGGGAAAACTCAACTCAAGCCATTCTAGCCATCCTGTCCCAGCTGGGGTACAGGGAGAAAAAAATTGATAAATATTCTTGAAGTTCACAGTCCAGAAGGATAAGCTCCCTAATAGACAGACCTAATCGTAGGATGATAGAACACTTCTTTCCCCCTGCATCTCACCACCCCGTTACTGAATGTCTACTTTAGAATTATACAAAATACTCATTTAAAACCACAAAAGGCAGAAAAGAGTAGAATAAAAAAACAGGAAAAAAGAACAGGGCAATAAATAGAAAATAGTGAAGAATGACAAAGATTAATCCAACTATATTAATAATCATTGAATGTTGATAGTCTAAATGTACCAATTGAAACACAGAGATTGTCAGATGAATAAAACAACAACACAAGAGCCAAACAAGTATGCAAAAATCCTCAACAAATATTAGCAAATTGAATCCAACAATGTATAAAAATCTGACCCCTTCCAAATGGGATTTTTATAGGTATGCTAGGCTAGTTCAACATTTAAAAAAAAAAATCATGTAATACATTATATCCACAAGAGAAAAATCAAATGGTTATATCAAGATATGCAGAAAACGCATCTAACAAAACTCAACATGCATTTATAATAAAAATCTCAGCAAATTATAGAGGAGAAATTCCTAAATTTGATGAAGAATATCTACAAACTCTTACAGCTGACATTATACTTAAAGGTGAGAAATCAAAGCTTCCTCACTAAGCTCAAGTACACGGCAAAGATGTCCCCTCTCAACACTACTTGTTAATGTCATACTGGAAGTTGTAGCAAATGGAAAAAGACAAGAAAGGAAAATTGAAGATATATAGATTGGAAAGAATGAAATAAAACATTCTTGGTTTGCAATTGTCTATGACTGCTATGTAAAAAAGTTTTAAATAAGTTACTAAAAATCTTCTGGAACTAAGAAGTAATAATTGCAAGGTTGCAAGGTACAAGATTATTCTTTAAAAGTCCATTGCTTTTATATATACAAGCAATAAACAAATAAATTAAAAATATAATATCATTTATATTAGCATTTAATAAAACAATATACTTACAAAACTATTAGACCTATATGAGAAAAATTATGAAACTTTAATAAATGAAATCAATGAATAATTAAATATTGGCATATAATTGTTTAAATTTTTTGTTCCATAAAATTAAATATTTTCATCAATCACCTTTCTTCTCCATTTACTTATATTAATCCTAATGTATTATTTTTTAAAAAATATATATATTTATTGATTTCAGAGAGGAAGGGAGAGAAAGATAGAAACATCAATGAGAGAGAATCATTGATCAGCTGCCTCCTGCACGACCCCCATGGGGAGTGAGCCCACAACCCAGGTATATTCCTTGACCAGGAATGGAATAATCACCTCCTGGTTCGTAGGTTGACGCTCAGCCACTGAGTCACACCAGCCAGACCCTAGTGTAGTATTTTTAATACAATTTTAAATTAGCCATAAGTTGGTCATTTAAATTTGGACACAAAATTATTAATATTGAGATAAATTATTATCATATCTTATCTACCATTTTTAAAATGTTTGGAAAACACTAAACGTGATACATTTTATTATATTAATCATTATTAGTAGCCATTCTGAAAGTGGCTTTTCATAGAATTATCATCTGGAATATTTTTGGATGTATTAAATTATGATACAATTCTTGGCAATAATTTCATGGAAGTCCTTTGTTACTAAAAAAGATTACTATCTAAATCAATAGAATAGAGACACTGGTCAGTTATCCTATCTAATAAAAGAGAAGCATGGTAATTAGCCGTATGTCCGCTACCCTTCCCACTGGCTAATCAGGGAGATATGCAAATTAACTGCCAGCCAAGATGGCGGCCAGCAGCCAGGCAGCTTGAAGTGAACATGAGGCTTGCTTGCTTCAGTGACGGAGGACTCCAACGTACCCCGCCTGCCGCTGCTGGCCTCTGAGCTTGCAGTTTGAAACATTGTTACAAATATAGAAGCTAAACAAAACCCCAGAAACCTGCTTTCAGCCAGCCGGGATCTCAGAGCTGGAGTTGAAACAGTGTTTCGATTATAGAACCCCAACAAACCAGATACCTGCTTTCAGCAGCGGAGGCCTAAGAGCTGGAGCCAAGCCTCAGAGCTAAAGCTGGCCCAGAATAAAAAAAAAAAAAAAAAAAAAAAAAAAAAAGGAGCGGTTGGGAGCTTCAGTCACCCGCCAGCCTGAAAACAGCTCTCAGCCCCTCACCAGACTGGCCAGGCACCCCAGTGGGGACCCCCACCCTGATCGAGGACACCCATCAGGGCAAACCAGCCGGCCCCCACCCTTGCACCAGGCCTCTATCCTATATAGCAAAAGGGTAATATGCCTCCCAGCACTGGGATCAGCGGAGCCGCGAGGCCTCCTAGCACCGGGATCAGCATGACAGGGGGCAGCACCCAAAGCCCCTGATCGCCCTGTGGCTCTGTGTGTGACAGGCTGCGGCGCCCCAACTCCCTGAGGGTGGCATTGCAAACCTCCCGATCCGTTCTGCTCTGTGCATGACGGGGGGCGGCGCCCCAACTCCCCAATCAGCCCTGCTCTGAGCCCAACCAGGGGCTGCACCTAGGGATTGGGCCTGCCCTCTGCCACCCGGGAGCAGGCCTAAGTCAGAAGGTTGTTATCTCCCGAGGGGTTCCAGACTGCGAGTGGGCACAGGCTGGGCTGAGGGACCCCCCCCCGCCCCTAGAGTGCACAAATTTTTGTGCACTGGGCCTCTAGTAAGAAATAATTGGAAGGAAAATTTGGGGTTGCATGTGGAATTATTCAATATTAAACTTGGTAAAATAAAAAAATTAAACTTGGTAAAATAAAAAAATAATTTCAGTTGAGGATAATTTTTTTTCTCTATGCCCTACTGAAAATTATGATGTTTAAGCACAGAAGCTACAACACATGGATACAAATATTTTCCTTAGAAAGCACACATTATCCCCATGCACAATCTAAAGGGGGGAGGAATGGTATGATTTTTATCATGTTTTCTCATTCTTAGAAACAAAAGAGAAAGGAATAAATAGAACAAAACTGGCAATGGCCTCTATATTACAGTCCTTCTTTGCAGGACACTCTATTTCAACTGAGAAAAGGTAAGCGCGGGCTTTTAATCTCCACACAGTAAGAGAAACTGTGAGGACGCCAGAGCAACAATGTACATGTTGGCAAAGCCTCCTTCTGCAGAGGTGCTTTTCTGCAGTGAAAGCACTTTGCACCTGTAGAGACAAAAGCAGTATTTTTGGTTGTCTAAAATGTCATAATGTATAATGATAATAGTGATGTTTCTGTGAGTGAACTACTGTACTATTTCAATAGGGTGTGACGTATTGAGTTCTAGTTCGATAAATTACACTCCTTGTTCAACTGTATGAAATACAGAATACATTAGCCGTGAGAGAAAGGACTGCTGAGTTACTGATAATGTGAATTAAAACAGGGCTTCCGGCAGCACTGCCTGCATTTAAAATTTTTATTATTTTCTTTCTTTCCAGAGAGCAGTTCTCATGGAAGGTTAATCCTTAGTTTAAAAGGCTATGGTCTGATATTATCGTATACTTGTGTCTTACTCAAAAGCTCAGTAATAATCATTTTTATTCTGTGTCATTTTAATAGCTATCCCTACATGTAAAACTTGGGTTTAAATCTTCATATTTTGCATAAGCCCTGGGTATTATGCATACATCATGTCAACTAAACATTATTATATTTCACCTAGATTTATCAAAACAGGATTTGGCCTGATTTTCAATGCTAAATAATTCAATTTTGAGACTCTTTTTATTATAATATTATGTTTGCTTATATTGTCAGTAGTAGCCGACCACAAATCAAAATAACAAGACTATATTTTTAGATCCACTTATTCTTCCGGAATAAAATTCCCAGTTTCAAGAACAAAATTATTGTTCTCATGGCATTTGTTTTCACAGAAGACATACTGCAAACTTGATAAATGTACTGATAGTTGCATGATTTAAAATGTAATAATACAAAAACACTGGGACTTGGTGCATTGTGCATGTTTTTAAGGAAACCTTTCATGGCTATGACCATTTGTATTAGGCTCACAACTACACACAATGAAATGATCTATAAAGAGCTTTGAGGATTGAAGGATGCAAAGCAGAGTAGCCACTATTTTACATGAAGTTTTTATGGGACATAATTAAAATTTTAAAGCACTTATAATTTTTGGAAGTTAGTTTGCAAAATCAAATTCAGATCAATTTATTTTCCCAGTTAAAATTTCTGTAAATTAGTGACATTAGTTTCTGTGCAATATAGTGACACCAGAGAACAGCGATGCAGTCTTTAGCTTTGTTAAAGCTATTTGCTGGAAAATTTTCAACTTTTCTTTTATCAATGTTCATATTACCTTACAAAGGACAATAAGGACCCATACTTTTAAGATAATCTAGTGGAAAAGATAATTCAAATGGATACTTATCCAGGTGACAAATTAACATTCACTATAAGCCATATTACTAAGTTCAATTACGTATTAAATACTTTTAATGTGACTAATTTAAGAGGTTGTTTTTTTTTTAGATTGTGCACAATTCATTTATCATTGTAGAGCCATATTTGAACACAAAATTTTTGCTACACTAAAATTTGAACACTAAAAATTTGAAGGAATGGAGAAAAAAGTTAAGAAAACTTAATATTGGTGTTAATTGTGATAATGTATACAATTTCCTTAGTTAAATTTTATTTTAGGAAATTTTATCAACAAGGTCAAGCATAATTCTTATACAAATGTCTAGTTTTTTTTTAAAGTAGGTGGGAAAAGTATGTTTAAAAACACAATGTCATTAAATATTCACCAAGCATATGCAAAGCATGCCTTCATGATGACAACATAGATGAGGCACTGAACCAACATCAAATCTTCTTCCATGTTATTACATGACTTGTAGACACTGGTTATTTAAAAGAAAGAGTGTCAGTAGACTGTCTTCAGACTCCTTGAGCTGCAATACTGCAACATCAACCCTTCTCTCGATCTCCACGCTGCCAGCCTACTGTTCGGATTTTGGAATTGCCAGACTCCACAACTGGTGTGAGTCAAGTCCTTGAAACAAAATCTTTCTCTCTCTATTTTATTGGAGACCTCTGTCTAATACAACAACATCATCTCAGAACATTTCTGTCAATCCTCCAAAACTCCCATTATCAGTCACGACAAATGCTCCCCTACCCCCAGTCCTTGGAAACCATTAACCTAGTTTGCATTTCTATGTACTTGCCTGCTCTGCTTATTTCACATAAACGGAATCATAAAGCGTGTGGCATTTCCCTGGTCGGGTAGCTCAGGTGGTTAGAATGACATCCCCCTATGGCAAGGTTTGGATTTGCTCCCCAGTCAGGGCGTATACAAGAATCAACCAATGAATGCATAAGTAAGTGGAACGACAAAATAGATGCTTGTCTCTCTTTTTTCCTCTCTCTCTCTAAAAATCAATCAATAAAGATTTAAGAAATAAATAAATAAAAGAAAATTAAAGAAGAAGTAAAAAGAAAGGAGAAAAATACAGGAAGGAAATAACTCAAAATAATTATCTTAGCTTTGGCAAAAATATTTAGAAACAAAATGGAGGTTGGAATTTACTTTCCAAAAGATAAATCTAACTTCAAAGTGAAAGTTTCTTTTAGGAATGGTACATCCGGTCAGGAAGAAGCATTGCCCTAAAGTGAATAGTCACAAGTTAGTTCCACTCCTTCCGCATATGTGATTTGATGGTTGGTCTACTTAATAAACCAAACAAAACAAACTCAAATCCCAAACTACAGAAACCCCGCTCCTGCTGTTAATCTCATCTCCCCTAAGGTTTTAACAAGAGCAATTGCTAAAATTGTTATTTATGTGTTGTATCACAGGAATAAATCAGTAGGCATAATCATAAAGCCTTTAAGGAAATAGTGGTTATGTAGGAAATTACAGTGTTAGTAGAAGAATTTGAGAATACAGTGTGCTTCTGACAAGCAGATCCTGGCAGGATTGAATATTACAAAAATGAGACATCATGAAATTTGAGAGTGGAAGAAAGTTGCTTATGCTTAGAGTAAGCAGAGAAGTATATTTATGTGTGAAAATGAAGAAAAATGGGCGCTTAAACGTGAGTGTCTTTAGACAGATACCAGAAACAAAGGTAACCTAATTTTTACAAGTTCTAACAATACTACTTTGTAGAAAATATAAGAATTCACCTTAACTTTTGCCTTTAATGTACACTTTACCAATTCAGTACTTAGATTTCTCATAAGGTGTCTCAGTACACTAGTCATAGACTTGCCAAAGATATTGTTTCAAAAGAACTAATGATCTCATTGAGGCACTTTCTTACAGTAATGCAGACTTTTTTTTTTCCTTAAAATTATTTAATCTTTTTTTTCTCCCTTTATCCTTGCATATAATTAAACATAAACCATGTTTTCTTTCTTCAATTTTATGATGTATGTCATATGAGGTCATTTATGCAGGTATCCATTAGCTTATTTTTCTATAGGTAGTTGCTTAATAACTATTTCATCCATCCACTTAATAGTCCGAGTACTTAGCATGGGAGAGACAAGGTGCCCTGTACTGATATTATCACAATGAAAACAGTGTATTTTATTATTCTTATTTTTTTTTCTAGAATTATATAACTTAAACCAATGTATATAATGGTCATTATGCGTGATGGATTTTTTTTTTCTGAAGGTAATGACTTCTTTCTGCACTTAGTCAAGTGTTTAGGTATCATTCTTTTGAAGATTAACCTGAAACTTGATTCTTCCTAAAATGTAAGTGATAGCACAGATTATTGGAATCATTTGAACTTTCAAGCCCTCGTTAAAAAATCATCCTATCAATAAAATCTCTGAAGGCATTTCCAGTGAATGAAAAATTTGCAACATCTGAAAGCTCATAGCCTGCTTTATTTAAAAAAAATATTTATATGTCCTTTTGATAGTATTAATAACCCAGTTATTATTTAACTGGAAAGGAGTAAAGGGAAGGCTGATTAATATAGGCATGCCATTTACACAGCTTTGCCAGAAAAGCTGCAGTTTAGATGCATGCCCAGTAAGGTCCAGGTGACATGGGAAAATGCTTACTTGTCAGTCACGCCTGGGAACAAGTCAATGGCCAGAATAGTAGAGGCCACTGCAAGGGCAGGGAATCTGAGATCTTTAACTCCCGAACAAAGAGAGCTCGCTCTCTTGCCTCTTTCTCTTCCTGTTCGTGCCTGACTCCTGGCTTGCAGGGCTCCCAGGCTCTGCATTCCCACACAATGGACTGATGGCCTAAATCTACCTTGATGCTGTGTTGGACTCGACCCCACTATGGAAAGGAAACTCTGGACACCGGCCTTGCTTTTGGCTCTTCTGGAACCGTGGCTGCACCTTTTTCAGGACTGGTTTAAGGGGCATGGGCCCCGAGCGATATAATTTTACCCAAATAAAAACCACTCATTCTCCCATGCAAGTCTTAGAAAATTATTTTTCTGACGCCATCGTAAGAACCCCGTTTCCACTAGCGATGAAGAAATCCATTCCTCTCACATTTTGTGTCATAGCTGATTGTATATTGCCTTAAGTTTTGATTCAGATATCATCTCCTCCAAGACACCTTGTGCAGGTTTGGCTAAATGCCCGCACTCTCCATTTCTTTAGAACTGAGTGCCAAATGCTAGTAAAACCCACTATCCTATATAATAAAAGCATAATATGCAAATCGACGGAACGGCGGAACAGCAGAATAATGACAACCATCTGGATGACCATCCGGGACCACGCTCTGACACCCACTGGCACCAGGCCAGCCAAGGCAGGTGCGATGCAATTGGTCGGGGCCTGGCCATCACCCCATGATCGCCCCACAGAGGGAGGCCCAGGCCACCAACTAGGGGCCTGCAGCAGGTGGGCGGGGCCTCCCTCTACGAGGGAAGCCCGGATCCAGGGTGCCAGCAGCCGGGGGAAGGAAGGCCTATTCTTGCACGATTTCGTGCATCAGGCCTCCAGTACTACATAAAAAAGTTCAGTAAATGAGCATGTCTGTCTAACAGATGTAGACATACAGAAGATGCTTTTTCCACTGTCTATTCCCCAAACATACCCAGGAGTTGGACCCACAGCAGACAATAACTAAATGTTTGCTGACTGAAGAGATCCTTGAATTACATTCTATCTAATTTCTGCCTTCCAGGGGTGAATTAGGTTAAGACATCCTAAAATCTCTTAATTTGCTTATGTTTGGGTCATAATAGAAATATGTAAAGCTCTAATAGCTCATATTATGTAAATGTTTTTTTTTTTTTTTTCACACCGGAGTCAACAACTGAAGGATAAAAACTGTTTCTTCTTTTAAAGTTCCTGGCACCTATTGATACCAAGTAAACATTTCTTGAATGGCTTATGTATCTACTAGGGGCCCAGTGCACGAATCCGTGCACCTTGAAAGGAATTGTGGGTCATGAGGCTGCAGTGGGCACAGGGGCGGGTCTCAGCCCATCTTCTGTGCCCCTGCCTGGCTCCTCCCACCATGGCCCCCGGTCCCATCTGCTGGCAGGCCAATCCCGCTGCCACCACTCCCATGCAATCTGTGGAGCGATTGGGGCCAGTGCCAGCAGCAGATGCGAGCAGGGCTGGCGCGGGTGCGGCAGCGGGTGCAAGCGGGGCCAGTGATGGCAGCAGGTGCGAGCGCCAGGCGGGACCGCGGCGTGCGGGAGTAAAGAATTTTCAGTAACCACCAGAGCCTCGCCCTGATGATAGCAACCAGCGCCCGCCTTGGTCTGGCACCCCTGCTCACCTGCTCCACCATCCCGCAGCGGCCGATGCCCGCCATGTTCCGTGCTCTGCTACCTACTGCTGACACCCGCCATGTTCCGCGTGTATCCCCTGGTGGCCAGCGCATGTCATAGAGACCAGTTGTTTGGTTGTTCTGCCATTTGGTCTATTTGCATATTAGCCTTTTATTATATAGGTTTAATAGATGTTTGAACAATGTTTCTCTTAACAGACTTAGGCACTTCCATGCTGTTCATCCTTGGTTTTCCATCAGAACCACAAATACTTATTGAAATAATATGTTAATTCTGTGAGTGCATGTTGCCATAAGTACGAAGCAACATTCAAATATCAGGATTTGGTGGTAGAAGACAGAAAATGAAAGTTTAAGGGAATTCAATATCTGGTCCAGGAGTGGTGAAGATTTCCACATAAGGGAGAAAAAAAATGAAGAGGAGAAATCTTGAAATAAAGCAAACAAGAAAATAATTGTATGTCCTGCATACCCCTGACTTCTTCCTAAATAGCATTATTGATAATGTATACATCATTTATATAGATTTACTGCTTACTCATAAAATATTTTAATATCTTTAAACTCATATTTATTTCTTAATAATTTTCACAAAATAAAAGTTCAAATCCATTTGTTCTAAAAACAAACAATGTGAGTCAAGTTAGTTTAGCCATTTAGCAATATTAAGCCAACCACAAACATCAACTTGCCTAAACATATGCAAGTGCCTGTCTACTCCAATATGTTGCTAGTATTAAATGTTGGCCACAATCGATTAATGGGAGGTTTTTTGTAAAACATCAACCATAAAAGGATAGAATTCTTCCTTGCTGTGTCCAAAAGAAGTCTGACTCCACTCAGAGCAGTATCCTACTGTATTTTCCAGTCTCATAAAATGTGAAATGCGGCACTGATATCTTTTTAATGGTAGGAGGAAGACAATTCATGGTGAATATAGGTCTACATTTTAGGGGCCCTTTCTAAAATAACCCTACATGTGGCAGCAAATTCATAAAACTGACATTTTTGTGTCTGTGTTGTGGCTTCTTGACTTTTAAATTCCAATGTTAGCACATGAAGATCAATAAATCTTAGTAATGTTCTCAATCAAAATTGCTATGTCCTTATTATGCTCACAAAGAACTACCACAAACAGGTGGCTGTCTAAGCAGTCTGAATGAATGGAAGCATTTTGTTTTATGCGTAACGTGGTCACGTACACTAGGAGTTATTGGAAGTCAGCTTAACAACCCAAACTAAGCTAGAAAACAGCTACCTTATACAAAGATGCAACCTTGATGGAACTCCAGATTATTGTCATTGTCAAGTCAATACAGTGAAATTGTAAGTTTTTCAAAGTTATTCTTTTTCACATAATTATACGATTAGACTGATAATGCATGTATTTATGAAATAATAAACTAATTTTTTTTTACATTCTTCTAAGGTGAGTCCATTTATTCAATAACTATATCATTAATTTCAACTATTTCACTAGGAATACATTAGGTCAGTGAGGATAAAGATGAATAAGCCAGACTTACTACCTTAAAAATTTTATGAAATCCTAAACCAGTGATGGTGAACCTATGACACATTGGTCAGAGGTGACACGTGAACTCATTTTTTTGGTTGATTTTTCTTTGTTAAATGGCATTTAATATATAAAATAAATATCAAAAATATAAGTCTTTGTTTTACTATGGTTGCAAATATCAAAAAATTTCTATATGTGACACAGCACCAAAGTTAGGGTTTTTCAAAATGCTGACACGCCGAGCTCAAAAGATTCGCCATCACTGTCCTAAACTAACCATTTTACCAATTAACCATTATAAAAAGTATAATGTAAGTTATATAGAGATATTTTACAAGATATTGTGGGATCACAAAAGAAGAAGGGACTCTGTCAGTTTGTAGAGGTCCAAGAAGGTTTCACTGAGGAAATGCCCTAAGGGAGACACTTAAAAATAAATATTTCAAGGATCGCAGGAAAGGGGAGTTTGGAGAGGACCAATAGGGCATAAGGTCACGCAGAACATGATGTGTTCCTCGGGAACTGCAAGTCCACGGAGGGTTATGAAAAGTGGAATGTACTTGGTTTTGATGTTGATCTGCTGGGTAGTATCAGATACTATGAATAGACTTATAGGAAATTATCTATAGAGTCTAAAGCAGCGGTTATCAACCTGTGGGTCGCGACCCCTTTGGCGGTCGAACGACCCTTTCACAGGGGTCACCTAAGACCATCCTGCATATCAGATGTTTACATTATGATTCATAACAGTAGCAACATTACAGTTATGAAGTAGCAATGAAAATAATTTTATGGTTGGGTCACAACATGAGGAACTGTATTTAAAGGGCCAGAAGGCTGAGAACCACTGGAAAGAGTATAAGACAGACTAGAAACTCTGCCTATCACTAAAAGAAGTATGATATAGTGTTTAAAATATATGGCTTCTGAGCCAAAATGCCGGGGTTCTGATCTGAGCTCTACCATTTTGCTGAAGTGTGGTAATGCATGAGTTAGTTAGGAATGATCCTGCCTGCTGAGCAAACATGCCTTCTCCCCTCTCCATCACACAGAGATAGCAATTAGAACACAGTGGGGGGCTGCTAATGTTCCTCATGATCCACTCCCTCTTCTGTGTGAGAAGATTAAATAGATTCTTGCCCACATACACGGAACCTTCCGGGTTAGTGGGATGTGAGCAAATGTGACCAAGCAGAAGCTGCAGGTGCCTTGTCTTGTTTCCAGCTGCCCCTTTTCCCTCTGCCCTGGGAATAGTAACCTCCTTTTTCCAAAATCTGCAAAAAAAAAACAAACAAACCCAACACTTGCAGTTCAAAGCAGAGCCATTGGGATTCCACAACTGACAGGTAGCTTGGGAAAAAGGTGACACCAGAAGTCAAGAAAAACTGAAGCCTTAGGTGAAGAAGGAGCTTTGCATGATCTTGGAGTCAACTACCTTACATTTTACAACTTTTCTCTGATCATAACTGTTGTCCGCAGGTGGATTCACTTGTAGCCTCAATGGTCACTTTGTTTTCACTCCATTATATTTATCAGAGCTGCTCAAACTCATGTTTCAGTAGTTCATCTGGTTTCTCCTGGCTTTTAGAATTACTAGAAAGACTAGTTTCCTTCTTCCTAATATTTTGGCAAGAAAAGTAGAGATTTTAGAAAGTGCCTGAGAAATATGATTTATATGCGAACAGATCCATGGCAAAGTCAGTGCTATATGTTGACAAAAAATGCAAATTAATGCGTAAAATGTAATGCTGTTTGAAAGTTTCTGAATGCTTTAAGTCACATCAAATGAATTAATATGTTAACATAAACTATCTCAGAAAGTCAAAGTATAATCACCTAAAAATAAGCAATATAATTACAACCATTTTAATCATATCATAATATGCACATAAGAAGACACAGTGTATTTTACATTTTAGTTGAGAAATAGTGATAAGATTTGCATATTAAACCATGCTATTGTGTTTATGCAAATCAAACCCTATTTAAAACTTTTTCAGTATAATGAGGCTCTTTGCTTTGCTTTTTAAGTATATACTTAAATAATGAAATTTCCATCACACTTTTTTATTCCTCTTCAAATTCTTTGATGTCTGGAATACACTTCACTTTCTTATGAAAATAAAAATACTTTCTTGCCTGGTGTCATGTGCTGAGTATGGGATGCTTTTTCTTGTTCACAAGCAGCTGCGAAAATTCAAACTGCAGTAATTTGATTCAGGAGAAACACTGCCCAATGGTGTATCTATATATAATGAAATGGATTCTTAAAATGCAACTGCAGTCTCCTCTTGCCAATATGATGTCTAGTAGCACAGTGCAAGGTCAGGGTCAGTTTACAGATAACTGCATCTCTACAATCAGTATTAAATTAGAAGATGATTGGGGTTTTCCCAGAATTCTCAGCACAATACAAAAATTGCTAAGCTAGCAGAAGTATTCAGAAAAATCTATTTTCCAATGCATGGCAAATACATTAGGAGGGATCTTACCTGTTATTGAATCAAGCTTAAGTAAAATGATTTGATTCAGTGTAAAATAATAATTAAACAGTGTCTGTAGTCAATATTATTTGAGGATATCCCTGTTAAGATGTAACAATATGTACTTCCCAAAATAAATATGTAAAAGTTATCTCTAATAATATGAAAAATGTAAAGATCGTTAAATTTTTATTCCTTGACTAAAGGGAATAGCGTAAACTTACTATATCTCACATTCTTTTTTTCGTAATCTTTAAAGGCATTTTATAATAACAAAATATAATATTTCAACATATATAGCATTGAAAATTACAAGCAGCCATACATGCTACTGTGTTTTTCAAACAATGAGAGCATTAAACTGTTGAAGGAGTCAGTTTTGTCCTCAGGAGTTATTAACTCAATTATCAGTAGTAGGAAATATATTTGGGAATACAGTAAACCTTTGCCTCTTTTCTTTTTTAGGATTATTAGGAATGGCATGCCAACTTTTTGTATGTGTGATTACATGACCCTATAGTTAATAGACAATTATACATTAATTAAACATGAATTATAAATAACAGTGGTGGCTTTTACTTCTCAATAACTGAAACTCAAAGTCCTTAATTATCAAGCTACCCTGACAGAAAAGATCACCCATCTATTAACATCTGGATAGTATCAAAAACAGCTTCACCAATTGATTTGACCGCAATGACTTCCCAAAGTAATCTGAATGAATTGAAAAAGAGAAGAATTAAAATGAAGGCAGGAAGAGGTGAAGTATCTGTGTTTAATCTACAGTTTCATCAGAAATCGATTAACTAGCTGACTTTGGGTCCAAAAGAATTAATTATACTCAGTCTCCAGTATAATTAACAACACTATGGCCCACTCCCAAAATATTCATTAAACAGTCAGGAACAATATGAAATTCAAATTAAAATTGAAAAAGAGATTACACAGAAGTAGTCATCTCTAAAAAGAATCATACTACATCTGAGATGAAATCATTTGAGCAATACAAAATATGGAAATACATTTTGTGTTACATTTAATTATCATTAATTCCAGCACTGCAGGCTGGCAGCTATTTTAGGCTCATTACAAGGACTAAAATGGGCTAGAATGTTAATATGAATCTATCCTCATTGGAATAATGGGAATATGCTTCAAAGTTAAAAAGAGTTTAAAAATAAAGTTCAGTTTCTGTTACTTCTTTACATTTTCAATTAGAAATATGCATTACACATAAACTGCTGAAAGTACATTGATTAGAATGGAGTAACAACTATATATATATATATATATATATATATATATATATATATATATATATATCTCCATCCAGCAACATTTTCTACCGTAAAGAAATTTAAAAATATACATGTTCATGGTAGCTCTTTAAACATTTTTTTTTTGCTTTTGTGTTTATAGATGTAAATCAAGCCTCATGGTATAAAATACCTATTGTTTAGTTAATGAATCAAATTTAAAATAAGCATAGAAACTTCTGGAGAAACATTATTTCAGTATATTTTGTAAAATAGACTGTAACACTATACTAATAGACTATGTATAATATTTAGGCCTGTTTTTTATTCCTCTGTCTGGCTTCAGGCATACATTTTTTAAAGTAAATATTATAACCTCAAGGATGATGCATGAACATGTGAAATCATACATGCATTAAGTGGCAAGATACTTCAATCACAGCCAGAGCTTCTCAGAAATTTGTAGTTAAAATGTAAAATGTCAATGTATGAAAAAATAATAAATTTTGATATGTTTTTCTCTGTTACCAGGAATTAGGCTTCAACTCTACAAGTTGTTAGGAAGGAATTGGCTGTTCAAGTCATTACAGGAAAGACACATACACATATATTACACATTTTACATATGTAAATATATGTTGCATATATGGGATGATGATTTTTAAGCAAATTAAATATTTTACAATATATTATTGTTTTATTTTTACAATGAAATGAAATCACACTCTCTTCAGAGGCATAACCAAAGTTAGGTTTTGTAGTTTGAAAGTTGCAGTTTTTAAGTGAATGTGTGTGTATATGTGCATAATTTGTATAAACCTTGTTAAATCCTTTTTCATATTCATTAACTTTATTATTAAATCAACATGTGCATGAAGAATACTCAAAGATCTTAAATGTTTTAAAGAGAGGGCAAACAAATGTATAAACTGATTTTTTTATTTTTATTTTTTATTATTATTTTTTAATTAAATCTTTATTGTTCAGATTATTACATTTGTTCCTCTTCCCCCCCCCCCCCATAACTCCCCTCCTCCCAGTTCCCGCCCCACCCTCCGCCCTCACTCCCCACCCACTGTCCTCATCCATAGGTGCACGATTTTTGTCCAGTCTCTTCCCGCATCTCCCACACCCCTTTCCCCCCCAAGAATAGTTAGTCCATTCCCTTTCTATGACCCTGATTCTATTATAATCACCAGTTCATTCTGTTCATCAGATTATTTATTCACTTGATTCTTAGATTCACTTGTTGATAGATGCATATTTGTTGTTCATAATTTGTATCTTTACCTTTTCTTCCTCTTCCTCTTCTTAAAGGATACCTTTCAGCATTTCATATAATCCTGGTTTGGTGGTGATGAACTCCTTTAGCTTTTCCTTATCTGTGAAGCTCTTTATCTGACCTTCAATTCTGAATGATAGCTTTGCTGGATAAAGTAATCTTGGTTGTAGGTTCTTGGTATTCATCACTTTGAATATTTCTTGCCACTCCCTTCTGGCCTGCAAAGTTTCTGTTGAGAAATCAGCTGACAGTCGTATGGGTATTCCCTTGTAGGTAACTGAGTTTCTTTCTCTTGCTGTTTTTAAGATTCTCTCTTTATCTTTTGCTCTTGGCATTTTAATTATGATGTGTCTTGGTGTGGTCCTCTTTGGATTCCTTTTGTTTGGGGTTCTCCGCGCTTCTTGGACCTGTAAGTCCATTTCTTTCACCAGGTGGGGGAAGTTTTCTGTCATTATTTCTTCAAATAGGTTTTCAATATCTTGGTCTCTCTCATCTTCTGGCACCCCTATAATTCTGATGTTGGTACGCTTGAAGCTGTCCCAGAGGCTCCTTACACTATCCTCGCATTTTTGGATTCTTTTTTCATTCTGCTTTTCCGGTTGGATGTTTTTTGCTTCCTCGCATTTCAAATCATTGACTTGATTCTTGCGCTCCTCTGGTCTGCTGTCGGGCGTCTGTATAATATTCGTTATTTCAGTCCGTGTATGCTTAATTTCTCGTTGGTTCCCCAATATAAGATCGAGGGTCTTATTAGTTTTCGTGTAGATCTCATTAAGTTTATCGGCAGCTTCTAAACAGTTCTTGAGAGACCTTAAAAGTGTGGTTCTGAACTCTATATCTTCCATTGACAATTTTGTCCTGTTTCTTTGTCTCCGCATTTTGTTATGCTTCCTTGGTGCACCCCCTAGTGGTCTTTGTTCGCAGTCTTATAGTTAAATCTTGATTGTTGTAGCTAATTCCAGGGAGGGTTTGACCTCCAGGCCAAGTGGCTATGAGAATCAGCTGTGTCAGCAGTGAGAGAACTTCTGTCCTCTAGGGAGGTGCTAATCTAGCCTTTGCCTGAGGCTATCCGGCAAATGCCTCTGTGCAGGGCTTGGGCGGGGCGGGTCGCACAGGATCAACAGGGTGGGCCGGAGAGAGCAGTTATGGCGGCTCTCAGTCCTGTCCCCAGGGGCTCTGCCTCTCTGAGTCCCAGCACCCGCTGCAAAGCTCGGAGAGAAAGCTGCACTCGCTCTGACCGAAGCCAGACAGTCCCGCTTCTCCCGCCTGAGTCTGGGTCCCTAAAGACTCGCCTGTATCTGGAGCTCAGAGTCTGCGACTCCCTCCCGATTGAAAACGCCAACCGCGCCCTCCTCCGCCAGCCCGCTCCGCGCACTCCGCACCTCAGAATTTGACTTCAGCACTGTGCCTCCTCTGAGTGTCCATGTGCGTTTCTCTTTCTTCCTAGTTGTAGGACTTCCACTCAGCCAGCGTTCCTGTGGTTCTGGGTGATGTCCCTTCCGTTTTTTGGTTTCACTTTTGAAGTAGTTGTTCAAAGCAGCAAACTCTGGCGTTAACCTATGCCGCCATCTTGGTTCTCTCTCAGAATTTCCTAAACTGATTTTTTTAAAACTGAGGCAATCCCTTTACCTTTTTCACCCACCCCCACAACCACTCTCCTCTCTGCTAGCCCTCAGTCTGTTCTCTATCTATGCGTCTAACTAACTAACTAAATACAAACAAATATAAAACCCCCCATAGACACAAGAGCTCGATGATTACCAGAGAGAAAGGGCGTGGGAGGAGGTAGGGATGGTATTGGGGAGATAAATGGAGATGGAAGAAGACTTGACTTGGGGTGGTGAAGAATACACAATACAAAATGGGGATGATGTACTGTAGAATTATACACCTGAAACCTATATAATTTTATTAACAGATGTCACCCCAAGAAATGAAATTCAATTAAAATAAAGAAGAAAAACTGAGGCAAGCTGGAACCTTAGAAAGGATGACTGCTATGATGCAATTAGTTCACGGGACTGGCACTATTTACACAGAGCAAAACCACACAATTAACTACCCAAGTAGAAACATGGGAAAGGGAATACAAATATAGAAGACTGCGCTGGCCCTTCTGTGTACCTGTGCCCCAAGCAGTGCCAGCGGAGTCTGGAGCTCATGGAGCAAACCTCTAGGTTATCAGTTCTCTGAGCAAGAAGAAATAGCTAGACTATTCTTCAGGTCACCTGGAGCATGTCTTAAAGCACAACTCACATTTGTATTTTAGCTAAAAAGGAACTAATCCCAAAATGAAGTTAGCTGAAAAAGACCAGAAAAACTAAGAGAGTTTCAAAATTGAGGGTTTTAAAACAAAGTATAACACAATAAAATCTACAAAAATATCAAGTATTTTTCAAATATCAAGAAAGCATGGGGAAGGTGAAAATGCTGAAGGGACTAAAAAGAAGTGCAAATTGGTAATAACAAAATAGTCACAGGGATGTAAAGTATAGCATAGGGGATACAGTCAATAATACTGTAATAACTATGTGTGGTGCCAGGTAGGTACTGGAAATATCAAGGGGAACACTTTGTAAAGTATATGATTATCTAACTACTATGCTTACACCTGAAACTAATACAGTATAAAACTGAACATAAACTGAAATTTAAAAATGGAATTAAAAAAGAATTATACAGATGAAATCTCCTGGACAAAAAAAAGGGGGTGGGGGTGGGGGATGAATCTAAGCAGACTTCTAAGCAAATATACTACCTAGAAAGATTTACAATTATTAAACTAAACTGAATATATGGTAAAGACATATCTGTAAAAATGGAAATTGACTAAGTCCGTAGACTAGAAGGAAAAAATACATTGTAATGAATCCAGTACCTCTGAAAAGAAGAAAATGAAAGACACAGTCTTAAATAACAAACACATGTTGTTTTCTGTTGGATTCCAGAGTGGGCTCAGAGATACCATCAATTATTCAAATCAAAGGCTTATTTTTCTATCAGAGTATTGACTAGACAAGCTTAAGAATATCACATCCTGCCCTAACTGGTTTGGCTTAGTGGATAGAGCATAGGCCTGCGGACTCAAGGGTCCCAGGTTTGATTCTGGTCAAGGGCATGTACCTTGGTTGTGGGCACATCCCCAGTGGGGAGTGTGCAGGAGGCAGCTGATCGATGTTTCTAACTCTCAATCCCTCTCCCTTCCTCTCTGTAAAAAATCAATAAAATATATTTTTTTAAAAAGAATATCACATCCTGTTTTAAACAGGTAGATGAAGCATCTAGGTACTTTTTACACAGGAGCCTAAAAAGTGATCTTATTCATAGATTTTTTTTTCTTTCTTTGTATTTATAGAAAAATTTATTTAATTTCATTTTCAAAAGGATCCCCCCCAAAGCAACCTGAAAAAGAATTTCTTAAAGATACATGGAAAAATATATGGAAAATGATATCATTTTCTATTTCCATTTTCTGTATCATAAGATTCAACTATCAGATTAATCCAAGGCACTGAGCACACATGGTCCTATATTTAAAAGTGAACCATATATGCCAGAGAAGCATGCAAAGTTTCCTCTTGTAGTAGGTGGCTAAATGCATCTTCTGGCACCAGGTACTGTTGCCAGGAAAATTGTTAAAATTTTAATTTAAGAATTAATTTCCACACTAAGACAAATTCTTTATGCTATTAACTTGGCTGACTTCACAATTTTTAAAATCTTAACCAAAGTTATATTAAGTATTTAAGTAACATAGTAGCTAAAGCCATAGAATGTATAAAATATATTAATACAGTATTTGATATAATAATACTTTAACTTTTTTTCTCATAGATATGTACAAATGTGTACTTTGTTGTGCACTGGAACTGAAAGACCTTATATAGAATCTTGTCAATATACAAGAGGGTCATATTTTACTATGGGCTAGATTTTGATTGAATCTGCTTTTGCTGAAGCCTGCAATTAGCAAGTGATAGCAAGTGAGAATGAACATAATTTGGACGGCATAAAATCAGTGAAAGATACATTCCTGAGAATAAGGTATATTCTATGCAACCCTCCCTACAACTTTATTCTCTGCAGGTTCCCCAAACAAAGCAATCATCCAAAGGGGGAAAATACACAGAAAAAACACACACATTGAAATATGAGTTTAAAAATGCAAGATCAGTAACTCAAAGAAAATTTGAACAGCATAGTTTTTTTGCTACTGCCCATGTCTTGCTTATGTCTTCTAATATGTTCTCAGGCTCATTCCTTATCTCTGTTCTCTGCGACCCATTCTACAATCGCTACACCCTTAACAAACACCTTTCCTGGTCTCCATGGCTTAACTGGGGGTGTGACTTTGAAACTCATACTAGGGTATTCCCAGGCCAGGATTACTTATTATTCACAATAAAAGTTGAACAACTAAGAATCGTGAATGTCCAAGTGAACCAAACAATCCCAACCATACTCTCCCTCCAATGTGTAACTGCAGCCCTATGTATAGTGATCATAGTAACCCTTCCTGTCTGCTGGTCTCTTCACGTGAGTTGTCCAAAGTGTTGACGGTCACCAGTAACTAACAGTGAAAATGACCCAGGGAGGAAGCTAGACTTTAAGAACCCTGTGTGTTTCCACTTTCTCTTAACTATCCTTGTCTTTATCATAGATTACACATATTTGGAGTAGACTTGAGCCCTGACTCAGAGAAGAGGCAAGTCCAGATGGATCTGTAGTTAGAAGCAGAGCCTCCAAACTGAGCTCATTCTGGGTCACCTGACCCAGCCAATACAAAGTTTTCTGAGAGATAATTAGTGTGTTTAAAGTCACAGGATTTTGATTTGGTTTGTTACACAGAGAAAGTCAGCACAGAAATCAATATCTGGAAGAAAGATGCTGATGTAACAGAAATCTAAGAGGGTTAAAGCTGTCAGTTGAGTCCAGGTAAGTGAGCTCTTCGGCAATCAGATGATGTTCTCCTAAACCACTGGATTTAGGTCTGGTTCCTCATTTAGCAAAAGCTAAGCCCTATTTCAGGAAAAGCAAGATGGTTGAACCTATTCAAAATGTCTCCTTATTGTTCTTTAAATAATGTCTTATGTAAAAAGTCATTATTGTGTAGAGGTATAAGAAAGGATTGGGAATCAATGGGGGAAAAAAAGGAAAGTAGATTAAGAAGCAGCTGAAATATAAAGAATCAGATGATTTAAAGTAAATAGTATCTGAGGGTATGAAGGTCATTTGATGAAAGAGAAGACTGGACAATTGGGAGAAGATGATTTTGGGGGAAAGAAAGTATAACAAGAAAAGTGGAGAACAATGACTTATATTAGTGAACTTATAATGAATGGGTTTGAATAAATTTATTTAATAATATTCTAAAATATCATGGAAAAATTAAATTGAAACAGGATTAGAGTAAGTATATTTTTAGAGCACAGATTTTTTTAAAATCATATGCCAAGTCCTGAAAATGCCAGAATCATCTCTCTTTAAGTCTAAAGCATAAAAGAGAATATATATATATATATATATATATATATATATATATATATCAACACTAATAAAAGAGAAAAATGGTAATTGGCGTACGAGCTACCCTTTTCATTGGCTAATCAGGGCTATATGCAAATTAACTGCCAACTAAGATTGGCAGTTAACTGCCAACAAGATGGCAGTTAATTTGAATATGTAGACACAATGCAGGGAGGCGAAAGGGAAAGCAGGAAGAAGCCCCCTGCCACTGACAGTGATCGGAAACCCAGAGGGCCTTTGCCCTGCCCCCCAGCCATGATCGGAGAATCAGGTGCCTTTGCCGCCCTGGCCAGTGATAGCAGGAAGTAGGGGTGGAGCCAGCGATGGGAGCTGGGCACGGTTGAAGCTGGCAGTCCCAGGAGCTAGGGGTCCCTTGCCTGGGCCTAAAGTGGAGCCCAGGATCGCAGGGCCGCTGCAGCTGCGGGTCCCCGCTGCCTGGGCCGGACGCCTCAGCCAGAGGCATCAGGCCTGGGCAAGGGGCCGATCCTGCGATTGGAGGGTGATGGGGGTTAACACCTGAGGGCTCCCAGTATGTGAGAGGGGGCAGGCTGGGCTGAGGGACACTCCCCCCACACACACACCCAGTGCACGAATTTCGTGCATCGGGCCCCTAGTATATATATATTCCTCAATGTTGTTCTTTATTCCCAAATATTTTATTTCTTTACAACAGTAACCTCTATCATCAGTTTCCACTATGCTGGGGGTGGGGGGATGACACTAATCAATTGTTTTGTCCTGCATCAGATGATTCTCTTCTCTCTCTCTCTCTCTCTCTCTCTCTCTCTCTCTCTCTCTCTCCTTTCCTCTAAAATAGTATAAACCTGACACTGAACATGTTTAAAAAGTATTTAGATTAAACACTGGTATGTAGCCTTGATTGTTCTTTTGTCTTAAGTTGTTTAAGTTGATTAGTTATGGAAGTATTACCAGCATCTTTCTTTCTGTGGATTGTGATGTTTTCTAATGAATTTTAGAAATAAACAAGTAACAAGGAAACGTTTAAAAAAGCATTGTCCTATTGTTTGGGAGTCTGGAGTAATCGTAGTAAAAATGCTTTGCTGGCTGATTTCATGTTATGGACTGGGCTCTTTCCTCTAAGCACAGTCATAAAATTGCTTTGCAATTTTTTTCAATTACCGGTAAAAACTGTCAAAGAGCCATGCTTGAAAGTGAGTCATTACCTGAAGTCAGCTCTTTATTTATATTCAGGGGACCCATAGTGTCTCTATCATTTAATATTCCAACCAAGGTGTAAGCATTCAAACAATTATCTATACCCCTAATGCTACATAATTAAATGCTTTTTTTCACCTGCTCCCAATATAATCCATTTATACAATTCTAAAAGGAGATATTCTATTTTTTTCAGTGTCCCATGTTATGCTAGGAAAATTACTGTGATATAACCGGAATACCTGAAGCCTAGCATGTAATGTAAGCATTTGTCAGTCCAACTGTTTATTAAGACACTTAAAAGACTTTTTGGTTGGTTTAGTGGAGTAAAGTAGGGCATGAGCTGCTGCATTAGATAATATGAAGGTTTTCTGTGACAAATATGAGCACATGTAGCATCTGTTCTTAGTCATTAGTGTCGGTTGCAAAAATGCTGTCACCCATGACCTGTACCATTTTCAGCATCATGTAATGATGCAAAGAACAGGGAGAACAGTGCCAGATAAAACAATGACTCTACAGAGGAAGAAAAAACTGATGACACACCATTTACAGAATTAAAGGGTACAGTAGGTGACGTTGGCACAGAGCCTAAATGATTTCTACACTGAAAGAGTAACTCCTGAAATGCACTGAACAACATCCTTGAGCATCCTTGTCTGTTCAGCATATGCCTGAACTGGGCTGGAATGGTAAAGATTGATGTTTGCTTTCCTATGAATTTCAAAGAACCATAGGTGCCCAGATGAGGGAAAAGACTCGACACCAATTCAAACTCCATATTTTGAATACATGAAGGTAAAATAATATGTTTTTCACACCATCAGTTTTATTTATAATGTGATCTGTGATTATATGAAAGCAGGAAAATCCAAGAAGCCAAAAATATGTGGTATCAAATGTCATTAAATGCATGGGTGAAGGGGTTAAACAAAAAAAGAAAGAGAAAGAGGGAGAGAAGGAGAAAGGGAGAGAAGGAGAGAGGGAGAGAGGGAGAGAGGAGAGGGTGAGGGGGAGAGAGAGAGAAAGGAAAAAAGGAAGGAAGGAAGGCAGGAGAGAGAGAGAGAGAGAGAGAGAGAGAGAGAGAGAGAGAGAGAGAGAGAGAGAGAGAAGATAGAAAGAGAAAAATTAAAAAAGAAAAATTAATAAAGAGAAATTAAAGACTCACAGACACAGACAAGAAGAGTATGGTGATTGCCAGGGGGAGAGGAAATGTGGAAGGTAGAAGAGAGTAAAGAAGAATAAATAGTGATGGAAGGAAACTTGACTTGGAGTGCTGAACACATAATATAATACACAGATGATGTATTATAGAATTGTATACCTGAAACCTATATAATTGTATTGAACAATGTCACTCCAATAAAAATAAAAATAAGTAAATAAATGAAAAATAAGTTAATAAAAAGGGAAGGGAAGGCTTCCATTGTTGCAATTAATTATCTCTCCATGTGAACTCTGCACATTGAAACTGTTGTGCACCATCCATACAAATCAAGGAACACGTGGTGGTCTAGTGGAAGGGATAGAGGCTTTGTGAAAAAGCAGACCAAAGTGCAAATCGTGAGCCTTTGTCAGGCTGTGCAACTTTTCCTCCATTCATGAAGTAAAGCTAATGATTCATATTTTATAGGATTCTTGGGTGAATGGAATGCCACCCAGTCTTAGGTATTTTGTTACAGCAGTACAGACAGGCTATGACCAATTCCCTTGCAGACAAGTTGTCACCCAGTAGGTTATGTGTACCTGGTTAGCCTGAGGTTATGTTAGGGAAGTAAATAATAAATTAAAAATTATAAAAAATTTAAAATGGAATTTTAAAATGTTTTGATGATTAACAGAAATTTTACCTTAGGGAAATCAATTAGGTCCAAAACTATTTAATAATTAAAAGACATCTAACATTAATTATGTCTCACTTTTCATTACCAATCTTCCAAGAAGTTATCAGTTAAGTTTAGAGGTCTAATCACTATATTTTAACATGTATAAAAGACTGAATATTGAACTTTGAGGAAATAATTTTTCCATATTATCAAGAATACTAAAAGTGTATTTTGCTCATCTACAGTTAGAGAGAGTCACCCTGAATATATTAGGCCAACACTGTATCATGTATGAGAGAGACAAGGATTAGAGACAGACAGAGATCATATCCAAATAAAGTTTTCTGAGAAATAAGTCTAATAGGATTCCACCTCCAATGAATTTACTTTAAGCCTTTCTTAAGAGAGTTTATGTTTATAAAAATTATTAGAGGCTTGGTGCACGAATTCATGAACGGGTGGGGTCCCTCAGGGTGGCCTGCAGAGATCAGGCCCTAGCTAGTGCCCCATCCTGACAACCTCACAGACCTGCATGGCACCCCACCTTGACCTGGCGCCGCCCCCTCACCTGCTCCACCATCCCGCCTGCAGGGCAACCGGTCAGGGCTAGGCCCCCCACCAGGCTCCCTCAGTGCCTGGGAGACAGGCAGTGGCCCCGCCCCCTGCCGTTGCTGCTGGTTGCCATCTCTGGGGCGATTAGTGGGGCGATCAGGCCCCCGCTTGCACCCATCTTGGCCTGGCGCTGCCTGCTCACCTGCTCCATCATCCCATCATAGTCTCGATCTCATCAGGGCCCATTGGGCCTGGCAGCACCTCCACTGTCACCCACTGCCAGCGCTGCGTTGCTGATGCTCACCATGTTCTGTGCTGCCCCCTGGTGTCAGAACACATCGTAGCAAGCAGTCGAATTCCTGGTCTCCTGGTCAAATGACTACCGGAGGGGATAATTTGCATATTAGGCTTTTATTATATAGGATAATAACTTATTTATTTAGCAATAAAAGGTGGGCTAATTGTTTCACTATTCATGGTTAGATCTCATGTAAATCAGGACACTATTAACTTAAGTACATGCAAAGTACAGGCATAGAATTAGAAGTGTGCAAATAAATAATTAACAACTGGCTCTCTGATGAGAAGAGTATGTATGTGTATGTCTATATATAAAATTGTATTATAAATTTTACTAATGTAAGGGGAGTGTACCATTGTCTTTACAAATGATTATAAAATGTTTGTTAAGCTTATGATAGATTTATAAGTCATTTGATTCCCAATAATACTTTCATTGATATTTGCTGAACTTTTCTGCCCAAGTCCAAGCAAGAGTTGCAACTGAAAAATGAGTGTGGTAATGACACAGATATTGTTTAATTATTCACAATAATGAGTAATATGAAAAGAAAAAATAAATACAGATGTCAAAAAATGCTATTTTCAAGAGCACCAAGAAAAATGAAATATTTATGTATAAATCTACAAAATTTGTATAAACTATATAGATGCAATAGACAAAATCCTGATTTTTTAAAAAAAAACACACAATACTTTAAAATTATCTAAATAATTGGAGAGATCCTCCAGGTTTATGAATAATCTATCTTAAAAGGGTTGGAAAATAACTCTCTACCAAGTGGTTCTCAACCTGTGGGTCGCGACCCCTTTGGGGGTCGAACAACCCTTTCACAGGGGTCACCTAAGACCATCGGAAAACACATATATAATTACATATTGTTTTTGTGATTAATCACTATGCTTTAATTATGTTCAATTTGTAACAATGAAATTGGGGGTCACCACAACATGAGGAACTGTATTAAAGGGTCGTGGAATTAGGAAGGTTGAGAACCACTGCATCTACTCCTTTATTATGGCCTGGATATAACAATTTACTTCATGGAAAGCGAAGGAAAGAATAACTTACAGTGCAGAGCCTGACAAATAGCATTGGGCCGGTAATGAACATTGCATCAACAGTGATGTTTCATGATGATGGACTCCATCCATGATATGATGTGACAAAAATTACATTTGCCTCTATAATCTTCCCTCAAAAAACACATAATCCCTTTCTAATCATAAGAGAAATGTAAAGCAAATCCAAATGAAGGGGCCTCATAAAAAATATCTCACCAGTACCTCAAAACTGTCAAATCTGAGAAACTGTCCTAGCCAAGAG
This sequence comes from Myotis daubentonii, assembly GCF_963259705.1. NCBI lineage: Eukaryota > Metazoa > Chordata > Mammalia > Chiroptera > Vespertilionidae > Myotis > Myotis daubentonii. Next base: position 48,530,113 of record NC_081847.1, on the reverse strand, counting down.
GAGCCTAAGGAGACATGAAAATTAAATGTGGTGTAGTATTCTACATAGGATCCTGCAATAGAAAAAGGACATTGGGATGTAAACAAAGGAGGTTTGAGTAAACCAGGGACTATAATGGATAATATTGTACCATTGTTGCTTCATAAATTGTAATAATCGTCCCATACTAGTGAGTGATGTTAACAAATGAGAAAGCTGAGTATAGGGTACACAGGGAAGTCTAGGTACTAGCTTCACAATTTTTCTGTAAACCTAAAACGGTTTACAGAAAATATATATATATATATATTTAAAAAACCCCTCTGTACTCTAAAGTTTCCCAATATTGAAAATTTTCAAGTACATGTTGTAAGTATGATTGTGGGTTGGGCAATTTCCTGAAATCAATGCAAAGTTAGATTAATTTCCTCATAGAAAATGCTTTCTATTGAATTACAAATAAGATCTTCCTTTCATATACCTGAGGCTCAGCATAGTTTATTTGACTCAGTGTATAAAATGCTGACAAAGTCTCTACCCTTGCCTTCCAGGAACACATGCTATAGAAAAATAATATGCTTAAAATTTTTCATTAAAACTTTCAGACTCGTGGTAGGAGTTATGCTAAGATTCAAAGCAGAGAATGGAAACTGAGCCCAGCTTCCAGGGGTCAGAGGAGCTTTCTTCAGGACATGGTCCCTGATTTGAACCTTGAAAACATATAGTAATTTTTTAGACTAAGAATGGAAGAAAAAGCATTCTAGAAAACACACACACACACACACACACACACACACACACACGATGGCAGCTAGAAGCCGTGGTGGTGAGGGGTCTATCGAATCCATGATGGCTTTATGGAGGAGTTAGTCTATGAGGGGCTCTACTCTTGTGTCAAATAACTTGCATTTTACCTCTGCATTCAAATTGATCTGCTCTTTAAGTGTGTGAATAAATTTTTCCCGTCCCCAATTACAAATTACTTTTATTCTAACGTTGTAATAAAAATCAGAATAAGTATTTTTCCTGGATCTGATTTGATGCATTTGTGAAACACGAACATTATAGTGTAGAGTTTGACTAACATCTAGATATTATTGCAAATTTGCCTTCCGGGATGTATTTCAGAAGGGCTGATATGAGAATAAACATAACTTCTTAATTTAAAAGAACGCACTATATTTGTTTTTTTTCCTCAAATAGAGAAAAAATCAGGGCACAGTGGAATTAGGGAGATGCCACTCAGTCATTAAATAGTCTCAACCATTTCCTCTAAGAGCAAAAAAAAAAATGTGGAAAGTTGTTTTTTAATACATATTTCACATGCCTTTTAATTTCTTAAAGTGACAGAACATTTATGCAAAGCTTTTTTTTTTAATATTTCAGGCATTGATTTCTGCTTATGTGCACATAATGCAAAAGGCAGTAAGAAAGCCCTTGAACAGTAACTAAAATACCAGCTACTGATTTCATAATCTAGAAAGGTTTACATAGACAATAGGGTCTCATCACACATACTTGCTTCCCGTGACTTTCGGTGTGTTCAAATAAATGTCCCATGCATAGCTCTTTTTCTAATTGTAATTTCTTAATTAAGTGAATAGAGACAAGCACAGTGAACGTGCAGCTCATGGTGTGAAGAAAAGATCACCTACCAAGTAACATAGCCCCTACTGAGGTGATTAAATTAACAGAACTGTAATTAAATGAACAGGAATTGTTGGTTTCAGAAGCTTTCTCTTGAATAGTATTTCATAAAGTGATTAAAGACCTTCTTAAACAGACACTGTGTACTGCATTGGTATTGAATAAGCACTACAATAAAAGTTACTTTGTTAATATTTATTTACATAATGGCAACTACTATAGAAACCTTATTAGAAAACATCTAATACACACGTACACACACACACACACACATACACACAAATAAGCCATGTTCATCAATATCAAGGCAGAAGTACATTTGTGAAAAACATTTTGAGGTTATTGAATATTTAATAAATAGTTTCCCAAACAATTGTCTTTCATTGTAATGCAAAATACCGTGTTTAACTGTAGCTCTTTGATACATTGAGGGAAAATTATAGAGTTGTATAGATTAAAGTTTACAGAGTTTATAGAACAGATTACATCATAGTCATCTCAGTAGAGAGAATGAGGATGCTTATTGATTGAGAGCATGGGTTATTGTAAAAAGTATCTGGGATTTAAATATTGGCTCTGCTACCTTTCCTGCTGAGGCCCTATTGGAAATGAGCATTTATAAACAATGCCCCAGTGTATTTTACAGTAGGTATATATTCCTGTCTATGGTGGCCCACACCTTCAATCAGATCCAAAAATGTTTGCACTAGTCATTTCTCACTGGAAGCAAATGGAAACAGAGGGCTCTCCTTTTGAATATGCTGGCTCTGTTTTCCTACGCCTCTTATTGGTCTTCCAGACTTGTGCTTATATATGCTGTTAGTCAAGAGTATATTGCCTGTATCCATGAGTTTTTGTAGCCTATTTTTTTTTTCTTTTTTGCTCACAGACAACAGTGTGGTGATTGTTGGAGGAGTCGTAGAGGACAGCATAGGAGGGATAAATGGTGATAGATGAAGACTTTACTTGGGGTGGTGAACACACAGTACAGTGTCCAGATGATGTTACAGAATTGCACACCTAATACTTGTAAAATTTTGTTAACAAGTGGCATTACCCCAGTAAATTCAACAAAAAGGAAAAAAAAAAGAGTATATTGAGTTGGCCCCTGGGCAAACTTTGGTAAATTACTTAATCTACCTGAAACTTTTGCTTTCTACATGTAAAATTGGATAAAACTTGCACCTTAATTTGGGTCCCCCTCCAAGAAAAAAAATTAAAGAAGATTTTGCTGAAAGAATTTTATTTAGGAAGAAACAAGAATGAGGGATAAGGAGAATGAAAGAAGGATGATAAACAACCAATAGAAAATTGCATACGCAAAGGGAGTTACTCCACGAGACTTTTGAGAAACTTGAGTATCTCCTAGATTTGCCTATCTGTGGAATTGGAAGCTGGGAATTTACCTACTAGATTTGCTCCCCTCATTAATTAAATCCCATTGAAACTCAGAGACATATATATATATACTGACTAGAAGCCCGTTGCGAGAAGATTCGCGCAATAGGCCTTCCTTCCCCTGGCTGCTAGCACCGGTTTTCCTCCCGCACCCAGGACCCAGGACTTTGGTCCGGCTGCAGTGGAGAAGCCAAGCCTCTTCAGTCTTCAGTCTTCAGTCTTCAGTCTTCAGTCTTTAGTCTTCAGTCTTCACTCAGGCCGGAGCCTTCAGGCTTTGCTCCGTGCCTATGTATGCAAATTAACCATCATCTTTGTTGGGTTAATTTGCATAGTTGCTCTGATTGACTGGTGGGTGTAGAGGAGTGACACCAATTTTCATGTTTCTCTTTTATTAGTGTAGATGGTAAAAACTGTCAGAATGTATCTGAGCTCTTAGGGACAGCCCACCATAGTGGTCACTTTCATTATTGTTAATGTAAGATGCTAATTTTTATTATTCTGTGATGAATTTTTTAGTTTGAGACAGTTTATCTCTACTCATTCTCTCACATAAATTGAAAGTAAAAGATTTTAGCCCTCGCTGGTTTGGCTCAGTGGATAGAGCTTCGGCCGGTGGACTGAGGGGTCCAGGTTTGATTCCAGTCAAGGGAACATGCCTGGGTTGTGGGCTTGATCCTCAGTGGGGGGCATGGAGGTGGCGGCCAATCGGTGATTCTCTCTCATCATTGATGTTTCTATCTCTCTCTCCCTCTCCTTTCCTCTCTGAAATCAATAAAAATATTAAAAAATAATAAAAATAAATATGCTTTCCCTTCTTTAAAAAAAATAAAATAAAAGATTTTAATCTGCTAGTTTATAACTTATCTCACATATAGACTGTGCAGGTTTGGAAGGAATGGATATAGTTTATATCACTTTCTCATCTCCTTGCTAATGGTCATAAAAAAGTGTATGACCACTTCTTATTGGCTATGCCATCACCTATATTGATTCCCACTTCTTATTGGCTGTGCCATCACCTATATTGAATTAGTCTCATTAAGTTTGAATAGCATCATATATTCTGCTTGTCAGAATAGCTATATGAAACCCTCTTATTACTGAATGATGTGTTCCCCTCCCTCCTCGCCTTTCTTCTCATCCCTCCCCACTCCTTCTCCTCTACTGCCTCCCTCTGACCCCACACACTTGCTTTGTGCAATTTTGTATAATTCCTAACTATACTCTCATTGAGTAAGTGCTGTTTTCTGTATTCTTACCTTTTCTACTTTTCTTTCTAAGAGACAATGAGATAATGAAGGGAGGTATGGTGTCCTATGATCTACACATGTCTGGGGGTTGTTGGAATGCAGCATGTGAAACTTTCCTGGGTATTAGTGAATTAGGCTGAGTTTTCTGGCAGAATTTTCTACATGGAATGTGTGTTTCTTTCTTGATTTTCTATGTAATTTTGAGGAAAAAAGTATATCTAGCCATGAAATTGTTTGTGACAAAAAATCCCCTTTCCAAAGTGAGTCATCATAAAACTCGATATTTTAAGGAGGAAAGGGGCAGAGGGAGGTGTTGCATTTCCTGCATAGCAATCACTAGTGGACTTGTTTTCTAAATATTTGAATTAACACTAAACATCCCGCCTGATAGGAGGTTAGGTTCTCTACATTAACTAATCCTTTGTGAAGTCACAGCATGCCCAACTGTCCTTTAGTGCAAATCAAAGACCTCAGCCATTTGGTGAAAAGCAGTGAAAGGAAACCCGCTTTGATATGCTAATGATCCAATGTGTTATTCATGAAGTGTTACCCACCCTGGACACTGATATCAACTGGAGTGGAGAAAATAGTTATTATACTTCGCTTCATTTAATTTCCATAATTTACTTGAAAAGTGAATATGAAAGAGGAGAATGCTAATCTCTGTTTTTTAAAAATCAAATAAACCAAATCTTCAGGGAAACAATAGATTTTTTTCCCTTATACCCATTTCAGATTTCTAACGGCTATATTATTGTTCAGAGAAGTGTGTTTCCATTCCTAGCAGGATTCTTTGCTCCCACACACTAGCCAGGCTACTGAATGAATAAATGTGATGCTATACTATAACCAATTTCAACAGATTATAGATACTGCTTATTGACTATCTTCTATATTAGGTGTGTTGTGTGCATTATCTCTAAGAATAAGAATAATCCTTAGATCACAGACTCAGAGAGTATACACAATTTTCTAGTCAGGCAGCTATGATAAGTGTTTTCCAGACCAATTACATTCAGGCACAATAGCCACACCTCTTCAGCCCAGTGTGTACTCAGGCATGATTATATTATACTAGAGGCCCAGTGCACGGTATTCATGCACTGGGGGCGGAGGGGTCCCTCAGCCTGGCCTGAATCCTCTTGCAGTCCAGGACCCCTTGGGGGATGTCCACCTGCTGGCCCATCAGGGGGATCAGGCCTAAGCCGGCAGTCAGATATCCCTCTCATCGTCCGAGGCTCTTGCAGTCTGGGACCCCTCACTCCTTAACGCCCGCCTGCAGTGGAGGTGGGAGGGGCTCCCATCACCACCTCTGTGCTTGCCAGCCATGAGCCCAGCTTCTGGCTGAGCAGCTCTCGCTCTGTGGGAGCACATTGACCACCAGGGGGCAGCTCCTGCATTGAGCATCATAGTGACTGGTTGTTCTGCTGTTCAGTCAATTTGCATATTAAGGTTTTATTATATAGGATACTTTTTCTTTTTAAAAAAATATATTGTATTGATTTTACAGAGAGGAAGGGAGAGGAATAGAGAGTTAGAAACATTAATGAGAGAGAAACATCGATCAGCTGCCTCCTGCACACCTCCTACTGGGGATGTGCCTACAACTAAGGTACATGCCCTTAACCAGAATTGAACCTGGGACCCTTCAGTCCAAAGGTCAACACTCTATCCACTGAGCCAGTCCAGTTAGGGCTAGGATACTTTTTCTTGTACACCTTCTTAAACAGGTTACGCTCAGAATGAAATATTTACTGCACAAAATCCATGTCTTCCTCTACTTTATATCATAGTCCTGGTTATTGTTTCTTTTTCTGGTGATGATTTTCCTTACTTTCATTTCTATTTATAGCATATTTACTAATTTTCCATGAGCTATTTTAAATGCTACCTCATTCTTGATATTTCCGTATAACTTCAGATAGAAGTAATGACTCCCTTTAGATAATCATAAGGCATTTCACATACCTTCTTCATCTATGCATCATCACATTAATCTTGTCCTTAAGATATTCATATGCATAGTCAGGAAGATTAAAAATGGGGACTAGGATTTTATATTTCTTGTTTGCATTCTTTTGCTTTTCTAGTTTTTTCTTGTTGAGTTCAGATGTTGTTAGACTTTGTGACAATAATTTAGAGTTCTGATAAGTGTTAGGAGTAGTTTAATCTTTCTACCAATTAAAACCTGGTTTAAATATACTTCCTCAAGGAATCTCAGTCAGTCCTGCCCTGATTCCATTCTCATTGCACTTGTGAATTGAGCTTAAACCTGTGCACATCTGCTGGTTTGCTACTTAAAGAAGATGCTGAAATCTAGATGCGGATATGTTCTGCCTGTGCAAATTAACTTGTATGACCATCAAGGCCAGAGGATGCACTTTTTATTTCACCCACATATACTGTAGTAACACAATACATTTCACGCTAATTAATGCATCACCCATTCACAGGCCCTGTTGATATTTTTTATCTTTTGCTGACTTGAGTTGAAGTGTACATTTCAATTAGAGCTCCACTTACTGAAAAGACAGATTTGTCACAGAAACCAGAGTAAACAATTTGTCATGTTGTTTTCATGGAGCCATAAAATAGTGTTTCAGACTCAAAGTGATATTTTGGGATTACTGTGCCATATTCTGAAATTCATAAAATGCAATATACGTATGCATAATGGATGAAGTGCATTTCAAAAACGAGAATGATTGCAGTCCACAGAATTCGTAAATCAATTTGTGAATCGCTGCAGGATGAAAGGAACTATACAATAAATATAGGTTGTAGAGGGAGGCATACTTGTGTAAATACAATCTCTCCTGCCTAGGAGTTTTTAATCCCATAACAATCTCCAAGACAAATTTTAAATCTTTTTTTGGTGTTATTTGAACTCATATTTGATAAACAATAATTCTTGTTGTGACAGACACTGATTTCCTGACTGTTGTTACTGGTCTCACCTCATTAGAAGTGAGCATTGATTTCAGAGATTAGAGTTGGAAAAATCTGAAGTTGACACTACTATATATAGCAGCGATTTTCGACCAGTATGCAGCAATAATTTTTAAAACATGCAATACCATATTATTTAATCAGGGGCACTGGCCTGTTTTCTCTTATTTTGCCAAATTAAAAAAAATGACAACAGCTAACACAATAGCTGTTGATGTGAATGAATCAGAATTGTATGTACTTTTTGTCAGGTCAGCAAAAAATATATTTTTTGTTGTGCCGCAGAATTTTAGTAATGAGTTTATGTGTGCCATGAGATGAAAAAGGTTGAAAATCACTGATATACAGCAATATATCCAAGTTAAACAAGGATAGGTGCAATTAGCTTCTTTGAAAAAAAAAAATATCATCCCCTTAAATAAGTGCTTATGTCCCAAAAACACATTCCACTAAACAAAGCATGACAATATATGATTTATTGATATTTGATTTTTTTGGAGAAAAATACTTTTTTGAAAACTGCCATTCAGAAATTATTTGTCTTTCCTAAAGGTTTTAGGGAAAGCATATTTTACTAATATTTTATTTCTCATTCTTGAAACAGATTTATTAGTAGAAATAGTATTGTGACCCAGCCGTGTTTTCTTATTAAATATATCTTTAAAAATTTTAGTTATAAGACTAAATATAATGCCAAGTTTGTACTTAGAAATTACAATGCTAAAATAATAAAAAAAGGAAATATAACTTTTACGTTTATTAAAATCATTCAATAAGACAAAAATCATTCAATAAGCTAAAAAGTGGAGTCTTAAAATAACTATTTCAATTGAGTAATTCCAATTACTGGGTTCCATCCACTCTACTTAGCTATTTAGAAATTATTCACATAATCTCCACTATCATGCTATTAAGAAGATGCTCTTATTATTTGAAGATTTTGCCATTTTCAGAGGCCTGAAAATTTGCTGCAGGTCAAAAAAACAGATCCAGAAACACAAATGCAAAATTAGATCTACATATAGAGGAACTGATACAGAGATATGAATATATATGGATAGATAGACATATACAACTATATATACACTAGAGGCCCGGTGCACAAAAATTTGTGCACTCGGGGGGGGAAGGAGGGTCCCTTAACCCGGCCTGTGCCCTCTTGCCGTCTGGGACCCCTCGGGAGATAACGCCCTGCTCCCGGGTGGCAGAGGGCAGGCCCAATCCCTAGGTGCAGCCCCTGGTCGGGCTCAGAGCAGGGCCGATTGGGGAGTTGGGGCGCCGCCCCCTGTCATGCACAGAGCAGGGCGAATTGGAAGGTTGCAATGCCACCCTCAGTCATGCTCAGGGTAGGGCTGATTGGGGGGTTGGGGCACCTTCCCCTGTCACACTCAAGGCAGGGTTTATGGGGAGGTTGTAGCGCCACCCCCTGTCACGCACAGAGCAGGGCCCATCAGGGTGTTGGGGAGCTCCCCCCTGTCACGCACAGAGCAAGGCAGATCAGGGGGTTGGGGTGCCGCCCTCTAAAATCCACAGAGAAGGGCCGATCAGGGGGTTGGGGCGCCGCCACTCTCACACTCAGGGCAGTACCGATGGGGAGGTTATGGCTCTACCCCATCCCACACAGAGCAGGGCCCGTGGGGGGGTATTGGGGCGCCACACCCTGTCACACACAGAGCAGGGCTGATGAGGGGGTTGGGGAGGTATCCCTATCAGGCACAGACAGGGCTGATCAGGGGGTTGGGGCGCCTTCCCCTGTCACGAACAGAGCAGGGTGAATAGGGAGGTTGTGGCCCTGCCCCCTGTCACACACAGAGCCTGCAGGGTGATCAGGGGGTTTGGGCGCTGCCCCCTGTCACACTGATCCTGGTGCCGGGAGGCATATTACCCTTTTACTATATAGGATAGAGGCCTGGTGCATGGGTGGGGGCCAGCTGGTTTGCCTTGAAGGGTGTCCTGGATCAGGGTGGGGGTCCCCACTGGGGTGCCTGGCCAGCCTGGGTGAGGGGATGATGGCTGTTTGCAGCTGGTCACACACCCTTCAGGGTGGGGGTCCCCACTGGGGTGCCTGGCCAGTCTGGGTGAGGAGCTGAGGGCTGTTTTCAGGCTGGTGGGTGACTGAAGCTCCCAACTGCTCCTTTTTTTCTTTCTTTTTTTTATTCTGGGCCAGCTTTAGCTCTGGCTCCAGCTTTGATGCCTCTGCTGCTGAAAGCAGGTATCTGTTTTGTTTGGGTTCTATTATCGAAACACTGTATCAACTCCAGCTCTGAGATCCCGGTGAGCTGAAAACAGGTTTATGGGGTTTTGTTTAGCTTCTATATTTGTGACAATGTTTCAACTGCAAGTTCAGAGGCCAGCAAGGCAGGTGGGGAACGTTGGAGTCCTCCGTCACTGAAGCAAGCAAGCCTCATGTTAGTTTCAAGCTGCCTGGCTGCCGGCCACCATCTTGGCTGGCAGTTAATTTGCATATCTCCCTGATTAGCCAATGGGAAGGGTAGTGGACGTACGCTAATTACCATGTTTCTCTTTTAGTAGATAGGATATGTATGTCTAAATGTATATATATATTTACATGTGTAGATATCAATATACATTTCCAGATATATGTTTCTCTCATGTATTGAGTTCTTCCTATCTTCTCACTTTTCAGTAAGTTCAAAGGATGACTTACTCACATTTGAAAAATGTATATATTTTTATTGATTTCAGAGAGGAAGGTAGAAGGAAAGAGAGAAGAAACATCAATGATGAGAGAGAATCATAGATCGGCTGCCTCCTGCACGCCCCAACCCGGGATCAAGCCCACAACCTGGCATGTGCCCCTGACCGGGATGATTCCTGGGACCCTTCAATCATCAGGTCAATGCTCTATCCACTGAGCCAAACCGGCTAGGGCATCTTATCTACTCTTATAGACTATGAAACAGAATTAGAAAGAATATCTCTTCTTTATTTTCAAATGTCCTTGCCAGATGTTAAGTACAAACTAGTAGAAATTATACTTATAAAAGTACATTTTATATTTCTAAACTGTTTAGAACTTTTCATTATTGAGAATACATTGTGAAGAATATGTATTTTTAATTCGGTATTTTTATATTTTGTGATACATGCACTCAATATCAAAAGATTATGTACATGAGCAAAGGACTGACGCATAACTGACTCTACTGTTTTGGAAAAAATAGCTAAAAAATACAATTAAGCAGAATGGTAGCTTTAAAATTTATGTCATATTTGTGAGTTTTAAAAAAATGTCTAGATTTTAGAGTTTTAATGAATATAGGTGACAAAAGTGGTTCTTATAGACCCCTCAGGTGCCTTTATCTATGTAATTTCATATGCACATATATAACATTTATAGTGCTTCAAAAATCTTTATTTGTGTTCTATTTTCAATGTTACATGTGTTTCATGAAAACTGTACGACTGAAGAAAGTGAATGTTAAAATTGTAAGAAAAGAAATGTAGTATATATACAAAAATATATATTTGTGTTTTGACTAGAAATCAAATTTTAAACTTAGCAATTGGAAAAATTATATATTTTGAATAGTGTCAACCATGAAATACACTTTATTTTCATGTATGCATTTACTATCACTTACTCCATAAGTGACTACTTTTGTGAAATGTGATACCAGGCCAGAATACCTTAGACCTAGTCAGCATACTTGTGGCCATTAATGCTCTGCCAGGATCTGATGGTCATTTATCAGGGGCAGGCCAATATAAGTTTCTACAAGACAAAAATATGTGACCTTATGCTAGATTATTAAGCCCATATGAGGTTAGTGAGAAATGGGCCAAAATGCACATTTTTAAAAGTCAGAAAACAGAGGTACTACATAAGAAAGGGTCAAAATAAGTGACAGGATAGAACTCTTAGGGAGATGATTTGAGTAGAGCCTCAAATAATTCCTGAAGCTTTCCAAAGTTGTGTTGTTAGTTTCTCAGCTTTTGCACACTTCAGCAGTGAAGGGTGTTGACAGGTACAGAATATATGACCTGTTTCCTCAGTGGACTTTTTATTTCATTTATAGTCATGGATAGCCTTCAAGTAATAATGTCAGAGATTAATTGCAAGGATATCTTTTTACATGTAGTTTATATTTGATTCAAGAATATAAAAAATCCAATATTAACTGTTGTTTTTTTTAAATAATATGTTTGGTTTTTTTTTTTTTTTTATTGATTTCAGAGTGGAAGGGAAAGGGAGAGAGAGCTACAAACATCCATGATGAGAGTGAATCATCGATCGGCTTCCTCCTGCAGGCCTCTCCTGGGAAAGAACCTGAAACCTAGGCATGCTCAGGCCAGGAATTGAACCATGATCCCCTGGTTCATAGGTCAACACTCAACCCCAGAGCCACGCTGGCCGGACTTAACTGTTTACTGTTTCTTGTATTTGGAATTGGTGAGTCACCTGTATTGTATTAAAACCAATCCCTGCCAGTTGGTTGGAGCCAAAGTCAACTGAATTGAACAATGCTCATACTCCACCTGCTAAAGGATTGTGTCTATTGTACATAAAAGACCATATTAATTGAAATGTCTTCCTTTACATATATTGACAGTAAAGAAAATATTGAAAACAACACTCATTTTTTGAACTTCCTTAAATAGCAATGTTTAAATTTTAACTTCACTATTTCATCAGTTACTCATAAATATTTCTCATCTTTCTCAACAGATCACAATACAGAGGTAACTAATAATAAGCATACTAAGTCATATGACGTGTAAAGAAAGCCTATGTTTTTGTGAATACTTTGTTTATATACCCACAAAAATGTACAAATAAAATATTTCTCATATACATATACACAAAAATGTATATCCTCTAGTCATAGACTATATTTTTACATATCCCAATTTCAAATCAGATGGAAAAATAATTCATGTTAAAATGTTAGCTTGCACTGAGGTAAAAGTAATCTCTTTTATAGAAATGTACATTCAGCAAGAGATACAAGTTATCTTCATTCACATAACAAGAGAAAATTTATCTCAGATGTAACTCAGTAAGTCCAAAAGCTTTCTTAGGTCATAAAATTACTAGTTTCCTCAACTTCCTGATAGGCTTATATAATGAGTGGCAATTAAAGGGCCATTGAATGAATGTGAAGGACAATATAAAATGTTAGGTGACTATAGAGGAAATTAAAGAGAAATGGAACTGAAGAGAAATCAAAATGTAAGGAAAGGAAAGTGGATAATTAGAGAAAAGGCAAGCAGCAAGAATTGAGCCAAGAATGAGAGATGTAATATCAATTTAGACAAAAAAGATAGCTTAGAGTGTCCTCTCAATAATTCGAGGACAAAATGTCATTACTAATATGAATTTTGTAACTGAGTCCTTCCCTGTTTAAAAACTAAATGAATAATGTTTCCTCTATGTTATCTTGTTTCCTTTATGCCATCTAAATTTTTGAACAAATTAAATACCTCTATGAAAATTCAGCAACATTAAAAAACACTTATAAGTTTAAATACATTTAATGATTACCATGCGTTTGCTTTGGCCATTAGATATCAATCTTTATGACAGGTTGTCTGTTGTCAGCTGGTCAATACAACAATGTAGAAAATCAGATACAACTGAGCCCCTAGCTTTGGGAAGTGTTAGAAATGGAGAAATAAGCTCTATCATTGTTTGTAGATGGAATCAAAGAGATAATGATCCATATAATCTGCTCACTGCTTTTGGAATAAGCAAAGAGATAGTGTACATTATAATTTTTTGAAATTACTTTTTAGAAGTTATTCTAGAAAAGTAAATAAAATTCCTAACTCTCCCCTATGAAGTCTTCGCACAAGAACATAATAGCACAAGCCTACACATGGGATTTTCAATCATGACACCAGGGAAACATTGCCTTAATTCATCCTGCAGACAAAATGGATGAGAGCTGAGTTTTCCTTCAAATAATTTTCAAGAACCTGGGGCTTGAGTGCTTCATCAATTTGAAAGAGTGAAGAGACACTTAAAGAACCAATTTGCAACATCAATAACTGGAGTTGGCTGTAAATACTGGAAGCACATCACACAGAAGAGTGATGTAAGTGTTTCCCTTCAAAAGTTTTGAGTTCACTGTATTCAAAGCTTCAAATGTATTCTTCACCTATACCAGCCAGGGCCTCCTGAAATATGTAATTTTCTAAAGTATGAAGCAGCCATTTTCCAGTTATTCCAAAACCAGGTAAAGTTCTACTGTAAACTCATAAATTGATCAAATTAAATTTCCTATTGACAAATACAGACAATTAACATGGACAGGGAAATAAAAGTGATACCTACCATTCAGATTTTAAGCCAAAAGCCATACCCAAGTTATATTATATTTCCTTAAAAATTAGATAGTTAGGTAAAGTACAGCATTTCTTATTAATCATACAGTTAGTAGTGATAACATAGCTCATTTTAGAAATAGATTTTTTTTCCTTATTGATTTTTGTCAATAATCTTAATTGTGTGTCTCAATTTGAAAAGCACTGTATAATCGATTATTTTTTTTAGTACCTCATAACATAAAAATTACCATTCTTTGTTTGACTTCTAATTCACTCAAGTTTGTGTTCTGTTACCAGAAAGTGACCAAGGACAAATGAACTTAATGGACTGAGTGCTTTCTTACGTATTCCAGTCATCTCTGTTATTCAGATAATGAATCTAAGATCCAAAGGAATATGGAGGAAAGCCAAAGTCAGGTTAAACCCAAGCTTTCTGTCCTCAATCTTCATATTCAATTAACTCAAACATGTTACATGGTTCTCTTCCCTGAGAAGAGGGGATAAATGGTGATGGAAAAACAACAAACACACAAATAATAATTAGATGTATGCTTTAATTTCTTATAGGTCTGTATAAATCAGTCTTTTAGTTCTTAAACTCACTTAAACACACTTACTAACAAGTTATAAGGTTTTTAAGCCAAAGACAATGTGTTTTATATATGTATCTACACAACATTAGCATAATATCTACATATATAATTTTGTCAATGGTTGCTAATAGGTGGCCTTTACCACCTGTCATGATACAGAGAGTTTTTTTATTTTTCATTCTAATATTTACTCAACTCATATTTATTTTGTAATTCTGAAAATGTTAATGTTTTAATCACTACCCTCAGCTTATCATATGCTTATAAAATATGAAAGCTATCTTCCATCTGGGCACTAGTTATTAAAACTATTTAGCAGAATTACTTTTTAAAAAAATCAAAACTTGCATTCTGTATATGAATGACATTTTCTTAAATGCTTTATAAGTTTATAAGTGTAAGCGGATGGTATTTATCTGCTGTAAATTATATATTTGAAAAACCACGAGAGCATTGCAGCAAATGTATTATTTGAAATAAGGCCTGATGAATGACTTGACTTATATCATAATTAATTTATTTCTTGGTTTCCTTTCAGTTAAGAAGTATCATAACATAAGAATTTATTCATATAAATATTTGAAAATAGGAAAAGCTGATAATGGCTTCTTTAAAGTCTCATAAATTTTATTAGAACTATTGATGCAAAAGCTTGGAGAAAATAGAATTATTCACCTTTGTGTGTTTGTTTAAAAATCGCATCACTTTATAGAGAACAACATAGACTGATGAAAAGGGACAGACCCAAAGACTGAGAAACAGCGATCAGGCTATCAATCCCCAGAAGGAAAGTAGGGGAGGGAGGGGGTAAGGGGAAGAGATCAACCGAAGGACTTGTATACATGTATATAAGCCAAACCAATGGACATGGACAACAGGGGGATGGGAGCATGAGTTTGTGTGTGTGGGGGGGAGGTTGGAGGTTAATGGGGGGGATGAGGACACATTTGTAATACCTTAACTAATAATTAAAAAAAAAATCGCATCACTACCAAACTCCAAGAATTCACTATTTTATTGTTAAATATTCATTTTAATGTAGTGGCTAAATAAATTATTCAGCCAATTTGAATTTCACTAGTTATCAGAGGATTCCTTAAAATCTTAGTGGGTGTTTTAAAACGTATATTAAAATATACCAAGCAGTTTAGTGACTACATTTGTCATTCAGACTTAAAAAACATGTCTATTCTTTATGCTAGAATAAGCCCAGACAGCACAGTAAAACTCTAAGGACCTATTTAAATTCTTTCATCTTACTGAACATCACCAAAGGCACCTCAAAAATAAAATAAAAACGGAAAAGCTCTCTATTTAAAATACCATCTTAGAAGTGATAAAACTTTGAGCCTAACATAATTCCCCCAACATATGTCTTAGTCTTTAGTTTTGTATTACTGAGGCTTTGTAATTCTAAACTTTTAAACATTATTTTCATGCAATATGGAGATTTTAACTAATTTTCAAATACTTTTCCTTTTGTAAATAAGCAGAAAAGTAGTGTACTCTTCAGTTTCTTTCAAGTTTGACTGAATTAATGAATAAAAATCTGTTATACTCTGATTTTCTTAAAAGAGATTTTATGGCTGTCATTTAAAATAGGAGGCCCCTTAAGAGGCAATTACTATAATGTGTTAAAAAATAATGATGGCTTTGACCAGGATTGTATTGGAGGAAATGGAGCAAGCACAATAGATACCCGGTTCTATAGTACAGTCAACCCCTTGCAAATAATTTGTGTCTGGAGAGAGAAGTGTCAAGAATGTCTCCAGGGTTTTGCCTTGGACAGCTGGCCTGAGTGTTGACAGGTCTAGACACAGAAAAGTTTAGAGGAGGGACATGCTGAAATGTGTGGAAACATGTTAGATGTTAGGAGTGTGAGTTTCAGTGGCTTCTAATACATCGCACAGAGGTGATAAATTGGATATGAAGGCTAGAATCTAGGGATGAGGTCTGGGGTAGGGTTAATTGGTAGCTGTGTTATCACAGATGGCTAGATTGTCAAAGCAGATGCACACGAAGAATAGGTCTAACTCAGCGTCAAACTTCCCCAAAGATTAGTGAGAGACATAAGTAAAAAGGTAGTGACAATTGCAGCTTCACCATATTAGTCTCTCAGATCATCACAAACCCAACAGGTGCAGTTTCCAAGACAAACAAAACACAAAGAAAATAAAACAAAAACAAGCCAAACATGTTTCCCATCTTGGCATGAGTTTTGATTTGGGAGAAAAAGACAGATACTACTTAAGTGTATGGGATAGTCCAGCTCAGAGGAAGCTCTTTTAGTCTGAGGTTTCTTGGTTATTATACTTCATCAGTCACATAGGTGGTCTATGCAACTAACTTTCATTCCCCCATTAGCTTTGTCGCATACTATAAATCTATGCATTATAGGTTTATCTTTATAAACAAAGTGAACAAAAGGTATATCCTGCCTTTAAAAAAAGCATTCTTAGGTAAGAACTACCTCAGATATCTTGCTGCTGTAAATCCCATTGGGATGTTTACAAGTAGATTTCATTGAGATCAGCATGGCCTCTTGCACACCCTGGAGACCTGTTGGTAACTCTTTCCTCCCTAGAGTCATCAGCATGCAGATGATATTTGAAGCAATGGCATAGGATGGACTCTGTAATGTTTCCTACCAGAACAAGAAAGGATGTGCAATAGTATTCACTTTCAGCTACTCTTATCCAGGTGCACAGTGCAGAAAGCATTGGATTCAACAGGACTTGGGGATTTGCAAGGTGAGTAGAAATGAAAGAAAAAATTATATATATTTTTATTTATTTTACTAGGGGCCCGGTGCATGAAATTCGTGCACTGGGTGTGTGTGTGGGGGGGGGGGAGTGTCCCTCAGCCCAGCCTGCCCCCTCTCACATACTGGGAGCCTTCAGGCGTTGACCCCCATCACCCTCCAATCGCAGGATCGGCCCCTTGCCCAGGCCTGACGCCTCTAACAGAGGCGTCAGGCCTGGGCAGGGGACCCCCATTTCCCCCCATCACTGGTTCTGCCCCCAGCCCAGGTCTGATGCCTCGGCCAGAGGCGTAGACCCCCATCACCCTCCGATCGCTTGATCGGCCCCTTGCCCAGGCCTGACGCCTCCGCCAGAGGTGTCAGGCTTGGACAGGGGACCCCCATCTCCCCCCGATCACTGGCTCTGCCCCCAGCCCTGGCCTGAGGCCTCTGGCCCAGGAATCATGCCTGGGCAGGGGACCCCCCATCTCCCTCTGATCGCTTGCTCCACCTCCCGCCCAAGCCGGACGCCTCTGACCCAGGCTTCAGGCCTGGGCAAGGGGACCATCATATCCCCCCAATCCCCGGCTCAGCCCCCCGCCCAGGCCTGATGCCTCGGCCAGAGGAGTTGACCCTCATCACCCTCCGATCACCAATCACCGGATCGGCCCCTTGACCAGGCCTGAGGCCTCCGGCAGAGGTGTCAGGCCTGGGCAGGGGACCCCCAGCTCCCCGCGGTTGCAGGCTCCGCCCCTGCCCAGGCCTAACGCCTCTGGCTGAGGCGTCCGGCTCGGGCAGCGGGGACCCACAGCTGCAGCGGCCCCGCGATCGTGGGCTCCGCTTTAGGCCCAGGCAAGGGACCCCTAGCTCCTGGGACTGCCAGCTTCAACTGTGCCCAGCTCCCATCGCTGGCTCCACCCCTACCTCCTGCTATCACTGGCCAGGGCGGCAAAGGCGCCTGATTCTCCGATCATGGCTGGGGGGCAGGGCAAAGGCGGCCTCAGGGCCGCCTTTGCCCTGCCCCCCAGCTCTTAGCTCCCCCCTGGGTTTCCGATCACTGTCAGTGGCAGGGGGCTTCTTCCTGCTTTCCCTTTCGCCTCCCTGCATTGTGCCTACATATGCAAATTAACCGCCATCTTGTTGGCAGTTAACTGCCAATCATAGTTGGCAGTTAATTTGCATATAGCCCTGATTAGCCAATGAAAAGGGTATCGTTGTACGCCAATTACCATTTTTCTCTTTTATTAGTGTAGATTTTTTGGTGGATGAGATGACAAAACAATATCAAGCAATAAAAACTCTGCTACTAATTTCCTTTACTTGCTTCTCACATACCCTGGATATCTGAGATTCTAATTATGTGGGTCCTTAAAAAGAAACCTCAAACAATAGTGAGACTCTAATTCTATAAGTCTTTTAAAAAAATAACAGGGAAGCTCAAACAATAGAGGGCAATGAAGCACATTAATATTGTCATTCACAATTCTTCATATAAGTACTATTGACCCCAAAATTTAATTTCCATGTCATATAAATTAAATCTACTTCTTAAAACTTGCTTGTTTCCACTTTCAAATAGAAGTCCTCCTTTCGAAATTCCGTAAGATGAAATTCTGCTACCATGAAACTTAGCTCACCTAGAGAGAAATGGCCTAGTTAACTGTACCTTCTCTGATAGGCATTGTTTATTTTGTTTTTCCCAGTCAGTGTGGTTAAATTTGAAGGCACAATTAAGGTCATGTATACCAAGTCTATTTATCTGCATGATATATGCCAAGAAATTTGAATTTCATGAAGATTACATTTAAATTAAGAAAGAAAGATTTGCCATCTAGAATGAAAACAATATATATTTATTTCTAACACAAGGGTAGGCATAATCAAATGCAACAAATGAGAAATTGTATTATAATCACCATCTGTTAAATGTGCCTGCCCAAAACCTCATTTTGATATTTCTCAACATTTTAATCATGGACTCCCTAAGTAGAATCAAAGAGCGATATGTATTGCCACAAGAAAAGACTTAATATCAGCATCCACTTCCAAAAATTTAAAAGTCGGAGTGAAGAAAGACTTCTCTTGGCTTTCTTGGCCATGTTCATTGGAGGGCATGGCTCTTTCTAGCGTCCTTGGCAGAGATGCTGGCTGTCTGGTTTCTGGCCCCTGGCTTTATAAGTATCTAGGGGTATGCAGTGGATCAAATTATTTCTGTTAAAAGACTGTGCTAAGTTTGGACACAAGTAAATCCTGGCTGTGTATCATGAAGTTTGATTTCCTGGCCCTTCCAAAAACTGTCAGCCAACAAATAGCCTATAGGACGACCCTTTCTGCTTAAACTAGATGAAGTAGATTCTGTTGCTGAATTTTGACAAATACATAATAGTCACATCCATTCAATGCTGAGCAATTGGCAAAAATACTTAGCCATATGTGGCAAAGGTAATAGTCTTTGTGTTTGTTTGTTTTTGTGTGTTTGTGTGTTTTTTAAGTCTTTGTTTTTGTCTAGTATGACTTCATATGCATTACCAGAACGTTAGATACTAATTCACTCTTACACATCCTGAACTGTTTTTGTTCTGTGTCTATATACACCACAGGGTGACCCTCACTATTTTCCCTTGAGTTGGTTCATATTCACTTTAAGTGCCAAATCTTTATTAACTATTCTAGAGGCCCAATGCACAAAAATACATGCAAGAGTAGGCCTTCCTTCCCCCGGCTGCTGGCACTGGCTTCCCTCCGGCACCCGGGACCCGAGCTTCACTCCTCCAGTCGTCGGCAGGCACCCGGGACCCAGCTGGCTTCCCTCCAGCCCTGGCTTCGTCAGGAAAGACATGCGGAATGATGTACGGAAGACATCCAGTCTAATTAGCATATTACCTTTTTATTATTATAGATACCTAAAATTTGCCTCTTATTTGCTCTGTAAAATGTTTGTCATTGAACATTTAAGTTGTTGAGATGGTTCACCATTTGCATAGAGTTGCACCTCACCTCGCAAGTGTTCTTGGTACAATAAGCAGTGGACTCCATGTTCTTGGCCAACTGACTTGGTGTTAAATTATGTAGTGGTGATGGCAGGAATATTTTATACTCCATTCCCTTTAGAAGAAAAAGTGTCTTTCTGAGTTGGGTAGGGTCATATTTAAGGCCAATTTTTCACTAGAGAGAAAAATTTCTATCATAATGCTTCATTTTTCATCCATAGTATATTTAGCATGATACCTCTTCAGCTTAATGTTTCTATTTTCATAGAGAAAAGGAAATAAGTAAAAAGCCTAGGCCAAGGGGAGGCTGCAGGACAGAGTGTTCATGATCCTCATGACTAAACAAATGAGGAAATCCTGGAGCACCCCAGAGGTGCACACTACAGGCTATTTTCAGCATTATATCAGCATTTGAAAAGTTTACTTTTATTGAGATATTGTTGATATGTAACATTGTGTATGTTTAAGGTACACCATGTGCTGACATGACCGTTTATTTATTGCAATATGATTACAATGTAACAGTAGCTCCATATATAAATATTCTATTTACTATAGATTATAGATTATAGATTATAGATAATATTAGGTATTTAGAATAATATGAGTTATATAATAAAAGTTATATAATGGTAAGTTATTATTTCTCTGATCTCTCAAATAGGACCTAGTCATTCTCAAATTACAATCAATGTGCAAATCATTTTTAAGTAGAAAAATGTCAAATATCCCTCCACTGAGAATATGAGCTTTCAGAGTGACTATAGTCAATATATGAAGGGAAGGTGCACACACACACACACAGACACACACACATTGTCACACATGCCAGTGTGTCTAGTATGAATGGCCTCAATCTAATTATCTATTCATCAGTTGATGGGGATTTTTGTTTTTTTCCCTGTTTTGGCTCTAATGAGTAAAGTTACTATGAACTTGTCAGATAAAGGGTTTTCTGACAAACATGTTTTATTTATTTTTGTGTAAATACTTAGGAATGGAATAGCTATTTTTATGGTAAGTATATGGTTAACTTTATAAAATGTGGTCAATTTTAATTGAATTTACAGTTACATTGTGCAATCTGATGAGTAAAGTATGAGTTTTATTTGATACACTCTTACCATAACTTTTAATTTTGCATTCCTTTGTGTTTTAAAATATTTGGACATTTTACTAGGTTACATAGTGGTATCTCAGTGTTGCTTTAAATTGATTTCCCCAAATGACTAATTATATGGAGCAATTTTTGTCATGGTTATTTTTCTCTGATATATCATCTTTAGTGAAGTTGCCCAATTTTTGTCTAATTGTTGAGTTTTAAAAGTTCATATCACCTTTGTGTTTTGTACATGCTATCTTCTAGGCCAGTGGTTGGCAAACCGCGGCTCGCGAGCCACATGCGGCTCTTTGGCCCCGTGGCATGGGCCACGAAATTTCAATTGCACTGTACGTGCGCGCCCGCACGTGTTATTTTGTGGAAGAGCCACACTCAAGGGGCCAGTTTGCCGACCACTGTTCTAGGCTGTGACTAGCATTTTTTAAATCAAAATTTTCTTTCAAAGAACATAAGTTTTTAATTTGTAGGCAGTTTAATTTATTAAAAATGTTTCCATATAATAATTTTTATTCCCTAAATAATTGTTGCATAACCCAAATTCATAAGGGATGTAGCCTATACTTGCTACTAGATATTATAGATTGCAGTTGTATATTTAGGGCAATAGTTTATGTTGCAAAGTATCTGTGAAGGTTTAGGTTTGTTTTTGTTTTCCCAAAAAACATTGTCAAAATACTCCAGAACCATTTGTTGAAGAAAAGTACACTCCTCCCATTGACTTTTCTTGACACTGTGGTAAAAAATCAATTGGCCACATATTTCTGGACCTCATGCATAGGTCAACATAGTTGTCCCAAAGAAAGCTCTCATTTGCTCTATCTAAAAGGCCAACTTCATTGGAAATCAGTCATAATACATTGGAAATAATGTATTATGTGGATTTCAAAGTTACTGGTAATTCATTAAGTCTCTCATGGGAATGCCAAGGAAGGAACATGGCTCTGAAACTATAATTCAAAGTATGAAACACTACAATGTGCTAGAGCTTAGAATTTATTTTTTGCACAGAGAGAAAAATTAATGAAGTTGTGTTTTTCATATCGACTTAAAATATCATGCAAAGGTAACAGATAACATAAGCAAATAACTACATTACACACACAAAGTGACACAATTGATTACCATTTTTTAAAAAATCTGGAATAGGGTTCTGCCTTTATGTTAATTATTAGACTCTTTCCTAGCTTGCTCTTTGGGGCTTAAAATGAATTACAAACGAGTTAGTAAATATAAAGAGAGCACTGGTTGTTAAAAGTAATAAAAAGTCAAGCTAAATATCCTCTAGTAAAGACATGGATCTAAGAAGACCCATAAAGCCAAAATGTGTATATAGTTTTGATGATTTTATTGTCCTACCTGAAGAATTAATACATACTCAACAGATTTAATTACTCCATGAAACACCTTTGAAACTATCACATTATATAACCTGATAAATGTGACCTAATCAAGAGATGGAAACAGCGAATAAATAAACCACAAAATACCCCAAATGGAAGTGAAGATTGGTTATGAATAGGTCTTACATTTTTACAATTTTTACATTCATTGGTTATGAATGACTGTAGTTATTGACATCTCAGGGCCAGAATTTGGTCTAGCTTTGAGATTGCTTTCACTCACCCCTCCCCCCTCCCCCGGCGAAACTGCTAATAATCAATGCAAAATATATGTAATGTAAAAATGCAGGTGTGTAGAAGATAGGCTTCCCAAATTTTCTTATTAACAGAGGGCCAATACAATGCACCTAAACTAAAGTAGGAGAAATAACTATGCTCTTCTAGCAGTTCCAGCACCTACTCTATTAAAGTTTTTTGTTGTTGTCAGCACTGTGGCAAGTTCCCCTTATTTACACCTGTGATGTAGGGTCAAAAAGGTTTTCATTTTTGTCTGCTTAAGGTATTCTTTGAGCATGCCTTCCACTAGCCTGGTGGAGATGATGGGAAGCTGACACACTCACATCAGGAGAGACAGAAGTGGTGCAAAGAGAGGAAGCTTAATTCTGCTGTGGAAGGGCAGGGATCATTCAATCTATATTGCCAGAAAAGAGAGCTTTTTATCTTAACTTACCACACACCTTAAAATAAAGAAATATATTTTAATAGTTGGAGCAAAAGAGAAAGTAGACATTAAGGTTTTCTGAATTCAATATAACTTAAAAACGTTGACAGAGTCTGATAATTTTTTCCCAATAAACATTCTAATCAGATATCTGAAAAAATGCACACACCCCTAAATGTTTCTATTTCCTCTGGTGATAGGGCAATTACTAGAAAGTCAAATCTGAAATGGATTGCATTGCTTTAAGGAATGCAATTTCTATGGCATGTAATGACATTGTTCCTTTGTGTAAGAGGTGGGAGGAGTAATTATCTTGGACTAATTTTAGTGCATGTTGATTTGACTAGCCAGAGGACATCTGAATGACAGTGTTAGTATCCCTGGGGAAAGAAAAAGTAAAGAATGAACAGTCTCATTGTTGAAAAACCTAAGGAAATACCTCTTTGTGACAATGCAGATGGCATAATACTGCACACGATCACATTTTTACTATACAACATTTTGAAAACAAAATTGAATTCTGTCACATATGGTAGTTCATTGTATCATGATCTGCTGATCTCTATGGTGTAGGTAAACCACATTTCCAGATGGCAGAAGTAAATATGGACTCCCCATGATAAAAAAAAACAACACTAGGCAATTTTAGTTTTGGCATACTACATAATTGCTAAACAGCAAACACAGATGAGAACAAGGAGACATTTTTGGAAAGTTAATTGATTGCTCTTAGTGATTGCTCCTGACTCAATAAGTAACACATGTTCATGTGAAATATTTTAGAAAATGAAAATATTTGGAGTTCTTGGAAATATAGTTGACACAAAAGAGAAAATAAAAATGACCTCTAACCATACCATATAGAATGTATTGGGAGATCTTGCATGTGTCTGTGTTTGTGTGTGGTTCTGTACTCATTTGTATATATTTATCATAAATTTAAAATTTAAAGAATACAGAGTTTTATACTGTAAATTTTTGCTAAATCATATTATAGTGTTTGAAAATGTAATTTAATAGTTAAATATTATATTTTTGGTAGTACAGCATTGTAATATCCTAAAATTATTATCTGTACTTTTAGGCGACAAAACTAGAAAAATAACTTACACAATGTCACATAGCAAGATCATGGGAGACTCTATTCAGAGCTAATTTTCTCAATAACTATCCTACAATATACCTTGAATAAAGTTGAGTAACTAGGTCAAGCAATATAAAACTGCTGAACTAGTTTCCAAAGAGATTGTATAACTGTACATTTTGTGTAACCAATAGAAAGAAAGTTAAAAAATATTTTTAAATTTTGGAAGGAGTTTAATACTTTTTAGTTCAACCAGCTGTTTTTATACTTGCTTTAGAGGGAAAAAATTACTTACTACTTATTGAATTACTATACACTACATGTGTAGATCTTTCTTGACTTTTAGAAGTTACTTACATAATAAAGATATTCTTATTTTTTTCCTACAATACTTGTAGGCATTTAATCTCAGTATGTCCTTTAAATATACAATTTATTTTGGTATGTTTTTCACATAAGAACATTTTATATTTTTGGAAGTAATTACCAATTATCCTCAAGATCTTTCAAGTCTTTCCTTAATTGTTTACTAGTTTTTCACATTCATGATTTAAATTATTTACATCAAAAGTATTTAGCTCTGAAGCAAAAGCTAATGTTTACATACATTTTCTAAAGAAGCAATAAGGTGATTTAACACAATTAACTGAACACTGATTTTTATCCAATTACCTACTACTAAATTTATGTATTTTAAAAGTGAAGACAATTTTTTTCTGAGCTATGTATTATGTTTTATTGTTTATCTACTATTTAATCTCACAGAAATAGGCCAATATAGTTTATCATATTATTGGATAGAGGGCACCCTTTTTTCTCCCCATTTTTCTAACTATTTATTTCTCAAAATTTTGTATGTGGAACATGGTCATTTCAGCCAATTACCATTTCTATATATAAATATCCATGTGAGAAATAAAAATACAAAAATGCACAAAAGAGAAAAATGCTCACTGTTCTATTAATAAGAGATAAATTTTTTTATAAAAGAACTAGCACCTCAGGATTTGTAAGCAATATCAATTTAACATATGTGTATTTAGAATTCCAGAATGAGACAAAAGAAGGGAAAATATTTTTTAAAACCATTTCAAACTTATTCCAGTTGGGTATAAACTAGAATCCACAGTTATAAGAGATTCAATTAATACCAATTTGAAGGATTAAGCCTTTGAAATAGCAAAATTAAATTGCTGTTTCTAGTGCAATGCAAGAAAGTAGACATTAGATATATTTCTTCCTATTCTTCCTGCTAAGTACAGTTAAATGACCTGCATATTATATATTTATTATATTATATTATATCATATTATATTTTATATTAATTATATTATATTATATTATTATATTAATTATGTTAATTATATGTATCATATTATATTATTACATTACATTATATTATATTATACTAGAGGTCTGGTGCACGAAATTTTGTATGGGGGGGGGTGCCTCAGCCTGGCTGCACCCTCTCGCAATCCGGGACCCCTCGGGTGATATCCAACTACTGGTTTAGGCCCGATCTTGCAGGTTCCCTGTGGGAATGGGCCTAAATCGGCATCGGACATCCCTCTCGCAATCAGCTGGCTCCTAACCACTCGCCTGCCTGATCGCCCCTAACCACTCTGCTTGCCTGCCTGCCTGATCGCCCTTAACCCCTCTGTCTGCCTGCTCGCCCCTAACCACTTTGCCTGCCTGCCTGATTGCCCCTAACTGCTCTCCTGCCTGCCTGCCTGATCACCCTTAACCGCCTTTACCTCAGTCCCCACCACCGCGGCTTCGTCTGGAAGGATGTCCAGAAGGTCATTTGGCTGTCTGGTCTAATTAGAATATTATGCTATTATTATTATAGATTATATTAAATTATATTATATTGTATTATATATATATATATATATATATATATATATATATATATATATACTCTATAACATAGAAACATAAAACACTCTATAAATTGGAAAAAAATAAAGCCACCCTGGATTGGAAAACTGGCAACCAAAAAACAGCAGGGCAGTCCCCTGGGCTCTCTGTGTGCTTCATACATCCCAGACTCAGAGTTAAGAAGCCAGCAACCCAGAAATGTCAGTGAGCACAGACAAAAATAATTAAAATTTAAAAATAACAAAAACCTGCTCTTTCTAGGCAATGGACCAGGAAAGAGGAAGTCTAATAAGGCAGGAAACCTGTAGACAACAACCGCCTTACTTTAGTCAAACCATGACAATATGTGCCACACCTCTACCCCTGCCAGCAAAGGCTGGGTGGGGAACCTAGACTTCCGCCATCTCCCAGGCCTAATGAGGCATACCTCACTGGTGCGGTGTCGGACAAGTCCAAATGACAGCTGGAAATTTATCGTCTGCCCAGTGGTATCAAGGTCCCCCTCTCCCCCTCCACAGACCCTGTCACTGAAGAGCATTTAAGGAGCCTGACACCCACATCCAACCCCAAACATGAAACCTCTCCACTCACGTCAACATGGCATTCTAAAAGTGTTCAGTAGCTCACAGGAAGGCAGAAGAGAGTAAGCAACAAGCAAAGGAAAAAAAGAATACAAACCAAAACCAGCAATAAAATGTTCATTTAGTGTCTGCCAAAGCAAGCCTTCCTCTAAACTTAGGAAGCTATCATGTTCATGGGGAGAAAAAAAAAAGAAAAAGAAAAAAAAAAAGACAAACACATTTTGATTACTTTAGGGAGTTGACACTCAAAGGGATATTTATTCTTCTCAAGTGTTACCCACAAGACATCACATTGTTTTTAGAACCCAAACAAATCTTAGCAGAGCCCAGAGAAATATATGACCTTTCATTGTACTAAAACCAGGCTCTGAACATTGCCTCCTAAAAATCAAATAAAAAATCATAATACCAAGGTTAATAGAAAAGTTTCATTACTTTGAATTTGGCAAAATAGTGATAAAAGATAACTCTGCAAATTAAATTCATATTTATAAGTACATATATTCATTGTATATGTAATCATAATGAGATTTTTGGGGGGTATTTGCTAAAGCTTAAAGTGCTGATCCTAATGCAGTTAGAAATTTTGGATCCATAAAAAGCTCTTTGAATCAAGATTGCATTTCTAATTACTAAAGATAATCAATACCATTAAAAAGAAAAAAAATGAATGAGACTTGCAGAGAGTGTATAGCCATTCTAAAGCGAACACTGGAGTATTAGCAAGGAGTGAGAAACATAAAAATCTGATGAACATTTTAGTTATTATTAGAAGGAAGAAATGAAGTAACTATTATGATAATGAAAATGAAAAAGAATTCAATTATGCATAAATTCTTCCTAGGGAAAAATAGTGGTGTCCAGGATGAAACAGAAACTAGAAAATGAGTCCACAGGGCTCCTGTTTGACCTCACTGCCTGTCCTGCTCTTGGATCTAAAGTTCACAGGCTATGTATCAAAATTCCTGCATGGATTAAATGGGCAAAATATATTACCTTGATGTTGTATGTTACAGTGCATAGCTCTCATCAGTGACTCATAAATTAGAGCCAGAACAAATGCATTTATATAGAAACAGCTCTAAGTTCAAGAGCAAAATTAAGCTGTAGTCTCAGGAAAACCAGGGTAAACTTCAGAAAAAGATATATGTCAGTTTACTTATTTTTTTCTTCTTCCTTTAAAAATCCTCACACAAGGATATGTTTTTATAATTATTATTATTTATTTAAGAGGAAGGAAGGGGAGAGAGAGAGAGTGAGAGAAACATCAATGTGAGAGACAAACATCAATTGGTTGCCTCCCGTTTGCACCCCAACTGGGGATGGAACCTGAAACCTAGGTCTCTGCCCTAAGGGGGAATTGAGCGCATGCCTTTTGGTTCACGGGATAAACCAACTGAGCCACCCAGCCAGAGTTAATTGTTTTCTTGCTGTTGATATTAAAGGCTATCTTCTAACTTATATTGTTTGAATTTATAAAATGGTCATGAATATGCTAATGTAACATGTTTTTTATACTCTTCCCTAGCTTCTGATTACTGGTTCAAATTTATTGCTATTATTTTATTAAAGAGAACATTATCATCAATACACAATCCTTCACTCCATTCCAGTTTGGTTTTGATGTAATCTAAAACTGAAAAATAAAAGATATAGCAGTTTGTTATATTATATGGAAAACCTACCTATGAATTTCTAGTTCTTGATTCTTTAATCTCTAGTGGGTAGAAGAGGATGCCTTTACAACTCACATTACATTTTTTTTTTTTTTTGCGTGGTTGCTACTTGAGATGAAAATCTTTTGAAATTTGAAAGGTTACAGATTTTAACATGAGTCTCTTTATGTTGATCATATTTAAATATGTCTAGGGGAGACCTAAGATAAAATATTTATTTTCTTTGGTAGTATATGGCAGTCCAACATTCAGGAAGCTTTTAACACTTGTTAACATTAGGAGTGGTTCTGATGATGACAAATATAAGTCAAAAGTTTCATTTATTTAACTCGGACAATAGTGGTTTCTGGTTCTATATCATGTATTCAAGTCATTAAAGATACAAGTAGGCTAACATTTTTTAAAAATCTTTATGAATATGTCAACCTTACTAATGAAAAATGTTTCACATGTTTTATTTAAATGTTAATATTTTCTTCTGGT
The DNA here is from genome assembly GCF_963259705.1 of Myotis daubentonii. NCBI lineage: Eukaryota > Metazoa > Chordata > Mammalia > Chiroptera > Vespertilionidae > Myotis > Myotis daubentonii. The sequence goes on along the minus strand of NC_081847.1, from coordinate 48,501,390 downwards.
TTTATGGTAGAAGCAGCAGAAGATAATTAAGTATCATTCTACCTCCTAACAATTTTGAAAACATATTTCAAATATCTTACTATATCTCCCTCATTGCAAATAAAGAAAAACTAGAAAAATGTATGAAAAAACTAGAAAAATTCAATTATATTTACAAATATATAAGTATGTGTATGTACATATAGATATCCTATATGATAAAAGCCTAATATGCTAAGTGTCTGGTAGTCCAGTTGGCCATTCAACTAATCAAAGCATAATATGCTAATAGTATTGTAAGGCCGCTCAACTGCTCACTATGACGTACACTGACCACCAGGGGCAGATGCTTTGACTGGTAGGTTAGCTTGCTGCTGGGATCTGGCCGATCAGGACTGAGCAAGATGGGCTGGACACATCCTGGAGCCCTCCCACATCCCTCCTTGGCCCTGATCATGCACCGGTCGGGGGTGGGGTCCCTTGGCCTGGCCTGCGCCCTCTTGCAATCCAGACTGGGGACCACCCCCACCCTGAGTGCATGAATTCATGCAGCGGGCCTCTAGTTTACACACATGCATCCATCCATCCCCTTTCCAATTGTGGGCCTATTTGTCATAAGCATATCATCATAATAATATATCCTCTACACTTGATCAGATCAGAATGTCATGCTTAATTTTTGGCTACTTGCACTGTTATCTCAGGAATAGACATGATTCTATTTAGATCAAGGGAGGGTTTAGATGAGGGTTTGTGGAAAATTTTTCTTTGTTTCTCTTAATAAGGCTATAGAAATAAAAGTCTTCTTTCCCTCAGTTATCATCACGTGTGGATATGAGGTCTCAGTATGAAAGACTAGATATAGCAAGGATCTTAAAATGAAGCTAAAATAAACAAAAAGGATGTCTAAAAGGACCACAACATGAGTCTAGTGATCCAGCGGTTCTCAACCTGTGGGTCACGACCCCTTTGGCGGTCTAACGATCCTTTCACAGGGACCGCTGAAGACCATCCTGCAGATCAGATATTTACATTATGATTCATAACAGTAGCAACATTACAGTTATGAAGTAGCAACGAAAATAATTTTATGGTTGGGTCACAACATGAGGAACTGTATTTAAAGGGCCAGAAGGTTGAGAACCACTGGCTAGTGAGATTAGAAAACTTTGAAGCCTGCCCAACTCTGGATATCTGAATGTGCATCAGCACTTTTCTTAATGAAAAGAATATTGAATTACAGTATATATACAATTTCCTAATTTTTAATAAATGACAGGCTTTTCTATGCTCTCTGTTCTGTTCCACTGATCTGTTTGTCTATTTTCTGTCCCAAACATTGATTACTGTATCTTTATAGTGATTCCTGAAGTTGGGTAGCATAAGTCCTCCCATCTCATTCTTCTTCTATGTTACATTGGCTACTCTGGGTCTTTTGCCTCTTCATTTAAACTTGAGAATCCATTTTTTAATATTGACAAACATGCTGGGATTTTTAAAAAATTAGGATTATATTGAATCTATTGTCAAATTGGGAAGTATTGACATCTTAATATTAAGTCATCCTATTACGAAGAGGAGATATTGTCACACATGATTTTTTGATGTTCTTTTGTTCACATTACAAAGTCAACACAAATTTACCTTAAAGAGGAATGTAGTGGCATTTTTCAGATCTGTGTCTATGGTGCGTGGCAAAGTGCAGTACATTTGGTAATGTGTCCTCTAACTAACTATTCAGGATTGTTATTAGGGAATATTGAAGGCCATTTTCAGAAAAACAAAGATGGAATATATAATATAGCTAACATTGTTTTATACATTATTAGATACAGATTAATAGTTCTATTTTAAGTGTATTGTTCCAGATATAATCAGAAAGTATGCCCTCAGCTACCTTCCCAGTCATTCCTGATAGTCTCGTTACTTTAATGACATCTCAGCTTTAATAAATAATCAAAAATCTATATGCCACAAAGAAACAGAAAGAAGGATAATATGCAAATTCTAAATAATGTCCAAATTCTAAAAATGATGGTACAAAAAGATTTAAAAATAGTAATTAACATGTATTAACTTTATTAAACAAGGATGAGATAGATGACTAATATATGGATAGATAATAGATAGATAAAAATTATTCATAAATATTATAGGTAACCATGAACAGTGATAGAATAGAGACTTTGATGACTAGCAGAAGTCCTAAGTTTTATTTGAGAATCAAAGTGGTAGCTTTGATATTCACACTGCAGAGGTGAATGTAATACTAAGTGACATTTTTCATGAAGTTGATGGAAAATTTTGTCAAACAAAATGAAGAACCAGACTAAGGGATGAATAATAGTATTTTGTATTATGGATAGAAACTTCCAAATTTAGCATATTCACCTATAATAAAAAAATAAGAGAAGATATTGGTATTATTAACAGGAAATCTTCAGAAAAGCAATTTTCTTGCCAAGATATGATGCATGAAGACATTGTAGTTAAAAATGTAGGGCTACCAATACCAGTGAAAGGCAATTATCTTAACAAGATGTGGCTGAATAAGGCATCTTTGATATAAGACAAACACTCTCTCAAATTTCAGAAGCACCTCTTAACAGATATCTAGACATCCCACTTACCTAGTGTCCATACATATTGCTTACCCTGACACAAATTATTTTTCATCCTCTATGAGTATTGAGTCATATAACTCTTATTAAGTATGGATTCTGAGCCAGCACTTTAGCAGGCACTGGTCATAAAACATAAATAAGAAGTATTTCCTAGTTTCAGGATAAGCACAGGTTTGTTTGGGAGGTAGAGACTCATTGTCTTTACTATGAACATATGAAAATGTGCTCAACTTCATTAGTGATCAGGGAAATTATAATCAAAACCACAGTGTGATAGATAGTGCTATATTTCACACAGATCACAATGACTATTCTTTTCTTTTTTTCCTAATGACATTAAAAAATGCCAAGGCTTGGCATGATTATACAGCTGATGAGATTGTAAACTGGTATTACTTTGGAAAATTATTTGACAAAATATAAAAAAACACACACCCAAATAAACATATATTATCTGGCACGTTACTACATCATAGAATTTTTATTTTACATTGGGTAGAAAAAAATCCGAAATGACTATTTATGTTTATACAATGCTATCAAAACAGCAGTCTGTATTTTTTGCTTTAAAATATATTAAAGGTTAGGAAATAAGATATTTATATTTTCTTACATGAAATCATAATTATTCTCTAAAATTTATTTCTGAATATTGCTTTTTAACTATTATTGCTCTTGCCTGAGACTTTCTGTTCTGTCCTTATAAGAGCATAAAAACCTGTGGTCTTTTATAGCTTTTAAGCTTAGCAATTTACCTGATTCTTTTACTCCAGAGAAATTTATTTATTGATTATAGAGGCACAATGTTTCATTTTACTAAATACATCAAATCAGGGTATTGGCTTGTGAGAGTTTCAGGTAAAAGGGTTTAAAATAGTACTGATGATCAATAATTACATTATTAAAAAACATGCCTTATTGAAACAGAGCTCTTGCCCCTGTAGAAAAAACAGAGGTCTCATTCCCATGCATATATACACATATATATGACATGCATTTAAGAAATATGTGTGTGTGTGTGTGTGTGTATATATATATATATATATATATATATATATATATATATATATATATAGTGTGTGTGTGTGTGTGTTCCTGTGTATGTGCTCATTTCACTTATAAACCTGCATAAAGTTCTTTAAATAAAATCCTCACAGTCTACCCTTACTTTTTATGAAATGAATATATTGGACAAATATTTCAACTGAGGAAATTCAAAGAGATTAAACATGAACATACTTACTAATTCAACATTCTGCATTATTGGATAAAAAAAAATGGCATGGCCACTTCAATATATGTGGAGAAAGCTTTCAGTAAAATTCAACACTCAATGTCCCAGCAATCTAACAAAATAGAGTTCTTTCTATAGCATCATAAAATATTTACACTAGCATCAGTGCTTTATTGACTATAACATGAAGAAGCAATGAAAGCTGAAAACTTCACCAAAAGGATTTTGATTGATACACAAAATTTTAATAAAGAATGTCATTTATCTGGGATTGTGTGCAGTTGTATAAATATTAGTCCCATATTAATTTTTAATGAATAATAAATCTAAATTGCATTCTAGTTGTATAAAATGTGGTCATGTGAGCATTTAATTTTTGGTTCTTTTTCAAAGGAGGTGAGATAAGAAGTCTGGGAGATCAAAGGGAAAGAGACAAGATACTTGTTTCTCTGGTTGTATGCCATATACACTACATTAAAATGATTGTAGGACCATATCTATAAAGGATACTTAAGAGAAACCCTGAATGGTTGTCCTAGGAGTCACTTTCTTAAGAATTGGTGGGTGATGCAGATGAAAGTTTATGATGATCTCTGGCATCACAGGAGAAACAGTGTTTTCTTCATAATAGGTATACTTTTATAATATTGTGTTTAATGCTCATTTGAATGAGTGCATTATTCATCCTTTTGTTCAGTGTTTTATTATATCCAAAATCAAAGAAACAGACAGTTGTTTTCTGACCTGGGGTTTGCTTTATAAAAGCTGTTCTCATGATTCAGGCAAAAATTCTAGTTTTTCAATCCTATACACTATTTAGAATTGACTCAAAATAGTATGAAAATCATTTGACCAATCTGTATCTGTTTTTAAACTGATTACAGAAATCCAGTTATTGATTGATGTTTTTCATTTGGCAAATAATCACTGACTCCTTGGGATGTATCTGTATTTATAACATTTATTCCAGATAAATTTGAGGCAGAAATTTCCCATTTCCCAAAATTTTTGTTAAAATTAACAAAAATGAGGTGTTTTTGTTTGTTTGTTTGTTTGTTTGTGGTGTGTGTGTGTGTGTGTGTGTGTGTGTGAATATGCAAAGAACCTCAGAAAAAACTAATGAAATTAAATAAGTAGCAAGTATACTTAGTGGAAATAAAAGATAACATTAGCTTCCTTCAGGCTATCATAGTGTAATTCCTGGATTCTTAAACTATCACGTCAAGCTATGGGAATTAAGATTTACTAATTTCCTTTATTATTTCCTGAATACAAGTATTACCTACTATCTCTGCTTTTCTAGATTCCATAGGACATGTAATCACTGGTGATCTCAGTTACAATATTAAAGAGAGGTGACATGTGGTTCAGCAGGATCTACGGCAAAGTATATTAACCAATATGTGCTACATTAAGTGATAGACCATGAAATAAGCAAAGGGTAGGCTGTTCTGATTTGATGATAATCTGGAAAGGTTTGGATTGTTAAAAATATGTGTCCATGAAGCAAAAATAAAGTACATGGTGACGTAAATCTTTCCCTGCTTATTATAGACTGAATTGTATCTCTATCCAAAACTCAAATGTTGGACCTCCAATGCCCAATATGACTATATTTGGAAACAGGGCCTCTATGGAGCTAATAAAAGTCAAGTGAGGTCATTGGTGTGAAGCCCTAATCCTATAGAACTGGGCTCCTTTTAAGAAGAGGAAGAGACATCAGAGTTCTCTTCTCTCTGTGCACAGAGAAGAGGCCTTATGAGGTCACAGCAAGAAGGTAGCCATCTACAAACCAGAAAGAGGGCAACTGCAAGAAACCAAATTTGCTGGCAACTTTGTCATGAACTTCTAGCCTCCAGAACTTTGAGAAAATAGATGTTTGCTGCTTAAACCAACCAGCCATTGGCATTTTGTTATGGAAACCCAAGTTGACTGATACATTGCTCCATGCATTTATTTACATAAATAATATTACACGTAAACATAATTCATCGCTCTTTTTAATGAATTACTAAATGTGTTCTGTTGAAAAGGATGCCATGGGTTCACTGTTGCCTTGGAAAATAGTATTTGGTAACTCTTCAAGAATAATAACAAGCCCTAACAAAACCTTCTCACTCCTTGGGTGAAGATTTAAACATAAACACACAATCAAACAAATAAATAAATAAATAACAACATGAGCTAGCACACTATGGAAGTTTAAAGAAGGCTGTTAGAACTTTTTGATAAATACATTAAAAAGGTCTCCAAGGACTAGCTGGGATTTGATGTAGACATTGACAAATAGAGAACCTTTTGATAACTAGATAGTAGTCAGAGGATTCTGACAGGGGGAACAGGATAAAGAAAAGTTTGCCTGTGAGCAAACAGAAAAGATGTTCAAGAACAGCAAGGAACCTAATTGGCACACCCTGTGCTCTTCCTCCCTGCAGTGGACAAGTGCTGATGTATTTGGTGTTTGGCCCCGCTTCTGTTTTTCACAACAATAACCATTTAGTGCTCACACTCACACACATGCTAAAGATTTCAAAACCAGCTTTCACAAGTAAATATGTATGCCCAAAGTTATCAAATTGTATACTTTAAAAATGGATTTTTGTTTTATTTGGTTTATACTTCAAAACGCAGAGGAAACTATGAAGGTGGGTAGATTGATAAATACATACATCAGAAAATTTTAGAAATGATTTACCATAATGCAAACAAGTAATTTTAAATTGTAACCACATAATCTATAAATAAAAAATAATGCAGAAATGGTAGTTATTTATTCTACTGCTTTAGAATAATTTTCTATGTCACTAATTTAGAATATAATTCAAAATACAGAGACCTGAATAATACAACTTCCAATTTATAATGAATGGAGAGATTAAAATGTTAAATTTTTGAAAAAAAAACAATAGATAAAGTTTTAATTTTAAATATTTGGTAAAGTGAGAAATCTTAACATATATAGTTAATTTGCATAACAACAGTAAGAAGTAACACATAGCTCACAAGAGAACTGGTGTACTTTTCTGGCTTGATGGGTGGAGGATCTTGTGCATTCTGTGTTTCTCTCTGTGGTGTTTGAACTAACCCCACAAAGTATTTTAAATTGAAATATTTCTAAATAACATTTTTTAAAGAGAAGGGTGATTCTTCCAGTCAATATAGTCTTCTTGTTTCCATTCCAAAGAGGTGTTCTTCCATGATGTTAGTTACAACCTTTAAATATCAGGTTCAATTCATCTTGTCTTCACTGTGGAACATTTAGAATTAAGCTTGCTACCTATCAGTTTTCTCTACCTCTCTCAATTTCTTTTTTCACTTTTTGTTCTCTTACCCCTTTCTCTTTATTCTGTGAGAGATTTTCAACTTTTTTTTCATTTCACTCTTCTGAATTCTCCCATTGTCAATTTTGTTCTTTATGCTTTCCAATATGTTGGACAACTTTACTGTTACAATTTTTCTCATTTTAAATTTATTTTATCTGAACTTCTTTAGATTTGCCTTCATACCTCATTCTGTTTTTCATCTCATTAATGTCTCTCATTTTCCTTAGACACAAGATATCTTTTATGTTATGATTTATGTAAAAAATAATTTCTATTTTTAGTAAGTAGTTGCTGGAGTGTTCAAGTTCATTGTTAAGACTGAAGAAATGATTCTAAATTACTCTAAATTATTTGATCATTACTAATAATCAAAAGTATACATCTTCTTAATCACTGGAAAAGTCTTTTTTCTTTAGAGTACTGTTTCTCAAAATGCTATTTATATAATACTACTTATATTAATTCTTAAATATGTATAGTTATACAAAGTCTATTTTATAGAAGACTAAGGTTCTGGTTTTCTCTTGCTTCTATACACGGTCTACTTGGAAGATTATATAGTGTTTCCCCAAGTCTACAGCCTACAGAATACTTTGATGCCTGAAAATATTGAATCCCCGAATTTCCCTGAAATAGTCCCTTTACTCTTGTCAGTGGAGAATAGTCACTCCTTTCCTATGGACCACATAATAATCTCACTTGAAGTAGGTACCCTGTAAGTGATCTTTGTTCATCAAAATTCATCACTTTCTTCCCTTGCTGCTATAAGCCAACATTTGTACCTCACTTTAGCCAGAGCAGAGAAAAATTAATCCTGCTCTGGGAAGAAATGACCTAGTCAGCCAAGAAATTTCCAGACCTAACTAGCATAATAGGCAGGGTCTGGAGAAACACAAGTGGGGAGAGGAAGTTTAGAATCCAAATAGGGACTGCACAAGGAATACACTCTTAAAAAAATAAGCCACTCCCTTGTGTTTTGGCAAAGATACCTGCAGCTGGCACCAAACTTTGCTGGACGGCTACTTAAAACATGGGCTTAATGAAGATCCATTTAAAACTCATCAGAGAAAGCAGAACTTCCTTTTAATAGTGTTGAATACAACATACGATTCCAGGAAGTAGGAATGTCAGAGTAGGTTTATTATATGTGGCCTGAGAACCCACCATCTGATGTATTCATTCAAAGGATTCTCTTTGTACTAAGGCAGAAAACAACACACTGTTGAGGATGCACTGGGATTCTTGAGATCAGGAATAACTGTGATCTGTAGGCGAGATATTCTGTCACAAAGGTAAGCTCTCAAATATCGATGCCATCCACCACTGTCCCAAAATAACAGGGAAGTGGCAGCATTTAACATGAGGGACAGGGTGTACATAATTTCAAAATGACCAGCAGGGCTGAGTGGGAAGCAGGATCTCTTGACCTGCAATGATTTATGATTAGAGCTAATAGATCTTGAAGTCACTAGTGTTGAGATATATAAGTAGCTAATAACAGTGTCACTTGATTTATATAAGAAAACAAAAATGAAGGCTGGCAGACAGAAGGTTAATGAGTCAGTCACTACCATGAAAAATTATGACCTCTTACCCACATTCCAGATTGAAGTCAGTTCACTGACCCAGAATAAAGAAAAGGCCAGATCACTTTGAAGTAAGATGTTGCAAATCCATCACAAATATATCAGTACACATTCTTTACATAGCTATTCTGAAGCTACTCACCAAGGTAAATATCCCTGAGGGAAGGAGAATGTCCATATTTTCAAGGTCTGTTGACTAAAAGATGAATGTGGAGCAGATAACAGGAGACCTGGAATCCCAGGTAGTTTTATAATGAGTAGAAGTGAAGCAGCCAGGTGATAAGTGCAGTTTTGGCACATATCTGTGAATCTGATGGACTTAATGACTACAGTGGTAAGCAGAATAATCCTCACTCCCAATTCCATGTCTTCCTTCCCAAAATTCATGTCCTAACCTCTCAGACCTGTGTGTATGTTACCATATGTAGCAAATGGGATTTATCAAATGTGAATAAAGAGTTTGACATGGGAGATTATCCTGATGATCAGTGCAGGCCCAAGGGTTTTATAAGTGAAAGAAGAAGGAATAGAGTCAGAATTAGAGAAACAGATGTGACCAGGAAAGCAGAGGTAAACTGAGACAGGACCATAGGAATGTCAAGGAATGAAGGAACCTTCTAGAAGTGCAAAGGCAAGGAAAGAGATTTCCCCCTAATGTCTCAAAAGGTAATACACCTTGATGTCAACACCTTCATTCTTGTCCCATAAGATCCATTTTGAATTTCTAACCTCCGGAGAGGTAAGATAATTTTTGTTGTTACATTAAGCCACCTATTATGTTACAGCAGCAATAAGAAACTAATGGGACAACCTTGCAGGCCTTCTATTTTTAAGGTATAATGGAATACATATATACTCAGCAGCTACAAAACCCTCACAGGGTCTGGCCTGTGAAATAAGGACTCTTTTCTTACGAAACAGCAAGTGAAAGCCCATGAAATTGTGCCCCTCAATCCCAAACACACACATGAACACCAGTGACAGCAAATCAAAAATAATGTCAAGAAATTAGTGCACCTTCCAGTATCTACAAAATGCAGTGATAGAGATTTCTCTCAGAGCCTGCTTTTATTTACCTCTCTGGACACAGCAGAAACAGAGGGGTCATGGTCAATGGTTGTGGGCAATGACTACTATAAATGGGCCATATCTCAATCACAGTTGCTGTCCTGGGTGTTTTATGCTGATCAGAGCAGATAAGTCTGACTTTAGACAACTGGCATACTGCTTTTTGTCTTCCAAAGAGAGAATTAGTCTGCTTGAAAGTTCGAGACTTCGGGTTTCAGCAACACGCGAAGCTCTGGAAAGTTGTCCTTCCCATTTTTACAACAAGAAACAGCTGGACAAACTGAAAAATCATGATTTTTCTTATACCCACCAGAGAAATGAGTTTGCAAGGCGAACTGCTACTCTGAAACCCAGAGAGGCAGGTATAGCCATAGAGACCCAGTAACTGAACTCTGTTTACCTGAACTAGAAGCAATAAATGTGTAGGGAAGTAAGAAACTCCCATAGGTCAGTCTTAGGGGAACCCCTGCCAGGTTCTATGGTGATGATATGAGAAAGTTCTTTTAGTGGCCTTCAGGGGAAGAGGGAAAAAGAATTATAAATTATGCCCAGACCCTTCTCCAAAGCAAAAATGTATACTCTAGGGAAAAGGAATTCCCCAAATTCACCGAAGTGTATTTCTGAAACCTCATTCGAGGTGCTTGAAGGGTATGTCTCCGTACTTCAGCCTCTTCCAGGCATCCTGTTTCCTCTAAGTAAAAGGGCAACAATAGCAACATAATCAACAGGGAATGAGACTAAAACAATAAATGAGGAATGCTGCAGTCAGCTAAAAGTGCAAGGCAGTGACACAACCCTGTATGAGTGAAGAAAGGACAGAAAAACATCCAGTCCCTTGTACCAAGATATTCACCCACTAAAAGAGTGAGAGTCAATCAGAATATTACAGAATACTTTAACTCCCTTTCCTTACTACCTCTCACCAAACTCCAGTTAATAACAGCAGATTACAGAGAAAAGAGGAGGAACACACATACTCCTGTCTAGAAGCAGCACAGAAGAAGGCCCAGGACATCAGAGGAATGTGGAGCCTAGGGCAGACATTAAACACAAACCAACTCCTAAATCCTGACACTAAAGCTCTGGTTACTCAGTTTCTATTAGTCGATGCAACATCTTACAAGGCATAACAGAAGACAAGGAAAAAATTTGTATGAGGATGCAAAGTAAACCTCAGAGCTAGACCCACATATGACACAGATCCTAGAATGGTCAGGAAGCTTAAAATATCTATTTTTAATATGGTAAGTACTCTAAAGAAAAAAGTAAGAAACGTACAAGAAAATCTATAGCTATAAAAGCCTAAGCGACTGTTATGACTGCACAACCAGAACTACCAGTCACTATGACAAGCACTGACCACCAGGGAGCTGATGCTCAATGCAGGAGCTGCCCCCTGGTGGTCAGTGTGCTCCCACAGCCAACCTCCCATGGCTGGCGGCCAGCCAGCCAACCACCTGCGGTTACCTTCCCTGGCTGGTCCCTCTCCCTGGCTAAGGCGGCACCAGAGAATCTGGGTCTGGGAAGCCTGAAGGAGGAGAGTGACCCTGATGCTGATTGAGAAAGAGTAGCTGCTCAGAGGGGGCAGAAGGGACAAGGCAGCAGCCTAACTGCAAAGACGTAAAGTAAGCACCACTGCCATCTTACCTCTGCCACCGAACTGCGCACGCCACTTGCCTTTTGCCCTTCTGCCCCCATCAGCCACTTCTAGCTCAGCACCCTGCCTTTCCGGGCTTCCAACCACCATTGGCCAAAGTCAGCTACCTATCATGCTTGGGGGTGGATCCCCAAGAAAATGTGTGGCTGAGGTAGGAGAGATGACCTGTCTGTCTGTCAGCAACTCCGCCCAGGGAGGGTGAGGCGGCCTGAGCATGGGTAGCGAAGTAGAGCTATATTTCCACCTCAGAGTGTAGCTGGTGTTCAGGCCATTTTGGAGCACTCTGTCTGTGGTTTTTGCTTGCCGCTACCTCAGCACAACTACACAACTAGATCGGGGCCTGCTGGCCAACTTCCCATGGTCCCTCCCCCTGCTCCCCTCTCCCCCCTGTGCACAAATTCATGCACTGGGCCTCTGGTATAGGTAATATATGCAGAAAGATGGAAACTCAGGAAAAAAATCAGAAGGATCTACAAGGCATCAAAGACCTGATGCCTTTCAGGGGGGTTATTAGTAGACAGGACATGACCGAGCAAAGAAGCAATGAGCTTGAAGACGTGACAATGTTCTAAACTGAGATTCGAAAGGAAAAAAAAAAGAGCAGAGTGTTCAAATTCTGGGAAATTACAAAAGTCATAACATACAAAGAAGGAATAGTAAAAGGAGCAGAATCAATATTTAAGGTATATAATGCCAAGAACAGTGCAAAATTTACTGAAATATGCATTTAGAAGTCACTGACAACATTAAACAGAACAAATGTCACACACTCACCCACCCACTCACCCCCCCACACACAAACATATACACAGAAATAGACATTTATATAATAATCCGACAGCATAAAAAACATTATTATCAGGCATACATGGAACATTCAAGGGGATAGGACATATTCTGGCTCAGAAAACACATCTTAACATTTTTAAAACATAAGACATATATTCTTATACCACAGTGAAATTATGCTAGAAATCAATAACAAAAAGATAGCTCATGTCTTTGGAAATTAGAAACCTCATGTATTTGGGAAAAAGGAACCTTATATACTTGGAAATTAAACAATGCACTTTTAAAAACACATGGTCTCCAATGGCAGTTTAGCAGAATGAAGTTAATTAAATAAAAAGTACAACTTATCAAGATGTGCGGGATGCTGATAAAGCAGTGCTTAGAGAGAAAAGAGCATTAAGTGCATTATAAGAAAAAAAAAAAAAGAATGAAGTAAAAGCCACAACCCAAGCTCCCATCTTATGAAACTAAAGAACAATTAGACATAAAGGAAGCAGAAAACAGGAAGCAATAAACATTCGAGCAGATATCAGAGATAAGGCAGGCAGGGAAAGGCATATAATGGATAGTATCACTTATATGCGGAATTGGGGGAAAAGGGGTCAAACTTATAGAAGCAGGTGATTGCCAGGGGCCTGAGCAGTGGGGGAAACGGGGAGATGATGGTCAAAGGATGCAAACTTTCAGTTATGCCACGAGTAAGTTCTGAGAACCTAAGGCACAGCACAGTTACTCTACTTGAAATTTGCCAAGAGATTCGATCTTAAACGTTCTCACACATGTGCACCAAGGTGACTATGTGAGGGGAGGGATGTGCTAATTAACCTGCTGGTGGGAGTCATTTCACGATGTAGCTGCATATCAAATCATCATGTTGTACACACCACACTTTTAAAGTATTACAAGTTTAGCTGTCAATCATGATTATATAGAGCCTAAAATAGTTATCATTTCTTTACTTTAAAAAAAAAACAAAGAAGCAAGAGAAAAATGACTGAAATCAAAACTGATTCATTAAAAGTATCAATAAAATTGATTAAACTCTAACCAGACCAACCAAGAATTTTTTTTTATTACCAAAATCAGAAAGAGGAACCATCATGACAAATCCCATGAACATTAAAAGATGAATGAAATAGAATAACAAAACCTCTATGCCTTACACATTTGCTATTTAGGTGAAATGGGCCAATTTCTTAAAAGATAATAACTACCAAAAGCTGTCTTTCATATTATCTATTTCTCCTTTATGTGTATCAGAGAAGTGTAAATAATAATGCAGCCCTTTCAGTTCTCTAGAGAAGTGGATAGCCGTGCGAGTCACTGTCAGTCACCGCTGACAGCAGATAGCGGAGGAGACACCGGCCTGTGGAGTGGACCTGGGCAGGGCATGCACGCTGCCCAGTACACACAGGAAGGAACTGCTATACCTCCAAGGCTGCTGAGCAATTGTATGACCACCGAGGCTGTTTGCAGCTATGTCTGCTCCCACTGGTGAGAGCTCATGTCTTGTGCAAGTTAGATAACCTCCTGTTTAGACTACAAAGTGAATGCATCAAGGAAACGATGGGACAGAAATCGGAGTTTAGGTCAAAAGGGGAGAATCAAAGAGCAATGAAAATACCATACATGTAAGGCAGACATTAGGTTGGGCCAGATCCCTATTGTGAGTAACTCTTGGCAACATTTATTTTCTTTATCTCACACAAAAATAAAAATAAATCTGCAAACATATTTTCATTTTAAAATGTCTGTGAGAACTCTTTTATTTTCTTACAAAGTATGCGATAATGTTGAATGCCATGTGTAGTAGATTACAGAGCTGAGGCAATCATCAACTATCTCAGTGACAGCATATCATTTAAAATCAGTGAGACGGTGAAGATATATGCTTCATCTCCAATGCCAGGGCAGAAAGGCTTGCAACAAAATTTTTAACTAATCAGAACAGAAATCAGGTTTCTTACAAAAATGCCAAAATTACACGTTTAAAACAAAAGCACTTAATGAAAATGCATAATGCAAAGGATTTTGTTATTATTTTGGAAACAGACAAATAAAGTGATAAATATATATTCATAAAAGCTAACTGTAATCCAGTTTATATTAAAATTCTTATTAATTTCTGGCATAATATAATAAGCATAAGCTTATTAACCTGCTACTATTTTAAAATTTCAAGAAAGGTGTTTGCTTCACTAAAGTTACTGAATGATTTATGAATAATGGTTGAAAAAGTATACTTTGAGGGGAAAAAAAATGAGAACATTAGTTTTGGAGTCAAGGGTTGAAACTCCTATATAAGTTGTAGTATGGATAAATGGCTTTATTTCTTCAATTTTTCCATGATATCCATTGATTAAAATAGGAAACTGCCTGGAGGAGCAGTGATTAAAAATCTAGTTGAAAAACACAGCACTATTATCCTTAAAGAAGGATACTTATTGGCAAAAGTACAGTATTCATTTTAATAAACTTTAGTTTAGTTCATCATGTTTGAATTATCTCCACGTTGTGGACCAGGAGTCTAAAGATGAGCACCTGTGATATCTGTGCACAAGATATAAGCCTGATGCTCTTCTTTACCTGTATCACCTTCCAACTAGCTCGAGGTTTCTAAATCAACTGGAGGTTGTGCTGTTATTCCTCTAATAATTTCCAAACTATTTATTAGTTTTTATTAGCTATTTTTCTTGCTTACTTAACCCAGGTTTACGTTTGGTTAGGACTGTAGTGTGTTTTTTAAAGATGTCAAGTTAATTTTATGGCAAATTAATTAAATAATATGAAATCTGCAGTTGAGCTTTTAAATGCACTCATTCAATAGGAGAGATATCAATGGATTCTAAATTACATGGGTCCGAGCTAGGAAACAGTAATGAATGATCTTGTACACATTGAGTAGACCTGAGATTCCCTAAAATTTTCCCCTAAATTCTTTCCAAATGACTTCATATCTATCATTACTTACCAGCCATCAGGTAGACGATTAATCTCTATAGCTTCTCAGAGAAAAGAATGGCAATGGTCACTGAATGTTGCTAATCACAAACATATTGCTAATCTTAATGAGATTGCCCTTGTACCATTAAGGTCAGGAATGCTAAAACTGTTAAAACATTTGTCAGGTTTGGCAAACTAGTGAAGATTTTATATATTCAAGATTACTTTCAGCAACCAACAGAACAGAAAAGATTAATGCATAGTGATTAACTTATTATAGGGGTCAGTATTTTCAATTTCATAAATGGAATTCAAGAGCTATTTTTAAAATTATACAAGCTACACTTTAAATGTGCTTTGTTTTTCTCTATTCTTCTAAAGAAAATTATTCATATGATTTATAGCTGTAAATATTATCATATCAATGTTTTCATGCTTAATAGTCACAGAAATGAAATGACTTATTTTCTACACAAGCTGAACACTAATTACAATGTGAATATTTGGGGGAAGTATGCATGTTAATAGACATATTTATTGATTACTAACAGAGAATTCTAGTATCTTACCCAAGAAAAAGGCTATCAACAACTATTATGACAGAGTGTGTGATTTTTTTAATGAAATGAGTTACATTCTATATTGAGAAAACTACACGATAGACATATGTTTTTTTAAAGTACTTACAAAATTACATATATGAAAAAATAACATAAGAAAAACTATTTTTTATACAAAATAAAACTAACAATTGAAATATTGGTGATTCTAGGTACTTTTGAAGAAGTGAATCTTTATAAGAACACTATTACAAATTATACTGCATGTTACCATCATAAGCAATAATTTCCTATTTACTTTTTTTAAATCTATTTTTTTAAATCTAATCTAAAGCTACTTTCTCTAATTTCTTTTTTTTATATATAAAACAGCTTCTGCTTTCACGATTTGGTGTATAATTTCAATCTTTCAAATCATTGAAATATTGTATATACTAAAATTTGAAAAGGTATCTTACAAACATCATGGCTACTACCATAATAATTTCCACACCAAATAGGTGCAGATTTGACTGAGTCACATTTATAAATAAGTGACCACTAATGTATTGGCTTAAACAATATAAACACATTATCTTATAGTTCTGGAGGTCAGGAGTTCAGCACAGATCTCACTGGGTTAAAATCAAGGTGCTGGTGGGCTGTATTTCTTCTCAAGTGTTCAGAGGAGAAACCATTTCCTTGCCTTTTCCAGTTCTGGAGGCTGCCTGCTTTCCTCGCCTGCTGGCTACCTACCTCCATCTCCAAAGTCAGTCCTTTTCACACTGTCATCTCTTCCTCTTCTGCCCCCTTTTTCACTTATAAGGAACCTTGTGACTACAATAGGTTCACCAGATCATCCAGACAATGTTTCATTTTAAGGTCAGCTGTTTATAATATTAACTCCATCAACTACCTTAGTTCTCTTTTACCCTGTAACCTAACATATTCCCCTGGAGGTTAAAACGTGGACATCTTTGGGGTGTCCAATTTTTCCTACCACATGGGAATGTTTGATTGTGATGAGTTTTCATGTTTTCCATTACAGTACCAACTAAAGTAATCCTCATGGCTCTTTTTTTTATGCCCCCAAAATAAATCCAATCAGTTATAATGAAGTTTAAATAAAAGTGATCCTCTGAAGTAGAAAATAATTGGGGGAAAAAGAAAAGAATTGGGTAAAGGTAGTGACAAATACTAGTTTTCAGATGATTTTCTCTGAGCACAATCAAATAATTAAATTCAAAATTTGGAGTTGTAGCACTTAATTTATCAAAATCTAACCCTTAAGACTGATGAAATCTTATGTTAGTCCTATAGAATTAAGTAATGCACATTTGCTAAATATATATATATGTATATATATATATACACATATATATAAAATGAATATTATCAATATATATTTTATAAATATTATATACAGCATACATATGAAATATACATATTTGATATTATGCATTATATATTCATTTATATTTATGTCATAAATATGTATTGTATTTAATATTTGTAAAATCACAGTACTATGTCTAGTAGTCTTTTGTATGTTTTTAAAAATACGTGTTTAAATTTCAATCTAATGTGCATTAGTGACTGACAGACATGAGTTACTGGTGCTTTCATAGATTATATGGCCTACATAGCATGGTGCTTTTCTGAAGAAAAAAACTTGTTTTCAAAATAGCAAAACAGATACAGGAGCATATTGATTTTTGCACTTGTAACATAAAGTTTACACTCTTTAAAACAAATGGATTATTGGCAAAACATCCCAATTATTTGGATATGGCTTTGACTAAGGCTGAGTGTTCAGAACTAAAGTCAAGGAATATGCTCTGATTACCTTGGTAATGCATGACGTGCGAGCTTAAAGTAATTGGATGTCTTTGTGATCTTGAATTATCCAGAATATTTGGGTAAGGCTCTTAAAGTCATTATTTTCCTTTATATATAGGCATATGTTACATGTATACTCTTTCTCTCTCTCTCTCTCTCTCTCTCTCTCTCTCTCTCTCTCTATATATATATATATATATATATATATATATATATATATATATTTATATATACACACACACACACAACTTAGATAAATAAAAACATAACTTCCAAATATTCTCACTCACCTAGTCATTTTTAAAGTAAATTATCAAATATATTTATTGAGAATCAGTTCAATCAGTTTAATATAACTTGCAATACTAGCCCTTGTAAGCACTTTCAAGCTGAGTACAGTTGTTAGATGATAAAGGCTGGGCATGAACAATTAGATAAATTGTATGAGTAGACATTTTTTATTAGATCTATCACATATTACTTTATTAGATGTATCTTCAAGTATATGGAAAGGGATGAAGAAAATTAAGACACTTGAGAACTTATAAATAGGAGTAGACATGTTTATAAAATTCTGAAAGACAATGAAATATTAAAGTTCTACATTTATCTTTCTAAACAATATGATTTGATTTAGCACCTATAGTCAATATCCTTTTATAGATGAGTTAAACATATTTTGCACATGCTTATTTTTTAATATGTTTATTAAGGTTTTCTGCTGCAAGCTGTACATTTCAATCATAATTTTTCAGGTGGCAGTAAAAATTACAAAAATAGCATATGCATCAAATAAAATCATATTGGACTATAGCTGAAGATTTTTAAGTAATGATGAGGGTCAACATGTAATAATTCTGTCACTGTAATATATATTTTTAATAAAGCATATATTAAAATATTTGCTGAGGTTATTTTCAACATATAAACTTAATAAAATCCTTTGATTTGGGTTATTGCTTGATTATTGAAATTTTCTCATAATTTCCTGGATACTATATAGAACAGCAATATAGAATATGATATTTTCATGCTAAATCTTTAGAAATTAAATGGTTAAGAAAAATGACAGTTATTCAAGCTAGAAGATGAGATAAGTAGGAAAATTAAAAAAGGATAAGGATAAATAATAAGAGCCAATATAAGCTTGATCCAAGCCTATAGTGTAGATGGGATATTATCCTCCAAGGTCCCATGCTTTTTCTTGTATTAGTGGACATGACATCTAAGTTCACATTTGTTATCATTCAGTGTCACTATGGTAAAAATGAAACATAATAATAGCCATTTCAAGTACATGGAATATATATATTATTTAATCACTAGATGGCAGTCAATGTGCAACTCTGGGGCATGACTCTTCTGCATACTCAAGGAGAGCTTCGAAGCACAGGCAAGACTATCGCTGTTTGACAGCTTGCCTTCAAAGGTCAGCTAGAAGGAGAACAGAGCCTATCATAAGAAATCACTGCAGAGTATAAGGAGAATAAAATGTCGTAGCTCAATCATACAGTAAGAAATATCTTCAAATAGTAATTTTAAAAACTTTATCTGAGGTAAACAGAGTTGCTACCCTCCCATTTAAAGCGGCAAGGAAGACATAAATAAAAGCTGTAGATCTAAACTTGTAAAATAGGGATGGAAAAGCATGTATCTTACCATACACAGCATATATTTCTGCTCAGTGTACAGTAAATTATTTTTTAAATATGTAGCAGAAACTATAAAAATGGTATAACTATTTATCAAGTAAAATTGAATGATCCCATTGAAAATAATGGTATAAGGAATCCCATTCCATTACTTTTAATGTGATTGGGTCTGTATATTCCATGCCAATACATTCTTTGTAAATGGAACAAGCTTCCCTGAATATCCCATAATGAATGAGAAAAGGAAATGAGAGTCCTGTAAATGAATATCTAATCCTATTTCTTGTAAATTTTGCTTGTCATCAGCCACTTATCACTTCACCCATAGTTATATTACTTCAGGAATACAGTCATGATGATTTTGTCCTTATGCCCATCTATAAAGTATATCTGATGGAGGGGTAATAATTTATTTGTCATTATTTATAGATTTCTAAAGTGGAATAATTTTAAAAGCATTTTTAATTTATATATATATATATATTTATATATTTATATTTATATTTATATTTTCCAGATATATAGAAATGCATCTAAGATAGATGGATAAATAGGCAGATGATAGAAAGGTAGGTAGGTAGGTAGGTAGGTAGGTAGGTAGGTAGGTAGACAGATAGAAGTATCTATCTATCTATCTATCTATCTATCTATCTATCTATCTATCTATCTATAGGCCTTTTATACCTGAGAGGTTGATACATAACACATGCTGATTGAGCACTATCAACAAAGATAGTTTTACATATAGAACTGCATGCTTCACAGAAATTGTAAGTTTGTCTACAATTTATGGCAAACGAAAAGGTGTGTAGTAAAGAAGTCACAGTGACATAGACGTCACTAAGCATTATGTATTTGGCTTGAAGAGACTGGTTGACCAGTCCTGTCATTTATATACGTAAGCCCTAGCAGTAGGAAGAGGAAACGCTTCAGGTTTGCTCATTTTGAGCCTTACTTAAATAATATGTTGACAATTATCTGTATAGGAGAGAAACAAACTGAATGCCCTATTCACACAAATTCCAACATGATTAACAAAATCTTATTTTTCTAATTAAAAATAAATAACCCCCTCTAATATTGCTCACTATGGTCTCAGTGGGTTGGGAGGATGTTTTCAGGCACTATTTCAATCATTTAGTGAGTTTTTTTCAAAATGCCCATATTCCCCACAGTCTTTTCAAACCTCCCTGAGTGGGAAAGTAGAAAAGGAAGCACAAAGAGGAGAGTGAAATGTGTGTTTAATGGGCTTCAGCATGCAAACTGGCTTCAAATTGCCACTCTGCCTCTAATTGAGAAAAATCATTATATCTCTCTGAGCCTCGATTCATTTTCATATTTTGTCCATAAATACATACCACATGATTGTAGTGAGGACTGAATGAGATGATGTTTATAAAATACATCAACAGTACCCGAAACAGAAATGCCAAATAATTGAAGAATTCAAGCCATGGTCCCATGGTGATCATTTCTGGTTAAAAAGAGCTAATGAGTGTTGGGAAGAGGAACTTTCTGTGCATTGTGTGTCACCAGTAAAGCATGTGGAGCTAATTTGGAAATACTGTTCTGGGACTCAAACTGCTCAGTGAAAAGCAGAACTGATTCTCTGGGGGCAGGAACTGAATAGGTTTCGTAATCACCACAATGGGACGAGGCAGGAATTTAGCCCAATTATGAAGAATGGTGAATACACTCACTCAGAATTCATTCATTTACCACACATTCATGTCAAAGCCTTTATTGATTCATTAATGTAAGCGAGACTTTGTGATACCTCACATATATTAGCTTATTTCATCCTTAAAATAACCACGTTCAGTGATATTTTTTACCATATCTATTTGAAGAAGAGAATACCGAGACATAACATTTTGTAACTTGATCAAGTCATTCTAAAGCTAATTCAGTGACACAGCCCGTTGGGTGATTTTGATAATTACTAAACATCATGGTGAACACAAGGGAAGAGTCCTGTACCCAGATACATGAGGGAAAGTATATCCTTCCCACCACTACTGGGTAGAATAAGGAAAAGCTTCCCCGGAGAGGCAAATTATAGCTTATAGCTGGAATAAATAGGAGCTAGGTCAAATGAAGACTTTGGAGGCCTGAAATATGGCAGAAGGCTGCTCATGACTGAAAAGAGAAACAAAAAGAATGTGAAAAACAAAATAATAATAAAAAAAGAACAACCTAAAGATAAATGTTGTTGGAGTGCAAAGCAGAAACTAGACAGTGACTGAGCAGACCCTGGGGAATAAAGGGGCTAGATGAAGTGTCCTTCAAACCTTTTCAGTTATGGTCAAGAAGTTATTAAAATATTTTATATAGTGGGGTAACATGGATAGACTTCTCAGAGGGTACATTTGAGAGGAAATGCTGTGAGGAGGAAGAATACATTTAACATTATCGATGAGCATGTTTCATTTGGTGAGCCTTTCAAAGGCAAAGCAAACACAGATTACCCCAAAATACAGATTGCATCCCTTGGGTGCTCCATTAATTACTGCCTTTCCTGACAGGATTAATAAAGGCTTCTAGACAGGCAGAAAAACCATTGCCTTACTGAGGCCATGTTCCATTAGGATTGTGAATTCAAAACTAGGACATGTTTAAAGTTATGTAAATCTGAACATTACATTCCTGGAGAGAAAACCCCTTACCAATATGATGCAATTACACAAACATTAGGAGTATTGTGCCACAGATTTCAGAAAATCATTTGTGAAGTTAAGATCTCAGAATGTGGCGAATTTCTGATTCTCTAGGCATGGCTTCATGCACTTCCTTCTTTTTGATGTGCCATATTTATTTAAATTTCAAGACGAAAGACTCCTTTAATTTTGCTATCAACCATATTTGAAGACTTAGATAATGCTACCCAATTAAAGCATTCTTAAGTCACAAGAAAATCTTGATATATTCTTTAAACCTGGTTTTGATCCCTGGTTTTCTTTGTTAAATTAAGGTAATTTTAGGAAACATTTTAAAAATACCATCACTTTTTCATGATATGCATACTATATAATTATGATTATTTTCTAATGAATTGAGTAATAACTAGAAATGAATAAGATATGTGTCTTACTTAAGTAAAGTAACCAAAAAGGCTTGATCTGCCTATTTATTATCAACACATAGCCACAACTACAGGGAATTCTTTCCATATACATTGTCTCAGAGAATCAGATCACAAAACTTTGGGCATTTTCTATAGATAATACCTGATATGCCATAAATAAAGGAGTCTTAATTTTGCTAACAGCAATATCATATTTCCTCAAATGTATAGGCTTTATTCCTACTACCTTGTGAGTTAAACAACATTATCTTAGTTTTAATTACTAGGAAATGAAAGCCCAAGACTTAATTAACATGAGTATAAGATATAATTAATAATTTGTAAATCAGAACTCAACTCACCCCTGTATAATTCAATCTGATTACACCCATTGACATATTTAGATTCATTTATATAGATGTATTATAATTATATAACCTCTAAAATCAAGAGAGAGTTTAGCAATATGGACTATTGAAAGTAGCCTTTAATTTGTTAAATTTGTAAGTTATGTATGCACAGAAATATAAATATATGAACAGGAGTATAAAATTGAATGTATATTGGTGCCTATGACATTCTGGATTTCCTCTGGCTGTTGTTAGTGTAGATACTAGAGACCACAAGGCCTCAGGCTGAACAGACAAAGTTCAAGATTTATATAAAACATGGGCACTTGGATTATGCGAACAGAGATGAACATTTCCAGAGCAGTGGCTATGCATCTATAACAATAGTCACCTAGAAGTCTACATAGGGAATTTATTTTTTAAACTTTTTAGTAGTTTATTCTGTTATTTAGTATTTAGTACTGTTATTGCCCAGTAATATTGTACTGACATAGGGAATTTAAGCACTCACTTGTTGAATATGTTGAAGAACACCTAGATAATAAAGAACAGTTGCTGTGCAGACTATAATTGTATAGCACTCAGAAATGGAAACAAATGGGATCCTTACAAGTCAGAAAACTCTAGCTTCCAAAAGATCACCAAAGTTAGAGTCAAACTTTGATGCACTCAAGAGTAATAATAATTCAAGTCACAGTGAATCTATATCATTCACTATAGTAAGTATAGATTTTATAGACAAGATACGTATAGTTTGTGAGAGAATCTTAGTGAAGATCAGGAAGTCAACAATACAGCAAGTGCTCAGCCCTTCATGCTGGATTCTCTGAGACAAAGCATGGATTTGTCTATTAAACTACCCTTGCATTTTTTTTTCCCTTTCTAGATGATGCCTACTTTGTTTCAGCCTTGTGCCTTTGGAATTTCCTAGCTCACTTACCTGGAACCTGTTTCATCAGAGATCAATATGACTTGGCCCTCACTACTCAAATCATGTTTTATCAATAAGGCCTTTCAAAATTATCATCTATATCATTTCTCCTCCCCAAACTAAGCACTATGTTTTCTATGTGCCCTCCATATAATTTATAAAAAATAATATTTATCTATTTAGGTATTAGTTCTCTTGTCTGCTTTCCCCAAACTAGACTTCAAATAATAAGAGAGTGGTCTTTCTGTGAGTTTTGCTCATTTTGTATCCCTGGTCCCTGTGGCAGTTCTAAGACATAGTTGGCATTCAGTGGAGGGTGATTACTCATATTCTTTAGATGGGACTGGACTTGGAATGTTATACTTGCTTTATGGTGACAGGGCTCTAGATAATGGGGAAAGAGTTTCCAAATACAGGACTGGTCCTCAGTTTGAGACCAGAATGGATTGGGGATACATATAACATAACATGACCCAAAGCAGCAGTGAAGTGGCAGGCTAGTGGCCCAAATAGGGGCACAGATAACAGAGAAAAACTAAGACATGATGAATAAGCTCAGGTGACACCAATACTGGAAACTAATAAGAAAGTGAAATTCTGCAGAAGTGGCTACACCACAATGTGAGAAATAGAACACAACTAGGTCCAAAACCTACTCACAGAACCAGTCTAGAAAGCAAAACATCTTTCCTTTTGTAGTAAATTACAAATCACACTTACTCAACAATCACTTTCATTCACTACCAAACTTTTATTAAAGCATAAAGTGTGTCAAAATAATGTCATTAGGTGCATCATTAGATCCTTGTGCCCTGATGTGGTGTATAGATTACACATACACATAGTCCTTATGTCAGTCATGTGGAAATTATATTTCCTGATTATATTGCTGATATGTTACCCATTGAAGATCTTGTTTATATTAAATTTTATAAATATCTCCTTTAAAGGGAAGTTGAGGCAAATAGAATATAAGATTTAGCAGTATATGTTGCTTTGTCTAAAAAAACCATAACTACTCTATATAAGTTTCATATACCCACATATGTGGAGAAGATCAACCTATATAGGCAGAAGTGGTGTGTAAACTTAGAATGCCTCTGTACATACTCATCAAAACACTGAATTCTATTTAAATTTTTGAAGCCACATTGTTTATGAGGATGGGAGATAAACATTGGTTTTTAAGAGAGAGTTCTGTAGAGGTTAAGGCACTGTATTAGGTATTCCATCGCTATTGTGGGGAAGTGAGTGTGAATGAGCTCCTTCCCATTGCCTAAAGGAGTTGGTATTCAACAGAGGGAGTTATTAGCAAAATTTTTGTTATATGATACAGAAAATGCTAGTGTCATAGAAAAGTATAGTGCCTATAAATGTAGGGAATACACATAAAAATATCCCAGAAGCCTGTGGAGAAAGAGGAACATTCAACTCTGGCACTTGGAAGGAGAGGACTAATAATAAGAAAAAAAAGCTAAAATTTTCTTAGGGTAGCAGAAACACTCCCCTGTATCGAGTTCAGGGTAAATGAAACCAAGGAGAATAAACATTGAGATAAGTGTTTAAGCTTAAATTTAGCTTTATACTAAAAGCCAAGACATTGTATTTTCTTTCTCAATAATAGATATTTGTTGAATATCAATCACATGCAATTTGCTATTTGAAGATCCCTAATAAATCAGTTCTCTACTTTTTTCCCTTTGATATATTTCCTATGAATTCCTCACTCTAGATGTAAAAGTGAAATACATCCAAAGAATGAAATAAAAAAGTAAAACATGAAACCCCAGGTGATATGTAGCTGATAGGGCAATGGAGGTGATGCATCATTTGTCAACGAGTGCCAAGAAGACTTCATCTACTCTATCCTTGAAAATATATGTAAAGGGCCTTTCTCTTCACTAACATCTGTAGCAATCTGCCAAGATTTCCCTGAGCCTTTCATTATGCTAATGTCATCATGTTGATGCATCTCATATTGAAAAGAACTTAATGACAAAGAAGTTTGGTAGTAATTCTGTGCATAACAATTTAAACTATATAAAACATAGCATTTAAAAAAGTCTCTATGGTAAACATTTGGTAGCAAGTTCCTACATATATTAGATATGTGTTATATTATACTAGAGGTCCAATGCACGAAATTCCTGCAAGGGGCTCGGCCCCCACTGCTGCGGAAGGTTGTCTGGTCTAATTAGCATATTACATTTTTATTATTATAGATGCGTTGTACACATTTTATATACATGAATTATATATGTTTTGAGCCCGGCCCGTGTGGCTAAGTGGTTGAGCGCTGACCTGTGAACCAGGAGGGCACTGTTCCATTTCCAGTCAGGGCACATGTCCAGGTTGTGGGCTTGGTCCCCAGTTGGAGGTCTGCAGGAGGCAGCTGATCAATGATTCTTTCTCATCATTGATGTTTCTGTCTCTCTCTCCCTCTCACTTCCTCTCTGAGATCAATAGACATATATTTATATATGTTTTGAGACTTAACATTGTTTAACCATATTTCACTTTCTTTAAAGTTTAGGCTACAAATATACTCTAGTCCAGGGGCTCTAAAACAATAGACTACATTGATCACTTAACGAGCTCATGAAAAACCATTATCCTGGTGCTGCTCCCAGAGATAAGACAACTAAGGGACGGTGGGGAATCTTAAAGAAACCCTCATGTCATTGTGAGCAGTCAATCCATTTACCAGGTTTTAAGAATTGTTTGTAGTCAATTACATGGAATGTGAAAGGATTAGGCAGGTTATCAGAGGATCTCAGGTAGGGAGTTATTTCCAAGATCAAAAGCAGAAAGAACAAAACTTAGAATCTGATGGTATTTTATCAATATTTAAAATTGGACTGTAATTTCATATGATATCACATTTAATAAAAATCTAGATAGAGAAAGGAGTATTTTGTATGTAGCTAAAGAAAATATGAGATGGGGAAAAATAGTTTGCATCATTGTTGAGAATGAAGGTTTTCATACATTTTTGATATGATGACGAAGCACATCCCCTCAAGTGGAAAAGTATTTCAAGAGATGACAATGGCCAAGATTTGGAAGCTGCCCAAGTGCCATTAGTAGATGAATGAATAAAAAATTGGTGTTACGTGTACACAATGGAATAATACTCAGCCATAAACAAGAAGGAGATCTTACCTTTTGTGACAGCATGGATAGTCCTAAAGAGCATTATGCTAAGTGAAGTAAGCCAGTCAGAGAAAAATAAATACCATATGATTTCACTTATATGTGGAATCCTATGAACAAAATAAACAAACAAATAAAATAGTAACAGACTAAAGTCTATATAGAACAGACTGATGGCTATGGTGTGGGGGGTTGGGGGAATGGATGAAATAGGTAAAGGAATTAAGAAAAAAAAATAGACAAGACATTGGTATGATGATTACCAGAGGGAAGGGAGTGGGAGAAGGTTAGTGAGGGTAAAGGGGTGGGGGGTAAACTGTAATGATAGGAGACTAGACTATGGGTGGTGATTACACAATAAAATCTACAGATAATGTATTATAGAACAGTACACCTGAAATTATATAACTAACCAATATAACACCAACAAGTTCAATAAAATATATATTTTAAAAAACATGACAATGGTCATTAAAAGCATCTAATTCTCCCTACCTGTATTATTTATTCCCCCAAATAAGTACTTTATAAATACTTCCATCTAGATTTTTCTGTTTAGTGACAATGAACTTTAATAGTTTGTCTAGTTTTCAAATTCAGTTGATATTAACATTTTGATTTCCATATCAGTCTCTTTTGAATACCGATGCAGTAAGTTAAGCATGTAAACCAAATCAGCAATGAGTAAAATACCAAACTTTACTTTCTGTTCCTGCAAATCTTTGAACCAGCCTTCGGATTTTCATGGCCCTAAAAATGCCCCCAAATTTCTCAAGCTACATTTTCCAGCTCATATTATCAATGTAATGTTTAAGATTTAAAATTCTCATTTATGTATTTCCAAATAGCTTATTTTCCTATCATTTGACTTATATCTGTGCTTCATAATGATAAAAAAATATGTTCACTTTAAATCAGAATAAACATTTAGGCACATTTCAAATAATCTGATAAATTTAGAGATTGCTTGCTTACCCTAAATCTAGTAACAACGTGGAATTGTTCCGTTATCCTCTGAAATTATCTAATGTGCTTTGTTCAGGGAAGTTTAGATTACTAAAGGGATCTCAAACTTAGTCCTACAACCTAAACTAATTTTTTGAGAAATGATAGCATTCATCATGATGGCAAATAACAGCCTCCCAAGGAAAAGCTAGAAAATGACCTGATCTGTCTGATTCTAGACGGCGCTGTGGCTCGGCCTGCAGCTGATGTAGGTACTTGTGCTCAGGGGGATAACCTATGACTCCAAGCTTTCCCAGGCCTGTTCACTCACTGCAGCTAAGACAGGGACAAGGTAGCATTTTCCACGCTTGTCTGGATGTTTCATCACAATGTCCACTTGTACCAGGATTGATGGCTCTGCAAGGGAGTGGAAAGATCAAGCTGCTTTATAATGCTATGTCAGTCAATTCTCAAACTTTAGTAACATTTTAATGGGAGATTTTGCCCTTGGATGGGTGCCCCCTATCAAATACAATAGAGAGAAGAATGCAGTTCTGCGTGCAGCCTTCAGGATTCTGAGTAAAAAAAAAACAGGCCTGGGCCATGCCTGCAAAGGCAGTGCAAATGCACTGATCATCATTGACCCACTGAGACATTTAAGGCTGACATAATTCTGAAACATTAGATTAGTTGAAAGGATTTGTTCCATTAATTCTTAGACAGTTAACATTTCGTATATAAAAAAGGGTAATTAGCACCAAAATCGTCTTGAATCCCACGAGAAGTTTTTGGCCTTCATACTGCCTAAAGCTGTGCTACCCAAAGGTTACTGTTATTTATTGCTATGCCTTCCATCTTTAATAGGAATCTATTCAATAAAAACTACCAAGGAGACTTTTCTGCTGCTTTCTTTAACATCCAGAAATCAATGACTTGAAATAAGTCCATCAGTTAAAGGCTAAAATGTCCTTTCTATAGATATACCTTTGCCCAAAATATAAATTGCCTTTATTTCCCCCCAAGAAGCAACAGTGGTGAATAATGATTTCATTTTAAGGGAAAAAGTTTTTAAGGACTAAGGATGGAATAATTACAGTGAGTTTAACCCACTTGGAATGAAAATAATATATATTAAATAATTGAGATAGAGTTGGAATTCTTAATATGCTGCAAGCTTTGTGACCAAAAATAATAAAAATTTACTTAGTACATTCAATTTTCATCTGTATGCCTAAAGATTACAAATAACCCAATAAATTATTAAAATTTAAATTATACTGTATCAAGTAACTGTGACTATGTCTTCTACCTTATTTTAAAATACTGGAAGATAGAAACTTACTTGCTACTAGGAGCCCAGTGCACGGGTCCCTCAGCCTGGCCTGTGGGGTTCGGGCTGAAACCGGCTCTCTGACATCTCCTGAGGAGTCCTGGATTGCAAGAGGGTGGTTCTCAAGTGACGCACCCCAGAATGGGGTTCCCTCCTCTCTGGTTCTGGGTGTGACACCTGAGAACCGCAGCTGCCAAGTCACCCCAGCTCGGCAGCTCCTGCATTGAGTATCTGCCCCTGGTGGTCATTGTGCATCATTGCTACCGGCTGGTCAGCCGGTCACTTAGCCTTTTATATATATAGACAGATTCATGTACGGGTGGGGCCCCCAGGGTGGCCTGTGGGGACTGGGCTGAAACCCGCAGTCCATCGCCACCTGAAGCTTCTACCTGCTGTTCCCACTCATCCTGGCCCCACTGCACCTACCACAGGCTCGCGCCCAATCAGTCCTGATCTGGAGAGGTTCGCACTGCTGCAGCAACGCTCACCAGCAGTGAGCCCTGCTTCTGGCGCCCTCCAGGGGAGTGGCCAGTGGGATCAGACAAAAACCAGCTCTCCGACATCCCCCGAGGGGTCCCAGATTGTGAGAGGGTGCAGGCCAGGCCAAAGGACACCATCAGTACATTTTGGGCCAGGGAGAGACCAGGGGAAGGCTCCAGGGTGTGTCTGGCCCATCTCACTCAATCCAGATCGGCCGGACCCCAGCAGCAAGCTAACCTACCGGTCAGAGCATCTTCCCCCTGGTGGTCAGTACACATCACAGCAACTGGTCAACTGTCTTGCCCCCTGGTGGTCAGTGCACATCATAGTGACTGGTCAAATAGTCTACTGTCTGCCCCCTGGTGGTCTGTGCACAACATAGCGAGCAGTTGAGCAGCCTTAGCATATCATTAGCATGTCATGCTTTGATTGGTTGAATAGTCAACTGGTCACCAGACAACCAGACACTTAGCATATTAGGCTTTTATTATATAGGATTATATCTTTAGCTCTATTATAAATAATTTGTTTAATTCTACAAATTATTTATGAGTACCTACCATATGCTAGTCCGAGAATGTGCCACAATAAAAAATTATTTTAACTTTCATTTTATTTTGACTATGCTCCCTTTTAACAGGCACATAGTTAAAAAAAATCTATTAAAATAGGTAAGAAATATGTAATACATACAGACTTTGTATAGACTCTTTTTTAAAGCCAAATATTTCAAAGTCTTCCATAGAAAACTAAAGTTGCATAATTCTTATCTAAATATTTTAAAAAAGGAAATTCAGTACAAAAGTAATGACCACATTACAAATACTAACTTCAATTCTTTGTTCGTCAACAAGTTTACATAATATGCAGTGTTTCAGAGTATTGTAATATTTCATATATTGACTGCTTCCTTCATGCCCCCTACTGGGGATTGAGCCGTATTCCCGGGCATGTACCTCTGACTGGAATGGAACCTGGGACCCTTCAGTCCACAGGCCTACGCTTTATTCATCGAGCCAAACCTGCTAGGGCTCTCTTTGTTTCTTAAATGAAAAAGTCAAAATGGGGAAATTATAAAAGACACCAAAGATGATTTTTTTTGCAGTTTTAGGTTACAAAACTTTGCTAAGACCATTTCTTTCTATATCTATTGAAACAATTAACTTACAATGTCTTGTTTATCAGGTGGGTTTTTTGACAACTACATTATAAAACACATAGCAAAACTATTCATTTCTGGTTACTAATAATAAACATGAAGCCATTTTTCTAAAATTACACAACAAATCATCATACTATTGTGAGATGCATAAATTCCCAAATATCAGTTTTACATATAACTTCTGAAGAGATAAACATTTATATTTGAATTACATGTCCGTGTGTTCTTGTTTTTCTAACCCAAAAGAAATACAGCTGTTACATTGTTCTTTCCTATAAAGTCCTGTTCCCAAAATAAACTTGTCTAGAAGCAGCAAAGATCTTTCCCCAGACAGATTGCAACTTTCACCAATCCCCACTAGCATAGAAAATGGTAACATCTGCATTTAAATTACTTACTTATTCAACTCGTTTATACAAAAGTGTATTAAACTTAAACTTCAGTTCTGGAAACTGCTCTGAACCTAGAGGACATCCCATTTCATATAGTAGTTCCTCCAACAACTCGTCTCCAGTAGCTGTCAAACCAATAATCTACACAGTGTTGCATTGCAGCCTCATTCCAATGCAGCATCTTGGAAAGCCAAATAAGAAACTAGTCCATAAAGTAGGCTTTTCTAAAATGTAAAAAGCAAAATGTTATTACTATTTGAGACTATTTGCCATCCTTTCAAAACATCTTAGAGGAGCTGGTTCCCTCTGGCTCGGATGATTGTTTCACACCATCTGTTTGTTAAAAAGGGTCCTAATCATTAACATTTAGTAGCCACTTTTGAAACAATTTCAAAATATATTTTCCATAATTGCAAGCTCATTCAATCTCACTTCCTCAGTTGAGCAGCTTCTATGATAAATATACTGTATCTTCATGTCTGAAAAAATTGCTAATTACCAATTTAGTTATATTGAGCAAATATTGAGATGCTACTACGTGTGAAGAACTCTGCTATCGTATGAGAGGTTAAAAAAAAGAACAAATAAGACTTGGATCTTTATTAAAGAAACTTGCAAAGCAAATATCGTGGAGAGACATGATTATAATCAACAAGGAAGGAGAATGTCCTAACTGACATAGTCAAAAATATTAAGTTATTGCTATATTCTAGAGAAAAAGTGGTTTTGTAGATACGCAGATAATCAAAGGAAACTTCTCATAGAGGAGAGTGTATTTCAGTTGACATGTAATCAGAAGTATTTTAGTTAGATTATAAGAAATAGATACCTAAATTTTAGAACACAAAAGTGGTGTAGAAATAGGTTTAGAAAAAAATGAGTTTAGAAAGTAACTTTCATCTACATGTAGAAGTGAAAATTGGGGGACAATGTTGTGAAAATTTTTGAATAAATTATTTTGTTGGATAATGGGAATGTGAAAACCACATAAAGAGACACCTGTATTTTGTTGAAAGTTGGAAACACCACAGGTTACTGTGATTATCCAACCTTTATTTTAAATATTAAAATAAAGATGTGAGAAGAAATCTTTCAGTAGGTGAGAGAAGAAATCTATAAAGAAGTTATAGGAACCAGGAAGACCTTAGTACTAGTGCAGTGGTTCTCAACCTTGGCTGCACATTAGAATCACCTGGGAATCTTTTTAAAATCCTGATTTCTGGGCCTCATCCTCCAGAAATTCTGTTTCTTTGTTACTAATGTTGTGGCCCCAGGTGATTCTAATGTGCAGCCAAGGTTGAGAACCACTATACTAGTGAGTTAAATAAAAGTCTGAACTAAAATAGTGATAACAGTAGGAATACATATGCATTATATACTTTCCACTTATTGGTGTGTGTGTGCATGTGTGAGAGAGAGAGAAAGGGAGAGAGAGAGAGAGAGAGAGAGAGAGTGTGTGTGTGTGTGTGTGTGTGTAAATGACAATGTTAATGATTGCTCAGAAGTATCTATATAAACCATAAATACCCCATTTAACCAAAAGTGGTACAGGAATACTAAGAAAATGCTTTTTTTTCCTGAAGGAAGTTTATCTTCTTTTATCTCTATGACTCACTGTAAGAATGGGTTCCATTCATCTTTGAGTCATTCCCCTTATTACTTAAAATCAATATTCTCAGAATTGTAATTACCTCTTTTATTTAATTAAACCAAGTACTTTAGATCATAAAACCATATAATCATCCTTTCCTCTGCCCCTCCCATTCACGTAATCTTAGTCATTTATTGCAAAGTTCAATCTATTTTTCTTTAAAAATGTATCACAAATACAATGTCTTTCTTTTCCTTCATTCCAATGCAAGTACCCTAATTCATATCCTCAGGAGTTTAATAGTTTTCCTATCTCTTTGCTCTACTTCTATAAAAATACATCTCACTCAATGTTACCATATCAATCTTCCAAAGCTAGGTCAATATGTGTGTGTTGAGGGGGAAGTGGGTGTCAGTGCCACCTTGTAATTGACACCCATAGACTTAGGTACCAGAGAAAGCAACCTAGCTCCAACTTCAAGTTCTGCTACTTTATAACTACAACAATGACCTAGTAGTTTAGTTTATCTTTACATCAGTCAGCATCACACTGTCATATAAATGCTCCCTAACACCAGACATAAACACTCAGTACAATACCTTTCATGCACTATTTCTTAACGCAGGTGTTTCCAGAACAGCAACAATTTAGTTATCTTAGACTGGAGTGTCTGCAAACTACATATTTGGCCCAGACCTGCTCCACATGTGTCTTTTGTTTTCTAGTGCTGCCAATAATTTCAACAAATTTAGAGGCTTAAAAATAACACAAAGTTTTTACCTTACAGTTCTGTAGATTAGAAATCTTGTCCCCCTGGACTAAAGAGGTGTTGGCAGGCTCTCTGTGTCTCCAGAGGAGAATATCACTGTTGATCCTTCTGACTGCTGGCAGAAGTTAGTTACTTGTAGTTGTAGGACTGAGATGCCCATTTCCTTCATGACTATGAGCTGACGGCCATTTCAAGCCCCATGTCAATGGAGAGAAGCAGTATACGCTCTTCGGGAAGACAGTGGGTATTTGCTAACCAATTATATATTCTATCATACTGTTTGAAATATTCAGCAGATAATCTGTATTAAGGGCTTAGCATTTTCCCTGATATATAGTGCACCAGTAAGACTTCTCCAGAGACATAAAATCAACGGGATGTATGTAAATTACAGACAAATTATTTTTAAAAATATTCTATTTCTCTTCTAACATCCAATGAGGCACTTCTGACACCAGTTGTGTAGGGGTTTATCCACAACAAGCAATTCTCTGACACCAGCTGGATGTCCTATAATTTAACACAATTCCAACACTATCTACCTGAGCAACCATTGGATTCTATAGGTTAAAGCTGGGTTCTACAAGACAGCCCTCAGTTAAGATGCTAATACCAAATCCATATTGTCACCTTTGTTTCTGACTGACCAGTTATAAGCCAGAGCTTCCCACAACCCCTTCGTCTGGTTTGATCATTTGTGAGAACAGCTCACAGAACTAAGGAAACATGTTTACTTGCTAACTTACAGGTTTGTTACAAAGGATGTGAATCAAGCCAGATGAAGAGATAAAGGTTGAGGTTCAGAAGGGTTTGAGTACAGGACCCTCTGTCCCCACAGAGTTGAAGGTTTGCTACCCTCCCAGCACAAGGATTTGTTCTTGCTCACCAACTCAGAAGCTCTCCAAACCTTATTCTTTTTTGGGATTTGATGGAGGCTCCACTAAATAAAAATGTTTGACTGAACTATTGGCAAGTGGTGATTAATACAACCCCCAGCTCTCTTCCTTCCCAGAGGTAGGAGGGTGGGCCTAAAAGTCCCAACTGTCTATAATTATATGGTTAGTTCCCTTGGCAAACAGCCCCCATTCTGTACTTATCTATGGGGCTTTCTAAAAAGTACCTCCTTAACATAAACTCAGGTGTGTTTGAAGGAAATCTGATAAGAATAACAAGACACCCATTTCACCTTTATCACTCTTAAGTTATTTCAAGGATGTAATTGTTTCTATACAGTTGATATTAATTACTTATTGGATAATACTTTATTCTATATAGAGTAACTGAGGTAACTCAAACCAAATTTAGTCTTGGAAACAACTCACAGGTACCTAGCAAAATGTGGAGGTTTAATGTCAAGCATAAATTGGTATGTGCTTGACCCTGCTGTTAGAAGACTTCCCACAATGTGCCCTTTGCACTCCTATAGACCTGGCTTAGTGCACTCAAATAACAAGGGCTTCATTATTGTTTTCATCCAGATAGTTCTTAGGATCATTTTATGCTGCTGGAAATTTTGAAAATAAGATAATGCAGCCCTAACCGGTTTGGCTCAGTGAATAGAGCGTCGACTTGCAGACTGAAAGGTCCCAGATTCGATTCTGGTCAAGGGCATGTAACTTGGTTGCGGGCACATCCCCAGTGGGAGGTGTACAGCAGTTGGCTGATCGATGTTTCTCTCTCATTGATGTTTCTGACTCTCTATCCCACTCCCTTCCTCTCTGTAAAAAATCAGTAAAATATACTTAAAAAAAAAGATAATGCAGAAATCGAGTAGGTCTTCTGTTCCACCTGGTTGCACCCTAATAACAAAAAAGTTGTTCTTATACTTACTATAGAAAGCAAATTCCTTAAGCTTCAGGTTCCTCAGCTGCAATGCTGCCTACTGCATATGGAGCATCTATCTAGATTCATCACATTGCTCCATGGGGCCGGGAAATCAAGTACAAATACCAGTATCCTGCCGCTTCTGCTGCCAGCTATGCTGGGATTAACACGGTTTTAATCTCAAACACAGGAATCTCTGGTCTTTGTCAGCATCCATGGATCTGTGGCAGATTAATTTACTAGAATTTATGGTTATTTTGTTGAATGTTTGTTGATTTAGGGATTCTCTTCAGTGTCCAATTTATATAAGTTAGGTAAACATAAACATCCCTATAGCAGGCCATATAGATACCATTGTTACAAAATGTTTCTGCACAAGTAATCTTTGTTTTGTAGCATAATATCTGGTGACTGGACAAAATATTGGACTGTGGGTGAAGAAAACAGAATTCTTGTTCCTGCTTGGCCAATAATTAGCTGTTAGACCTCAAGTAAAAGGAAATGTAGTTATTATTCATTGAGCATCTGCTAAGTTAATGTATAATTTCAGTCTCATGTATACTACCCACATGAAAGGTGTAGAAACTGAGGCAGAGAATGCTAACCAGTTCACTTGAGTATACAGGGCTAATGTGGAGCAGATAAAAGATTGGGTTGAGGAAGTCAGCTCCAGAGCTATACTTTTAACCAATGCTTTTTTGTTTGTTTTGTAAAATAAAAAGATTGTGAATGCTGGAAACAGACATACCTGTGTTAATATATGATTCTGCCACTATTCTCTTTGTGGATCAAATCGCATAAGCCTCTAAGCCTCATTTCCTATAATAGTAGAATGTGGAATCTACTCTGAAGGGTGTGTATGTGAATTAAATCAGATCATAGAGTGTGCTGGGCACACTATTGGCTTTCAGTAAATTTTAAGGTTCTTTCTCCAAGTGGATCTAAAATATGTATGTGGCTTCAACTGTTTTATGTTTAACCTTGTAGATTTTACTTTAAAGTGTTAAGTAAATGTTCTCATTTTGTATAACAGCTTTTTCAAAATTATTTTGCATTTCAAAAACTTTTTTCACTACTTAGTTCAATGATAAAAGTCAGAAAGTTTATATTACCACATTCTG
The DNA here is from genome assembly GCF_963259705.1 of Myotis daubentonii. NCBI lineage: Eukaryota > Metazoa > Chordata > Mammalia > Chiroptera > Vespertilionidae > Myotis > Myotis daubentonii. The sequence goes on along the minus strand of NC_081847.1, from coordinate 48,465,042 downwards.
TGCTTCTTGAAATAATACCCCAAATCAAGGATTAAATAAAAATTCCCTTACACTCAAATGTACATTAAAAATGTTAGATGTGGTCATGTAATTTAATGTTTGAAAAATGACACTTTCTGAAATAATTTACTTAGGAGGTCAACTAATTCTTAGAAGATAGGTATTATAATTCTTCACTTTATGAATGATTATAAATTTGATTTTTATAACATATATAAAACCCTGACTTAGTAATGGTGTATCCATCAGTTAACAATGTGTTTGTTATAAAAGAAGCTATAATGCTTGATGAAAACACTGAGTAGTTCATAAAATCTATGCAGCTTGAATTGGTCTCATAATCTCTTTGCAGTTAGAGAACAAAGTGTTTATGTTATTGCATGTAGTATTACTAATTTTGATCATTTAATTATCAGTTATGTTTAATCCACATATAAACTTTGAGAGCTCATACATATTTTAGAACAAATGAAAACAAAAAGACACCTTGGGGAATGGCTTATTATATTGATATAATTAAACTGCAGGCTGCCAATTAAGAATACATGTATTATTGTGAATTTTTAAGCTTAGAGACAGAAAAAGGAAATTACATAAATTCAAAGAAAATTGCCTAACTAAAAACTGAAAGAAAAAAACTTTAGAGTGATTGTTTATAAGCAAAAAAAGGATTGATTTTTTTCCTGTATAGAAAGAATGTATTCTTAGACCATTACATGATAAACAATTTAATTTAATAATGTATTATTAAATAATAAAATAGTCTATTTTTAAATTTTGAGCTAAATTTATGTGATGGTTCAGTGTAAATTTGAGAATTCAAAACATAGTGATTAACTTTCAACTTGTTTTCTGTATTGGAGGCATATTTCAGATAGAGGCTGCCTGGTTTCATAGAAATTATTAAAAAACATGATAGCAGAAGTTTAAAGCACATCACGAGAGGACAGATAGTCTTATTTATCTTTCTTTATGACAACCTTCCAAACGTTTGACTCTTCACCAAGAATCCCAAGATTTAGTCTAGAGGATTTTATTTTTACAAAATAATTCAACTTGCTTTACTCATTTTTAATATTGCCTGAATAGATTTCCTAAATGTGTTAATTCCTACCTTAATGATTTGCTGTGTAATTATTTTTATCTACATGTGGTTAACATTTAGCTCACATTTAAATTTGTCTTTCTAGGTTGAATATCTTTACAATGACTTTTCTTTTACTATCATATCATGGTAGAGAAGACCCCATGGCCAGAGACTTGGAGTTGAAAATTCATCTACTTATTGTCTGTATCACATTTTAAATGACTTACTTTCATTGAGATACAGTTTACTTATGGATTAATTTAAAGGTTATGTTGTATGGATTAAATTATTACATTAACTATGTGGCATAGCAATTAATCAAGTGATAAACTCTCAGCTTAACTGGTTCTTTATAGAAAAGTACCTTTAGTTGTTTCAGTATTTTAACATTTTTTTTATTATTAAATCTTTATTGTTCAGATTATTACAGTTGTTCCTCTTTTTCCCCCCATAGCTCCCCTCCACCCGGTTCCCACCCCATGCCCTTACCACCCCCCCAACTGTTCTCGTCCATAGGTGTAAGATTTTTGTCCAATCTCTTCCCACACCACCCCCAAGAATTGTCAGTCCACTCCCTTTCTATGCCCCTGATTGTATTACATTCACCAGTTTATTCTGTTCATCAGATTTGTTATTCACTTGGTTTTTAGATTCACTTGTTGATATATTTGTTGTCACTTTGTTGTTCACAATTTTTATCTTTAATTTTTTCTTCTTCTTCCTCTTCTTAAAGAATACCCTTCATCATTTCATATGATACTGGTTTTGTGGTGATGAACTCCGTTAGCTTTTTCTTGTCTTTGAAGCTCTTTATCTGACCTTTAATTCTAAATGATAGTTTTGCTGGGTAGAGTAATCTTGGTCGTAGGTTCTTGATATTCATCACTTTAAATATTTCTTGCCACTCCCTTCTGGCCTGCATAGTTTCTGTTGAGAAATCAGCTGACAGTCATATGGGTACTCCCTTGTAGGTAACTGACTGTTTTTCTCTTGCTGCTTTTAAGATTCTCTCTTTGTCTTTTGCTCTTGGGATTTTAATTATGATGTGTCTTGGAATCCTCTTTGGATTCCTCTTGTTTGGGGTTCTCTGCGCTTCCTAGACTTGTAAGTCTATTTCTTTCACCAGGTGGGGGAAGTTTTCTGTCATTATTTCTTCAAATAGGTTTTCAATATCCTGCTCTCTCTCTTCTGGCACCTCCATAATTCACATGTTGGTACACTTGCAGTTGTCCCAGAGTCTCCTTACACTATCTTCATATTTTTGGATTCGTTTTTCTTTTTGCTTTTCTGGTTGGGCGTTTTGTTTCAGTACTTTTCAAAGCTTGACCTAATGCCTGACAAAGATTTGGTATTTTCCATAACAATGAATAATTATCAGTGGCCAAAAGTTGTGTTGATTTTCTCTAATAGAGTACATTAAGAAGAACATGTGAGATCAGGGACACCATTGTCATATGCTTAGATGGATTTTCATTGAATAGCAAGCTACTTATGGTGATAAAAACAGAACTATATACCTCTAACCTTTAGAAACATTAATAGCAACACTAATCTGCAGCATTTCCTCACGGATACCACTTAGCTTTTTATTTTACTAGGAAAGGAGAATTACAAAAACTTCTACTTGAACTTTTCTAACATTAAGTCCCTCATTTAGTGACAAAGGAAGAGAACTTCACCTGTTCAACAAATTGCTGAATTCCACTTCAATTGTGCTTCCAAAAACCATAATATAATTATTGGCTATATTCGCAGACCAGAACCACCCATTGATTGTGAGATGGATTTTGGACACAGTTTTACATGTCTTATATCATTGTATGCAGTATTTTCTCATGAAATTCAGACCAATCACTGAGTTAAGCCCCTGCCCTCCCCCTATGCCCTCACCCCCCCCACACACACATAAATATTCTTTTCTATTTGTCTCCATACATGTTCTTTACTGGAGAGCAATTGCTAGGTGACAGGTGAACACAGAAACAGCTAATTCTTGTTTTCAATTTTATTGCTTACTAGAGGCCTGATGCACGGATTTGTGCACTGGTGGGGTCCCTCAGCGTGGCCTGTGGGAATGGGGCCAAAATCTGCATCCCAATGCCACCTGCCACTCCTGCCTGCCACTCCGGCTCATCCCGGCCCTGCTGTGCCTGCCACAGGCTTGCACCCAGTCAGTCCCGATAGGGCAGTGGTGCTCACCAGCCGTGAGCCCCACCTTTGGCGCCCATCAGTCAGCTGAGCAGAGCTCCCACTGTGGGAACACACTGACCACCACGGGGCAGCTCCTGCATTGAGCATCTTCTCCTGGTGGTCAGTGTGTGTCATAGTGAACAGTCTACTGGTCATTCGGTCGTTTGGTCATTCAGTCACTTAGCCTTTATATAGAGAGATTATTTTCTATTTTATTTTCCCCAAGATGTCACTAGCCTTGCTTTGACTGTTGACTAATGTCAGCACTCACTAGGAACCTCAGCAAGTAATCCTCACATCTTGATGTCTAGACCAGGGGTGGGCAAACTTTTTGACTCGAGGGCCACAGTGGGTTCTTAAACTGGACCGGAGGGACAGAACAAAAGCATGGATGGAGTGTTTGTGTGAACTAATATAAATTCAAAGTAAACATTATTACATAAAAGGGTACGGTCTTTTTTTGTTTTTAGTTTTATTCATTTCAAACGGGCCGGATCCGGCCCGCAGGCCATAGTTTGCCCACGGCTGGTCTAGACTCTTCACCACTATATTTATTTTATTATATATGTATGTATGTATGTATGTATGTATTCATTCTAGAGTAAAGAAAGAAGCAAGGGTGAGAAGAAGACTTATTCTCCAGGTGTCCTCATTTCAGATCTATACTGTTTGACAACCAAATGAACATAGAATTAAAATGAGGCATTTAATGGAAGGTTGTTCAAATGGTGTGACAGGAAAGAACACATTAATTAATATTTTGAATGCTATGCTGCCAAAACTCAATACTTACCTTACCATCCTTCTCTGTATAATTCACAGTACTAAGACTATGTTTTTTATAAAAGTATTTTCCTGATTTATGATTATATGACTAAAACTTCATCAAGGAGGGTTGTCACTAAAATCTACCTTGGCAATCACTTTGTTTATGACAATTTATATTAACATCTAGAAATTTGAGATTATGACTTTTTCCCCCCTTCAATTAGACACTGCACATGAGGAGGTGTTATTTATTGCATATGAAAACATCCATGATGAAATTTTTCTCAGGCAAGCATTTCTTACATATTTTTAAATGAAAATACTTTTTCTTTTTGGTTAATCCTCAGGGAAGGACATTTTTTCCATTGATTTTTAGAGAGAGAGAGAAACATCAATGTGAGAAAGAAACATCAACCATTGGCATGTGCCCCAACCAGACCGGGATAAAACCTGCCACCCAGGTACCTGCCCTTGACCAGAAATCAAACCTGTGACCCTTTGATGCATGGATTGATGCTCTAACCACTGAAAAACACTGTCCATGGCTGAAAATACATTTTAGATCTTACTAAATATTACATGATTTATTCATATTGATATATTTAATGAGTTTGATGTTACACTTGCCCATGTAATTCTCTCTCTCTCTTTCTCTTATTTACATGTTTAGTTTTCACTACATTTTTATGACTCTGGAAGTGACTGTGCTTTTGCTGAAAATAAAAGCACTTTGTGAAATAAAAAGAAACAAGCATTAATACTTATTCTACTATGTCCTACCATATGCTCTTGGACAAGTCATTGACCTGCCTCAGTAACTCATTCATATTTTAAAAAGTATAATGTTAGCAAAAATTATATTAATGAATTTTTTTCTAGAAAATAATCCTGATACTCATTTATATAAATGAAAAAGTATATATAACCACACATAACCTATGATCTTCAGTATATTCAGATATATGGTATTTACATGGAAATGACATCAATAATGATTATAAATCACCAGTGGTGAATTATAATAGATGCAGTACAATGGGTATAGATATTGAACCATATAAAATATTTCATTAATTTTTTAAAAAAACAGGAGAATAATCATACTTAAGGCAAGATGAAAAATGCATGTGTATATACTTCATAAGTTTTAAAGAGTAATGTAAGTGTACCAGTAGAGAGGTTTAGTGAAATAAATTAGAAGCTGTGTCTTATGACTAAAAGTAGCTGATTTAGGTTGATAAGCAATATTAACAGATGTTTAGGTGAAAATTAGTAATGCATAGTGTTTAATTTTATCTTTTTGCATGTATGCTTCATTAAAATTGTGGCCATATGTGGACATATAATTACAGATTGTAATATTTTTCTTCCTCCATAAACAGAGGTATTGACTATAAGTATGTAAATTATTTACAGAAGACCTGCCAATAAATCATTTTATTATCCCAGGGAACTTGGATGGAAGAACAGTTTCAGGGAGAGAAGGAGAGGGGGAGGGAAATGAGTGGGGTGTGATGTAGTTAAGACTGTATGAAATTGGACTCTAAAAGTCAGGGTTAGAAGAAGTAACCAGTTGTTTATTTCAGATGAGTCAATAGTTTGTTCATACATCATTATATTGTTTACCAAATAAGTTTTTATATTTTTAGTATGTCTTCTTAAAGTTAGTATATTAAGCCTATCAAAATTGTATCACTATTACTTTCCTTCATTTTGACTGCTATAAATGTATTCTCAAACTTTAAAATTAACAAATGAACAAATCAAATGTTAAATATCTATAAATATATTTGAGAAGAAGGATCATTTTAATGGAAAAAATATGAGAAAGATGCTATAAAGCTCTAGGCCCCTTTAAAGGTATAATGTTATATAGTTTTTCATTATTTACACACATTGACTTAGGTAACATGTATTTACGGAGCAATTGGCTTCAATTTGTTTTAGAGTCAAGTATTAGGTATTAGGTGAGTTTATCCAAATACATTATTAATAATTAGAGGCCCATTGCAGGAAGATTCCTGCAAGAATAGGGCTTCCTGTGGCCGGAGCGAAGCAGAGAAGGGAGCGCAACCCGCTGAGGCAGGCTTCGCTCCCGCCTCCACCACCCCGCTTGCTTCCCCCTCACCTCCGACGCCCTGATTGCTTCCCCCTCACCTCCACCACCCCGCTTGCTTCCCCCTCACCTCCGATGCCCTGATTGCTTCCCCCTCACCTCCGATGCCCTGATTGCTTCCCCCTCACCTCCGATGCCCTGATTGCTTCCCCCTCACCTCCGCCACCCCGCTTGCTTCCCCCTCACCTCCGCCGCCCCGCTTGCTTCCCCCTCACCTCCACAGCCCCGTTTGCTTCTCTGCAGCTTCACTCCCTTCTGCAGCGATTGGCTTCCTTCTACGTGGTCTTCAGTCTTTGCTCCACGCCTGTGTATGCAAATTAACAGCCATCTTTGTTGGGTTAATTTGCATACTCATCTGATTGGCTGGTGGGTGTAGCAGAGTGATACCAATTTTCATGTTTCTCTTTTATTAGTGTAGATTATAATAAAGTACTTTATAAAACTGAATTGTTTTTTATATACAGGTTTGGCAAAAGTAGATTTACAGTTATGAGTATATAAAAGACAGTTTGCTCTTATATTATTATTTACTAGAGGCCCAGTGCACAAATTCATGCACAGGTGGGGTCTCTAAGCCTGGCCTCCCCACCTTCCCCCTCCTCTTTCCCTTGCAGCCCATGTCTGCCACCACCCACTCCAGGTTCCCCATCCCAGCCCAGGCCCTGCCCCTGCCAGATGCAGGGAGGGGCCAACCACCACCCCGGTTGATTGGTGCTTGGGTCCAACCCCAGCAGGTCCAAGGGTCCCCAAAGGTGTGGACAGAGTTGGCGAAGAAGGAATGACATGGAGACAGCGTTCAGTTGATCAGCAGCCTAGCCAGGATCTCCAGCCAGGATCTCCAGCCAAGTTCTGGTCTGGATCTCCAGAGAGGTTCTGCTTAGGATGCCCAGCCAGGTTCTGTCACCAGGTTCTAGTCAAGTTCTCTTGCCAATTTCTGTAGTCAGGTTCAGTCCAGGATCTTTTGCCATGTTCTCTCCAGTGAAGTTCTTCTGTGTCTAGGTTCTGTGTAGGTTCTGTGCCAAGGTTCTGTGTTCTAAGTTCTGTCTTGTTACATCTGTATTTATACCAGTTGATCCCAATCCTATCAATCTCTATTCCAAAGGTTAGGGCTTTTCTTATCTCCATTCCAGGGAGTAAAGATTATGTAGCTTAAGCATGATTGTTAGTAGTTAAAGTGATTAATTACCCGCCTGGCACTTAGTTAAGAGGTTTTATTCCCTCCCTAACTTCAGGGGAAAATCCCTACCTGGGGAAACAACCTTTCTCAGAGAGGTGACCTTTGTTAAAACACATAGTGCCAAGAAGGTGAGCAAACATATTAAGAACAGTATGCCATATATGCCAGGTCCCTTGAAACAGCAAGCATGGACCGGCTCCCGGCAGATTGGAGCCTGCCAGCTGGGGGGAGGGTTGAGGGGAGGGACCCAGGTTGCTGGCCAATGGCCCCGAGGAGGGAGCTGGCCCTTGGCCCCCCTGGGAAAGTGGCCACGTCTGCCGCCACCCACGTCTGGTTCCCTGTCCCAGCCCGGGGACCCGGCCCCAATCAGGCGATCAGGGCCTGCCGACCAGGGGAAGGGACCAGGAGGTTGGCCTGAAGGCCCCATTGGCAATCAGGGCCTACAGGCTGGGGGCAGCTCCTGCATTGAGCATCTGCCCCCTGATGGCCAGTGTGCATCATAGTGACCAGTTGCTTCCATTGTAATGGTCACTTAGGCTTTTATATGTATAGATTAATTATTGTATTATTTTACATATGAATCACTGTAAACCTTTTTTCTCACCCTGTATGTAATATTTAATTTCTTCCACTAAAATATTCAATTCAATCCATAAAATATTTTATGATAATTTTAGTTATGAACATATTAAATATCTACATTTGTTTAATTTCCTTTTACTTGATAACACAAGGAAATTCTATAAATTTATTTATAAAAATAACTTTCTTATTCACTTCTAAGTCCTTAAAACAGCATCTATTTAGGCATTAATTTTAAAAACATTATATTCACCTATTTGTGCACCATGTGTATTAGACATTTTCTTCCTATATCCAAAATTGAGATGTGGCACAATAGTACTAAAACTGACCTCACAGTATCTGAAACAGTGACTATGGCACCCAATGGGATAACTTGTTGTTCAAAGTTTTAAGATATCTGAATTTAGAAGCAAAATTTTAGTTCTGTGCTATGTTACAATATCACAAATTGTACTACAACTTAGCTAATCATTTAAAAAAAATTAAATATAAAATTCTAAAGTCTGTGTAATAATCCAAAAATATTAGATCTTATTTTTTTTAAATAAATGTCAAATGTGAATACCTTCCCTGAAAGAATTTAATTGGCTAAACAAATTTGAGGAAAGCCAGGTAAACCTTAGGTTTAATTTGCATGCATTCATTAAACATTCCAAATTCTGTGGTCATTATACAGTGATAGACTAAATATGAATGTAACTAATTGGTAGAAATCTCTTAATTAACAAAAGTTTTATTCCAACAGATGCAAATACAAAGGTCAGTGTGTCCAGCTGGGTGAAAGCTTACAAACCCATGATTTTGGCAAATGCAAAGTGCAAGAGAATTAAAGGACCAGAGACAGATGTGTGGAAGAAGACAGTGCATCAAAGCATGATTGGAAAGTGTGCTCAGGATGTCCTATACACTTATTCACATGACAATGCAAGACAACAAAGTGATAACAAATACATATGTATCAACAAGTGAATCTAAAAATCAAGTGAATAAAAAATCCGAACAGAATAAACTGGTGAATATAATAGAATCAGAGGCATAGAAAGGGAGTGGACTGACAGTTCTCGGGGGAGCGGCGGGTGTGGGAAGAGATTGGACAAAAATCTTACACCTATGGATGAGGAAAATGGGGGGGGGGTGTAAAGGCATGGGGTGGGGTGGGAACCGGATGGAGAGGAGCTATGGGGGGGCGGGGGAAAGAAGAAAAACTGCAATAATCTGAACAATAAAGATTTATCCAAAAATAAAAAGAATGCAAATGGTCTATTTTAACAAGTGACAATAAAAGGTCAGAAAGACTAGATTAGATTTGTTGGTTTAAAAATCTACCGTTGTTAATTGGAACATTTATGGTGAGAAAGTTTCCTAAATTAAGCTAAGAAAATATTTTGTAATCATACATGTTTGAAATGCATGAATGGATATTCAATTTTTGATCCTTAAGAGGAGCAATATGGCACATGCATAAATACACCCATCACACACATAGAAACCTCATCTAATAAACTCATACCACACATATACCACTCACAATCTTCATGGTGCTTAAAGAAGAGGACTTAATTTTTATATGGAAATAATAAAATAAAATTAATCAAATATGCACTATTAAAATCTAACAGAAATATTTGATTTGACAGATTCTAATAACATAGATATATATGTTACAAACACACACACACACACACACACACACACACACACACACACACATTGAGTGGCCAGATTATTATGACCACCTGACATTTGTAGGCAAATTAGCCATACACTGCATTGTATGGGATATGGAAGCCGAAGGCCTGTTCGAACACTTTTGCTGTCTGCAGTTACCAAGATAAAACATCTCCAATTCCCACAGGAACACAAGGATTGGACAGTTGAGCATTGGAAAAAAGTCATGTGGTCTGATGAATCACGTTTCCTGTTGCATCATGCAGATGGCAGAGTGAGAATCTGGTGGAAACAGCATGAAAGCATGCACCCCACATGCATGAGTACAACCCTCCAAGCTGGTGTGCCGGGAGCCGGTCCATCCTTGCTGTTTCAAGGGACCTGGCATATATGGCATACGGTTCTTAATATGTTTGCTCACCTTCTTGGCGCTGTGTTTTAACCAAAGTCACCTCTCCAAGAAAGGTTGAATCCCCAGGTAGGGATTTTCCCCTGAAGTTAGGGAGGGAATAAAACCCCTCAACTAAGTGCCAGGCAGGTAATTAATCCCTTTAACTATGAACAATCATGCTTAAACTACATAATCTTTTCTCCCTGGAATGGAGATAAGAAACGCCCTAACCTTTGTAATAGAGATTGATAGGATTGAATCAACTGGTATAAATACAATTGTAACAAGACAGAAACACTCAGAACTTAGAAGGAGCCAAGAAGACAGAACCTACAGACAGAAGAACTTCGCTGGAGAGAACATGGCAAAAGATCCTGGACTGAACCTGACTACAGAAATTGGCAAGAGAACCTGACTAGAACCTGGTGACTGAACCTGGCTGGAGAACCTGGACAGAACCTGGCTGGAGAACCTAGCGTGGGAACATGGCTACAGAACCTGGCTGGAGAACCAGCAGAACCTCTCTGGAGATCGAGACCAGAACTTGGCTGGAGATCCACCCTGCGGCCCCATTTGAGCCAACTCTACTGTCATTATGTGGACATGAGAAGAGCTGTCACTCAAGCCTTTCCCAAGTTATGAATTTGTGGGAAGAATACATAATTAGTATTATTTCAACTTATAAATTTGCTAAACATAATAGATAATTTGAACATGCTGTGTCCACACTCAAATATGCATGTATCATCACATTCCAGGGCCACATAACCCAAGCATTCACTTGATCTTCTCCTAATCTGGTCTTCAAAGCTAATCTAGGCTTTCCGGCACATTTGCCAATATGTCTATATAGCTATTGAGGGTCTAAGGAATTCTGTGAACCCCTGAGGTCCATTATGTAGCATCTCAGCTCAGTGTAGATCCCTCTAGGATTCTGACAATCTTCCTGGAGACTATCTTTGTAAGTAGTCAATAGTTCATCTACTCTGGGATACCCCGCCCACCCCCCTACTCAAAAAAAAAAAATGGATGTTTCATTTTTTTTTCCTTCATCAACTTGGGAGCTAAAAATTTAATACATATTTTTAAGTTCAGGTTAACCTCCATCCAATTCTCATAGACTGGATGAAATTTAAGCATTTATAGGATGGGATTTCTTTTCTTTTTTTTTTTTTAAATATATTTTATTGATTTTTTACAGAGAGGAAGGGAGAGAGATAGAGAGTCAGAAACATCGATGAGAGAGAAACATCAACCAGCCGCCTCCTGCACATCCCCCACCAGGGATGTGCCCGCAACCCAGGTACATGCCCTTGACCGGAATCGAACCTGGGACCTTTCAGTCCGCAGGCTGACGCTCTATCCACTGAGCCAAACCGGTTTCGGCTGGGATTTCTTTTCTTACTTCATTCTGCATTATCCTCTTTTCTATACTATGAATTTCTTGATGTAATTGTTTTCATAATTATCAGCCCATGGGATTAAACATTATTTGATAACAGTAGATCTTACAATTGAAGCTCATCTTTAGTTATAGTACTTTTTATACACTGCAAGAACCTCTCCTAGAATCCAGAATTAAGAAATAGATTCTTTGTTTTCAATTATATCAGTCTTCACTCGACAGTATATACAAAAATATGCTGATTCAATAAGGGGGGAGGGCAGTGTCATGAGCATAGGGAGGTAAAGACAAATGAATCTTGATTTCACTGAAAATAGTAATAGATCCTGCCTCTATAGAAGGTGTGTTTTTTTTTTTTAACAAACATACAGTGTCTTATGTTACTGTTATCAGCCTAATAATCAAGTCACCAGGCATACTTAGAGCCTCCAATATGTTTTATCTATTTAATTCTCACTCTTACCCCCAAATGTCACTAGCTTTTTTGTACAAGTGCAATTACAGGAAATTGCTCTAGCAGAAAGATTTTTGGCAACCACAGTAAAAACCAATCAATAGTACATCAGACTCATGGTGGTGTAAACTTTAATGGAACGAGTGAACCTGTTTGCTATAAATGCTTCTCACCAGAAATGCTGGTAATTATACAAAGTATGAAAACCTCAGTTGTCACTTGGGCAGCAATGGGGGAAGGTTATAGGAAGTAAGGTTGACAGATTTAAGTCCCAGAACCTCAGTGTAGCAATACAGTAGTCTCTCCTTAGTCCCAGTGTGGCTTTCTGTGGTTTCCCTTACCCACAGTCAACTGCGGTCAGAAAATATTAAATGGCAAATTCCAGAAGTAAACAATTCATATATCTTAAATTACATGCTGCTCTGAGTGGCATGATGAAATCTCTGGAAGTCCTGCCCCATCCTGCCTGGGACATGAGTCACCCCTTTGTCTAGCATCCCCACACCATGTGCTCCCTGCCCTTAAGCAGTGGTTCTCAACCTTCCTAATGCCGCGACCCTTTAATACAGTTCCGCATGGTATGGTGACCCCCAACCATAAAATTATTTTCGTTGCTACCTCATAACTGTAATTTTGCTACTGTTATGAATCGTAATGTAAGTATCTGATATGCAAGATGTATTTTCATTGTTACAAATTGAACATAATTAAAGCATAGTGATTAATCACAAAACAATATGTAATTATTTATGTGTTTTCCGATGGTCTTAGGCGACCCCTGTGAAAGGGTTGTTCGACCCCCAAAGGGGTCGCGACCCCCAGGTTGAGAACTGCTGCCTTAAGGCAATTAGCAGCCATCTTGTTTTATCTTGGTTATCAGGTCAGCTGTTAACTATTATAGTGTTCATGTTCTTATTTTACTGAATAATGGTCCCAAAGCACAGGAGTGGTGATGCTGGCAAGGCAGATGTGCCAGAGAGAAGCCGTAAAGTGCTTCCTTTAAGAGTAAAGGTATGTCTGTGTAGGGAAAAAGAGATAACATATATAGGGTTTACCACTATCTGTAGTTTCAGATATCCCATGGGGGTCTTGGAACTTAACCCTTGAGGATAAGAAAGCACTACATATTCAGAATAATATTTTGTGAAAATAAGCTATTTCTACAGCCCATATAGTCTATAAAATCTCTCCTTTCTATAGTTTTTAAAAAGGCTCTTTGCTTTAGTAAGTAGGAACAATAAAAACTAAGTTTTTGCCCATAATTTGGGAGGGATTTGTAAATGGAGGCAGCACTTTTGCAATTCTTCCAGAGATAGTACTTAACCAAGAAAAGTAAGGTGAAGGTCACTTGCAAGAGGAATTGCACCTATATGGACATTGTTTGAATTTCCTTTTGCTCCCTCTCTATCTCTGCCCTCACTAATCCCTAATTTTTATACTTTCTGTACTCCCTTTAAGACATCTAATCTCTGGTGCTGCTTTAACTAAGCATTTATTAATTGAAAAATATGATACTGCAGTGTGAACCAATTGGCTAGTATCCTAAGATAAATTTGTTGCTTAAAAAAAAAAAAAAGCAACTCTAATATATGTGATGTCCTGAAGATACATTTGTGTTTCGATGAATTCCCCTAGACAATTGATGGTTACTTCCAGAGGGGGGGGAAATAAAATATATGAATATTCTGTGTTCCAGTATTTGCTGATAATCAGATGTGGAAAATGTAGAACACATGTTCTTAGAGAAATAATAGCATCCACAGATGTTTGAAAGCCCGTATGTCCAGAGTGTGTCAGAAGTGTTCAACATCCCCATTGGACCAATGATTCCTAAGCACCAAACAGCAGCTCTGAATCAATGGAAAGATACTTGCCTGTGTCAGAATAAAGTTCCTAATTCAGAGGAGATACAGAAATGTTTTTATAAAATTTTACTAAATACCCATTTTTAAATCAGCAGCCAACATGAGGCTCACTAATGAAGTCTTAAAAATATTTTCCATTACTGTTGTTTTTGAAAGCCTGAATATTTGAATAATCAGAAGAGATATAATATTCATTTATTTAGGAACAATGAATATTGTATCTCTTCTGTTCAGTGTCTTAGTTTGGGAGTGGTTAGAGCATTTTTTTTTTGTTTCTTGTTTTCTTTTTTTTTAATTTATCTTTATTATTGAAAATATTACAGAAGTCCCTTTTTCCCCTTTGGGACCCCTCCACCCAACTCCCGACCCTTCAAACAAGCCAATTTATGTCATTCATGAAAACATTTCCATCGGTTCTCCAAAACATTTTTCTGATTGAAATTATGGCTCATTTAAATTGTTAAATATTTTCACTCAGAAAAAAATATTACTTAATCAATCCATATTAGTAATACAGACAAGCAAATTCATTTTATTGGTGTCATCCTTTTTTGCTTAAACATCTTTATAGAAATAAAATTGATAGCCTAATCCACTTTCCGCAAAAGTGTAAATTTAAAGGCTGGGGACTAAAGAAAAGAATCTAATTTCAACCTTTATGACAACGTTTTCCTGTCAATTTTTCTCAATTACTATGGAGAATGAATGAAAAACTACTAGAGGACACTATTAAAACAAAAAAGGATATTAAAAATTAAGAGCAGAGTACTGTTTCATCTCAGAGACAGCGAGTTGGAAAGAAGTCACCCCCAACCTCACAAGAGAAAAAGCTAGGAAAGACTGCAAAAAAATAGATTTGTTGTAAACCCAGGAAAAAAATGAGATCTAAGGACAAATGACCATGTCAACATTGGGAGACTGAAGTGAGACACAAAAATTGAGCATTTGCTTACCTGGATAAAAGCAGAAAAGGCCAAATAAGCCTGCAGGGAGCACGGAAATTTGACAAGAAGTTGTGATAAACTGCTGCAGGTGGAGTGTGAATAAGCCTGAGAGTGTGGTTTCCTAGGGGCCACAGGCACAGAGAAGTTCCCTTCCCCCTATTCTGTTTTTTCCTCCAGAATCTCATCAGACTCTCAGTGGGAGATCCTAGGTTCAGAAGTCAGTCACCCCCACATTCCTTATGGTCCAAGCTGGTGAATTGGAAGAGCAGTCACTTGTAAAACCACCCAGGCCTATTTACCCTATATCCTTAGGCCATTGGAAAAAGAGGCGGTGCATTTAATTAAAGAAAATGATACAATGTACATTATCACAATGGGATTAAATGAGATGTTAATAATTTAAAGGCACCTGGAAAATCTGCCTATATTTGGAAATTTAAAAATACACTTAGAAACAACTATGAGATAAAGGGGAAGTCCCAGGTAAATTTAAAAAAAAAAATCTTTTGGATTAAATAAAATGACAATTTATAAAATTTTGTAGGATGGAGCTGAATGAAGTATGGTTAAAAAGGGAACTAGTTTTCACATACTGGCACAATAGAAAAGAAGACAGGCCCAAAATGAAAAATCTCCCACCTTTAGGGCACTTAAAGGAAAATATGCATATTAAAACTTCAAAGGCAAAGGAAGAATTAAAGTAATGAAAGAGGAGAAAATAAAGTTGAAAACAGGAACATATTAGAATGGAGAAAGCAAAAACTTGTTTCTTTGAAAATATTTTTAAAAATTGATTTGAAACAAGAACCATAGCACATATCTCACAACTTAAATACAAATTAAATCAAAATCCATCATTGACCTAAATGAAAATTTATTAATTATAACATTTGTGAAAGAAAATACAAGATATCTATGCACTTTAATATTATATTATTTGGTTGGAAATATTAACTGTTAGGCATAGCCTTGCACTCCATTATGCTCTGCTTGGGGCTCTTACCCCTCCCTGGAATCTTAGATACATTCTTATGTTCCATTATGTCCTGCTAGGGGGCACTTGCCCCTCCCTGTGATGTTCCTGTTATTCTCATTGTAGGTTTCATGATTAATAGTCTTTGGCTTCCAGTAAACCTTCTCACCCAGTTTCCAGTGGACCACATACACCTGGCCCCCAGCGGCACCTAGTCTGACTGGTTACTCTGACTGACCTTTACAAGAGACATAAATATCCCACTCCCCCTACTCTGCCCCTGACACTGAAACCGATACACTAGTCTCAGCCGGCTGTGAGAGAATGTAATAAAATTTCTTAAACTCTCACAGGTCTCTTGGCCTGGCTCCTTTCCGCACAGGCCTAACATTAACAGATTGGTCTTTAGCAAAATTCAATATACTTTGCTCTGTGAAACTTGTGCAAATGAAAAGCCACAACTTAGAGAAAAGCCTTACATACCGCATATGTGATAACAAACTTATTCCTAGAATATATAAAGAACCATTAAAGAACAGATTTTTAAAAATCAATTTAAAATAGTTAAAAGATCTAAAGGAACTCGTTACTAAAAATATATGAATGGCAAATAAAAATGTAGAAGGAGGTTTACTTCCTTATTAACGAGGGAGGTGCAAATTACAGCCAGGATGGGATAACAGTACACACCTATGTGATTGGCTAATATTTTTAAAAAGCCTAATGATACCAAATGTTAGCAAGGATGTGAAGCAATAATAACAATGATAGGCATCAATTTTAAATGCAGTTTGATAAGTAAAAGGAGCCAGATCCAAAAAGCTACATATGTATGATTCCATCCATATGCCATTTTGGGAAAGGCAAAACTGTGGGTCTAGAAAACTGATAAGGGGACAGATTGGGAGGGGAGGCTATGGTAATAATGATGACACTGAAAATGTGTTCCTTCCTATGCTTTTATCAAGTATTAAATAAAGAGTAATAGGGCAGTATAATGGGATTCTTTTGGCTTGAAATCAATAGAATTGTTGCCAGCAGTACTCCCTGGGTCCAAAGACAAATGTCCTCTTTCCGCTGTCAGATGAGGCCAGGGGTATATATTAAGAGAAGAATATGGAATCACCAGATTGAACTTTTCCGTGTCTATGAAATAGTGGCTTTTAGAAAAACATTTCTCAAGAGTTTGCTGTGGGATTTCAGTAGCAAATGCAGTGGTTCAGCTCTTGAATGCTGTGATACAAATGACTAGATTCAAACCCTAACTCTGCCACTTCCTAGAATTATTTCCTCAGGGTAATTCATTCATTCTGGACAAATCTCGGCTTCTTCATCTATAAAGTGGAGCTAAAAATAGACCTGCATCATAGGATTGTAATATATTTAGACAATTCGTTTAAAATGATTAGCACAGTCCCTGAGATATAGCAGTGCTTGATAAAAACTAGGTGTGCTTAATATCATAAAAGCCAGTATATATCCTATAGTAGGTACCCAATAATCTATTTAATTTTATTAGAATAATTTTAAAAGTATAAACAAGAGAATTATAGAAATAAAAAATAATAAAAACTGACCATCATTTTATTAAATTCATGACCTATTATGACATATTACCATCTTGTCTTTCATAGCCACACTACCACATTATAATAGTCCCATAAATAAATAAATAAAACTATTGCTGTTGGGGATTTAGCATTAAAGATTCAAGTAAATAAAGATATTGACTTTTGACAGTTATTCTACCTGTATGTAAATATATCTGCAGTGTAGCAACATTCTCCATGAAACATTTTCTAAAGCATTTAATATTTGCAGAAGATATTAAATTTCTTGGTAGAAATTCATCCAATATGCATTGCCTATACTTCAAGCAACATTTTCAATAGTTTAGATAAAAATAATTTGACAGCAACTGGGGCTTATATTTTAGAATTTTTGCTAAATTTTGGGGCCCTGGAAGTATTGTGAGACATGGCAGAGGTAATGATCTGGGCAAACTGAAAAGTGTGATACTGAGTAGGCAAATAAAGAAAGGTATCACTGCTCTGCATGAATCATTTCCAAACTATTTAATAATGTTCTTAGGCATTATCCACTGGAAAACTTTTATCAATGGGTAATTAGAGCAATACAAATAAAGTAACAAGCAGAGCTTCTAATTGGGCCAATCCTATATAATAAAAGCCTAATATGCAAATCAACCAAAAGGCGAATGACCAGTCACTATGATGTGCACAGACCACCAGAGGGCAGACACTCAACGCAGGAAATGCCCTCTGGTGGTTAGTGCTCTCCCACAGAGGGAGCACCACTCAGCCAGAACCCTGGCTCACGGCTGGCGAGCACAGCAGCGGTGGCGAGTGACTCTCCTGCCTCCGTGGCAGTCCTAAGGAGCAGCGAGCTGAGCAGTAAGGAGCAGCAAGCAGGAGGGATGTAAGGAGTGAAGGGTCCCAGACTATGAGACGGCGCAGGCTGGGCTGAGGGACTCCCTCCCAGTGCATGAATTTCATGCACCGGGCCTCTAGTACAATAATTTCTTTTCAGAAGAAACCAGATATGAAAATATTTTATAAAATTGAAAATATGTATTTATGTATTTTTCATAATGAAGATACATTTCTGGGACTGTTACAAAGACTTAGAAAAGTCTGTAACATTTTGTGACTTCAGGATTTGAAATAAGACCTCACTGTCTTCTCATCCTTTCAGATATGCCCTTGATTCTACTTTATTTGTCAGAGCCATTCTATATAACCTGGCTATTATCATTACATCTAGTATCCAAAGGAAATAATAGCCATAGTCTCTTCTGGTCCTTCAGTCAATGAGCTGGAAAATAACAAGAGAAATAGGAACTGAAGTACAGGAAGGTGTACCATAGTAGAGAATTGAAAATTAGAGTTTCTAAAATAATGACTTGGATTCTTAGTTAAATATTTATTTGATACATTGAACAGATTAATCCTACAAAGTGATATTTCTAGACCATTTTTAGAAACCATCTAATATCAAGTAAATCTGATTTTTAGAAATTTACTTATCAAACTGTCAAGTTAGTCAGCATGCATTTGTTATCACAATGACTTGTTTGTGGAAAATATCTGGCATTATATTTACAATTTATTTACTTATTTATTTTTGCTTGATGTGGATAAAGTGAAGACAAAAATTAGTGCTACCACTTTTAAAAATTTAAATGATATGACATTAGAATAGATAGAACAGAAAAATCATAGTAGAGAAATGGAGAGAGACAAAATAAGAGAAAGGAATAAATATAACAGATAAAACACTTACATTAAGAATAAAACAGGGGTAAGAGAGATCTTTAATATTAAAATAATTTTAAGAATTCATTATGTAAAACTTTAAGCAAAACTTTCAAAAAGATCAATGAAATGAATAAATAGCTCAAAAGATACAAAATGCCACAGCTAAGTTAATTAGAATTAGATATACTGAAGAGACCTATATTTAGGAATAGAAAAAATAATAAATTAATAGATAAAATTCTCACACAAAAAAAACTTTAGTCCCAAGTAATTACCAGGTGAATATCTAAGAACTATAAAGAAGTAAACCAATTCTAATCAAATTCTTTGAGTAAATAGGAAAAATATAGTTAATAGAAGAGAAGGAAATATGTCACACCTAATTTTATGAGGCCAGTAATATTTTTATACAAAATGATATGTGCACAAGGTGTCTCCTTGTTTTCTATGAAAGAGACTGGGAGATCCTCAAGTGTTCATGTATCAGGACATGATATATAAAAGATAACATATCAACATAATAGAATACTTTGCAATCATAAAAGTAAAATGAGAACCTTTTTATATTTTATACTAGAGTCCCGGTACACAAAAATTTGTGCACTTGGGGGTGGGGATCCCTCAGCCCGGCCTGTGCCCTCTCGCAGTCTGGGACCCCTCGGGGGATGAACACCTGCTGGCTTAGGCCTGCTCCCCAGGAGATTGGGACTAAGCTGGCAGTCAGACATCCCTCTGGCAGCCCAGGAGCCCTTGGGGGAGGTCCACTTGCCAGCGGGGAGCAGGCCTAAGCTGCAGTCGGACATCCTTAGCGCTGCTGAGGAGGCGGGAGAGGCTTCCACCACCACTGCTGTACTGGCAGCCATCAGCCTGGCTTGTGTCTGAGCAGAGCTCCCCATGTGGGAGCGCACTGACCACCAGGGGGCAGCTCCTGCATTGAGCATCTGGCCCTGGTGGTCAGTGTGTGTCACAGTGACCAGTCATTCCCAGTCTTTCTGCTGTTAGGGTCAGTTTGCATATTACCCTTTTATTATATAGGATAGAGGCCTGGTGCATGGTTGGTGGCTGGCTGGTTTGCCCCAAAGGGTGTCCTGGATCAGGGTGGAGGTCCCCACTGGGGTGCCTGGCCAGCCTGGATGAGGAGATGATGGCTGTTTGCAGCTGGTCACACCTCCTTCGGAGTGGGGGTCCCCACTGGGGTGCCTGGCCAGTCTGGGTGAGGGGGTGAGGGCCATTTTCAGGCTGGCCAAGCCCCTCCAGCAACAGAAGCTCCCAGCCTCTCCTTTTTTTCTTAGTTTTTTTTTTTAATTCTGGGATTTATTTACCTTCTATAATTGAAACTTTGTAGCCTTGAATGGAGCTCAGAGCCGGCCAGGGTGGGCGGGAGGGAAGCTTAGCTTCCTCCATCGCCAGGGGCAACCAAGCCTCCTGCTCGCTCCAGCTCCATGACCATGGCCAGCTGAAAGCAAGTATCTGGGGTTTATTTATCTTCTATAATTGAAACTTTGTTGCTTTGAGTGGAGCTCAGAGCTGGCCAGGGCAGATGGGAAGCTTGGCTTCCTCCATCATTGGGGAAACCAAGCCTCCTGCTTGCTCCAGCTCTGTGGCTGCCGGCCGCCATCTTGGTTGGGTAAATTTGCATATAGTTGCTCTGATTGGCTGGTGGGCACGGCTTAAGGTGTAGCGAAGGTAGGTCAATTTGCATGTTTGTCTTTTATTAGTGTAGATGAACTCTGGATAATTGTATGACATTCACTGTCCAAGGCTTTTAATGCAAGAAGCAAGGTATAAAACTGACTATATAACAAAAAATAGAATAAAAAATATACACACCAATTTTACTTGTAAAACTGGTTTCTTCAGTGGAGAGTGGGCAAGATTAAGTTGGATTATTTAGAAAAAACTTACTGGAGCAAGTGATAACCAAGCCAGGATCTAGAGAATTTGTAGAAAATTGCCAATTAGAAGGAAAGAATTCTTCTAGGATGAGGTTACAGCATTTGCACTACAGTATGGAGCAAAGAGCATGCAATTGGGCAGGGACTTGGATATCCAGGCGAAGAGAAGGTATGTAATCATTTTTCAATATATGAGTGTATCAAATAAACATGTTGTACACCTCTCCATTCACTCTTCCCAAGTATAAGATACCCATTCTGAAACTTAAAATAATAATCTTTGGCATCAATTAAGAAACCTTTATCTAACTACAATTATGAAATGAAATCATTGAATTATAATCTCACAATGTAAATTGATCCCTTCAATTAAGTGTAACGATAAAACATACTAAGAAATATTTTTAATATATAGCCAAGCTTACACATCATCATTAATTCAGATTAATTTCAAAGGAAGCATGAAGATATGTTGTAAAGTCTACATTACATGTTTCCCCCGCCCCAATTAAATTGTATTATTTAGAATTAATTGTAGTTACTTGGACAATTCTAACCTTAAATCATATTTAATGACATAGGACAACATTTTTATAATTACTATATCAAATCACAAGCCTACATGCTTAGAAAGTTGTTTACCATAACTTCTAGGAAATCACTTGCAGTCAGAAAACATTGTGCACAACACCCTTCAATGTAGACATGTAACTTTATCGAGCACTCAGCTGTATAACCCACAAGGATCATAAAATGTGTTTGCTTATTAGTCACCAAGAATCAATATTTTTTAAAACATTATAAAGTGAATGTAATTGTAACTTTTAGAAAAATTTTCAGTATCAAGTTGGGTTTATTGTATTTTTGTTGTTGTTGGTTTATTGTAGATTGTGTGTATCAGTGTAAGAGTTTTGCCCTGCTCTATAAATTTTGATTTGGAAGGTCAGGGGAAGAATTTGCATTTTACCAGT
Source organism: Myotis daubentonii (assembly GCF_963259705.1). Lineage (NCBI taxonomy): Eukaryota > Metazoa > Chordata > Mammalia > Chiroptera > Vespertilionidae > Myotis > Myotis daubentonii. The sequence continues at coordinate 48,443,275 of NC_081847.1, read as the reverse complement.
CACTCCAGTAATTAACATTGGCATGCAACACTGGAAAATTTATTATAAATTAAAAGGGAAATCAAGATTATTAGCATTTGTACTTTTGGGTTGAGATTTTATTTGTAGCATTTCTTTTGTAAATGAATACATCTGATTAGCTGAAAAAACACATTTTCTTTTTTTGTTGTGTTTTTTTTTGTTGTTGTTGTTAATCCTCACCATAGGATATTTTTCCATTGATTTTTAGGGAGAGTGGGAGAGGGAAAGATAGAGAGAAACATTGATGTAAGAGAAACACATTGACTGGTTGCCTCCTATGCAAGCCCAGACCAGGGCCCAGGCAGGAGAGAAGCTTGCATCCAAGGTACATGCCCTTGACTGGAATAGAACCCGGGACCCTTTGGTCCATAGGCCAATGCTCTATCCACTGAGCCAAACTGGCTAGGGCTGAAAAAACATGTTGTTGTTTTTTTCCAAAAATCTTTTCGCTTTCTGCCTGGTATATTTGTGTATTTGCTCAGCATGCCTCTTATAGCTTGGACAATGAAAATTATCCTTCAGTTAGTTCCATGACTGAGTGAAGAAAAATCTATATTTTCATGAATAAATTGTGAGATCTTTTTGTAAGGATCTGGAATATAAGTTTTATGGGAAACTGTGATTAGTTTTCTAAATTGATTACAAAAACATATTTACTATAAAAACATATTTGCATTATCAAGAAAAAGACCTAGGCCCAGCCAGTGTGGCCTGTTGGTTGAGCGTCAACTTATGAATCAGGAGGTCATGGTTCATTTCCTGGTCTGGGTTATGGGTTCTATCCCCAGTATGGGGCATGCAGGAGGCAGCCAATCAATGATTCTCTCTCATCATTGATGTCTCTCTCTCTCTCTCTCTCTCTCTCTCTCTCTCTCTCTCTCTCTCCCTATCCTTTCTCTCTTTCAAATCAATAAAAATACATTTTTAAAAAAGAGTAAGACCTAGATGAGACACAGAATAACTAACAAGTGAGAAGATAATGTGGATATACTTACATCATGTTTTACCATTAAAGATTTGGGTAGACAACCTAGTGAGAATACAATTTCTGCAATTTTTATTTTCAATTTGACCTCGACCTGGTTAATCACTGCCTTTAAATTATAATTTGACCATTTAAAAGAGTTAATCTATTTATCATCTTAAAACAGACTAATTAAAAATGAACTTCATGAATTTATTGTGAAGAATATATGACATAATGCATTCAGGTGGTTATCACAGTGTCAAAAAATAATAAATCCTCATTAAGCCATTACTAAGAACAAGGAAAGTCATTAAATCAAATGTCTTTAAAGAGAAGTAAAGTATGGATTTTTATCATAAGAAAAAACAAAGAATATAAATAAAAAATGCATTCAAATTAGCATTATTGCCTAGTTATGGCTATATAAACTATACCTGGATATAAAATATTAACCACAATACCCAAATAATGATTCAATTTATCTCATTTTCATTACTTGACAACAAAACAAAACAAAAAAGAAAAGAAAAACAAGAGAAAAGAAAGTACTAAGGCAAAACTTAGCAAAATGTTTGGAGAGAGAATACATATAATAGAAAATATGAAAACCATAGCCAAAGCTGATCACAATATTAATGAGCCAAAGGAAGAACAGCTCAAACAGGTGAAAGATATAAAAGAAACATATTAGTCATTTCCAATACACAAGTATTAGGGGGGGCAAAGAAAGAAAGGAATATAGGGAAAGTAAGATAGGTATGGTTCTAACAACGACATTATTAATAAAAATATCTGATTATCATGGTGGAAACATTTATGTAATGTATGCTTCCAGAATGTGGGAATTCGGTTTGAAAATTGCAACACATTTTGTTATGTATTGTCAATTATATTTTGTTATTTGTGCATAGCACTTGGTATTTTCATAAAAATAAAACACATCATGAAAGCATTAGTAACCATAATTACCCACATAAAGGGATGGGTTGTGATGCAGCTTCCATATTTCTGATTAAGAACACAGTGTTATCTCTTTTGTGTGCTTTATTTCACTTTTTGCTAAAGAAAAGATGAAATACTGCTTTTGGCAGGAAATATTCACTCTGTCTGCCAAAATTACTCTTGGTAGACGGCAATTCAAGTAGTAAATATATTTTTATGGATAATTAGTTGATTGAATGTCTGTGTGAATTCGAGTTTTTTTAATATTCATGGCTAATTTATGTCTATGAATATTTTATTAATTTCTGTTTTGTTTGAAATAATGATGCTGCAATAACACAGAAGCCAAATACTTAACATTAGTAAACTCTAAAAACTAAGTCAATGGCATTTCTATGATTAAGTATCACCCCAAGCTTCTGTGACAGAACAATTCAATATGCAAAATACAAACACTATGGCTCAGGTAGAGAGACCTGTAATCCATTATTTTCCTTAAAAGTAGAAAACCTAGATACTGAGCCAAATTCATTTTTTTCAACACTTTTGATGAAATCACTTGATTACAGGAAATTAAGTCTGCTTTTTAGTAACCGAATCCTCATCCACAGAATGGGTTTCATCACATGCCTGAGACGGATATACACACATTTTTGAGGTAGACATTCATTTATTGGACAAATATTGTCCAATTTAGATTTGTATTTAAGCACATATACCAAAATACCATCATTGTTTACCTTTGTTTTGTGTGTTGTTTTTTTTTCAATGATATGTAAGCTTTTAAGGATAGACACAGTACATTATATTTTGTTCTTGCTTATGTCTTGGTTTCCTGGCTCTAATACAATAAAAGTTTTATATAAATGAACAAAGATATAGAAATTCAAAATGTGCTCCCAAAGAGTCATAAGAGAGAGACTTGATATTTAATTCTAATCAGTGTACTGTAGGAGCTCCAACCCAGGGAGCATCATGCTGTTCTTTGCTAGTCAGCAAAAACCACTCGGGAGACCTGAGGGGAAAGACATAGTCTTTATTACTTAAACAATGGGAACACCTTGAATGGCAGTCAGTAAGATGAGTTTCTGAACAGGCCAAGGCCCTTCAGGGGCTTGACTAGCAGCGGGGGAGGGTGTGGGCGTGTGGATGGGAATGGCCTGCTTGCAGGACTAGGACAAACGGAGAGCCTGGTGAGGCTTATTAGCCATCAGAACTTGAGAAACACTTGGGTATGAGCTGCTCTGCTCCTTATGCCCATTGGCCAAGAGGATACATTCCACTGACTGGGAGGGGGGATTGGGCTAAATCCTTGCTTGACTCTACACTAAGCATGGGATGATAAAATAGTATCATAATTTTCTGATTTCTTCCAAAGTCCTGAAAAAGAATGTTTCATACTGTGGTCCTTGCCTTTCAGATTCTTGGCTCTCTTTATGTGGTGACAGGTATAGCTTCTCTGCCTACAACCCCTGCCACATTTTCACTATCGCTCAAATCTAAAACAACCACAATGGCAATCCAAGCAGATGCATGCAGTTGTCCCCCATGGAGATCGAATCTCTAGTCCTTCCAGCTGAGCAATCAGAAACAAATTTGAAAGATTTGAGGAGCTAGAAAGCCTTACTTTCAGTTTCACTAGAAAACTGATTCTCTGTATGTCACCATTCTGCCCCGTGTCAGTATCTATAGCAGGAATATCTATGTAACAGTTTGGGGCCTTACTGAAGCTACCAAAACCACATATCTCAAAACCCCTTCTCATATTTCTCCCCGTGCGCTTCCCCTATTGACCATACTCATTTCATTACGAGTCAATCAAGAAGAAAGAACCAGCCGAAACCGGTTTGGCTCAGTGGAAAGAGCGTCGGCCTGCGGACTGAAAGGTCCCAGGTTCGATTCCGGTCAAGGGCATGTACCTGGGTTGCGGGCATATCCCCAGTGGGGGATGTGCAGGAGGCAGCTGATCGATGTTTCTCTCTCATCGATGTTTCTAACTCTCTATCTCTCTCCCTTCCACTCTGTAAAAAATCAATAAAATATATTTAAATAAAATAAAATAAAAGAAGAAAGAACCAGCCCTAACTGGTTTGTCTCAGTGGATAGAGCCACGGACTAAAGGATCCCAAGGATCCCGGGTTCGATTCTGGTCAAGGCCACATGCCCAGGTTGCGGGCTCGATCCCCAGTAGGAGGCGTGCAGGAGACAACCAATCAATGATTCATCATTGATGTTTCTATCTCCCTCTTCATTCCTCTCTGAAATCAATAAAAATATATTTTAAGAAAAAAAAAAGAGGAAACCAGCATGGTGGCCAAACACTAACATTAATCTAAATTTCTGTCTTAGATCTTGTGACAGAGACTAGACCCCTCTGCGAGATATGTAAATAATTCTTCAGCTTTTGAAATCATTTCTATTACAAAATGAGAGATGCCCCATTACTCAAGTCAAATTCCATATCCACTGTTTATGTCTCATGTTTTGGAAAGTTTTATATACAAATACAGAAATAAGAATGCTACAGGACCTCTTGTAATGACTATATTGATACAGAATTCTGTCTGAATACTATAGAACCTTAGTGATTCAAATTTCTAATCTGTTTTATTAGTAAATTATAGTACAAATGTTATAATTTAAGGAGTGGAAATCTAAGATACCTCAGTTTGAGTCCCTATTATTCCATATATTAATGTGTGGACAAATGCTACAGTAATAAAAATAGTATGATACTGGCATAAAAACAGACACACAGACCAATGAAACAGGACACAGACCCCAGAAATAAACTCACATATATACAGAAAACTCATCTTTGATAAGAGCATTAAGCATATGCATTGGGCAAAAGATAGTTTCTTCAACAAATGGTATTAGAAAAACTAGATAACAGCCCCAGACAAAAGACTAAAATTCACCCTTATACACCATACACAAAAATGAACTCAAAATGGATTAAAGATTTAGATGTAAGATCTTATATGGAAAAATTCCTAGAAGGAAACAGGGGAAAGCTTCCTGACATTGGTTTTAACAATTATTATTATTTTTTTAAATATGACAGCAAGCACAGGCAATAAAATAAAAATAAATCAGCAGGATTATGTCAAATTAAAAGGCTTCTGTACAACAAAAGAAGCAATCAACAGAATGAAAAGGCAACCTATGAAATGGGAGAAAAAACTGCAGACCATGTATCTGATCAGGGGTTTAATCTCCCAAATATACAAAACTCTTATAACTGTCCAATTAATTAAACAAAGAGCTATGTGGCTCCCATACCTTGGCAGGCTAAGTAAGCAAACCTAACCCTGTAAATGCCTCCAGATTGGGAAGTCAAAACACTACAGACAGCCAGTCACAAACAGCCATTTGGGCTTTAAGCCCTTCCCAGTCAATAATTTCCTTACTTTGCTTCACTTGTCCTTGTGAAAGCCCCTCCCCCGCTCCTGTCTGCTGAATGCCCACAACCACTTCCAAATTGGTGCTGCCCAATTCAAATACATTTGCTCAAATAAACTCTTAAAGTGTTTGACATACCTTAGTTTATGTTTTCACAGTTCTGGTGTCGGAAGAGGGAACCCAAGGAGAGCCCCAGCCGGAGCAGAGGTACCTGTGGAGCCCCTGCGCTCTGGCTGCCTGAGGCCCCTGAGCTCAAGGGTAAGTCCTTCTGGATCCTGGATCGCAGCTCTCAGCTTCTGCGTGACGGGCTTTTAGAAGTCATTTGAGTATTTCTATATTCTGGGTCCGGAAACCACCTAGAGTCGGATTGGGCGGAACTTCCGGGCTCAGCCTGGGTCTGACTGAGGTCCAGCTGGATGCACCAGCAGGTGAATCTAACCAAAGATCATCTTGAACTACAGAGGCACAGTGGAAACCTTTAAACCGGATACACCCAACCATTTAGGAGGTGCCCTAGAGAAGGAAGGGCCTTGGCCCGGCACTCGCCATAGAGGAAAATTATTTTTCCTCCTCTAGTTTATTGTGCCCAGGATGAAGCCCACGGGGACAGGCCACTCGCTCCGGGCGCTGCAGACCGGACTCTGGGAAAATTGGCAGCCGGGCAGGAGGTAAGAATTCTACCCAACCCCAGCTCTCTCAGAGCTGCACCTGGGGCCTGGGCAAGAGAGGATGGTAGAAAATAAATTTTTATTGTTGTTGTTTTCCAAAGTCAGATTGGTAGGAGAAAACAATGGTTAGTGATCCGTCCTCTTCCTGGGACAGTTGTTGCCTCTTCTCCGTCTCATTTTATGTCCTGAGAACTTGGCTGGGCACAGGTAGGGGGACTGCAAATATGGTAAATAGTGCTGTTCTGTCCTGCGGGGGTGGGCTTTCAGGATGACAGAAATTGGTTGTTACTTCTACAAGTAGTGGTGAGAGTGTCTGTCCCTGTCATAATTCGTAGTCAATAATCCTATTTCAGGGGCCCTGTCAGAAATAGGGGGAACGTGCTCTGGTCCAAAGCGCATGCAGGGAGGGACCGCCTGAGGCCCAAATGGGAGAGTGAACTGGGCATGTGCAGGCCGAACATTTTCCAGCAGTTTAAGGTCTGTGTGACTTTGGCTTCTGGCACAGAATGCTGTAGTGCCAAAATTTGAGGTCTCTCAAGGTCTAAGGCTGTAGAAACCCAAATGTGTCTGTGTATTTGCACACCCTTGCAGCCAGGTATTCCAGCAACTCAAGGTACATACATATAGTATGTCTGTATAGTGGAATAGTAGTAGACCATAAAAAAGGTAATCCGCTGAAACCGGTTTGGCTCAGTGGATAGAGCGTTGGCCTGCGGACTGAAAGGTCCCTGGTTTGATTCTGGTCAAGGGCATGTACCTGGGTTGCGGCACATCCCCAGTAGGAGGTGTGCAGGAGGCGGCTGATCGATGTTTCTCTCTCATCGATGTTTCTGACTCTCTATCTCTCTCCCTTCCTCTCTGTAAAAATCAATAAAATATGTATTTTTTAAAAAAGGAAATCCTGCCATTTATGATAATTGGATGAACTATGAACCTGGTGCAGTATCCTAAGTGGGATAATAGGGCAGAGACAGAATGACAAATACTGTCTGATCTCATTTATATGTGGAATCTAAAAAAGAGGAAAACCAGAGAGGAACACAATAGTTTCCAAGGGATGGAAATAAAGAGAGATGTGGGGCAAAGGGCACAATCGTTCAGTTATAAGATGAAAAAGTTCTCCAGAGCTAATGAATAGCATGGTGATTGTAAGTAATGACATTTTGTGTACTTGAAAATTTCTAAGAGAGTAAATCTCAAGTTTTCTCACCACACACACACACACACACACACACACACAGAGAGAGACAAATATAGGTAATTATGTGAGGTTATGGATTGTTAGTTAACTTGATTGTTGTAATAATTTCACAGTGTGGATGTAAATTAACACATTGTGCAACCTAAATATATACAAATGTTGTAAATCATGCTTCAATAAAACTGGAAAAAAATAACAAAAGCAGATCTAGAGACAGAGAAGCATTGATCAGACCATCAAACCTCAGAAGGAAGGTAGGGGAGGGTAGGGGTAAGGGGAAGAGATCCACCAAAGGACTTGTATATAAGCATAACATGCATATAAGCATAACCAATGGACACAGACACTAGGGGGGTGAGGGCATGAGTGGGGGGGGGGGCGAGAGGGGGATAAGGACACATATATAATACCTTAATCACTAAAGAAAAAAAAACTGGAAAAAATAAAGGAACTACTTCAGTTTTAGTTACTGCTCTTCCATATATTAGCATGTAAAGGAATGAGATTTAAATAATTTTGAACTTCAGTTTCCTTCTTTCAGCCATACACTTATGAATATTTAATATGTATTTGAGATCAAATAGTTAATAGATGAGGCAAATAGAACAATGTTTAGGAATGATGTTTTCCATGAGCCACAGTCTTAAACCAAAACCCAATGGCAGCACTTTGTTTCTTTCAAAGTATCTGGCAAAGTTTAACTTTATGAATTGCTAATTCTGTTTTAGTTTAGAATTATTTACATATCTTATGACTTTTGTCAAATATCTTATGCTGCTTCTAAAGAGAGTTACACATAGCTAAGGGTATAGTCTTTTCCCCATTCATTGACAATCAGGGAAAAGCATGTATGTTGTGAAAATATCTCCTTTTAAAGACTTCTAATGCTTTACATAATTGTAATAAAAAGCATATCCAATGTACTTACTTGGAGTTAAAATTTTAGACAGAGTAGAAAAATGCTAAAATATTCTATGTAGATATTTAAATTTTTAGAGAATAGTTGAAATCAATATTAGAACTATTTATCTTGATCAATTCTATGGAAGTAAAAACTATTGACATGAATTTCTAATTAATTTATCTTAAATTACACAGGTAATTCATAGATTTTTAAGAACAGTTTATTAAACATATTGCATAAACATTTTCTCCTAGGTAAATGAGGCTTTATAAATTGCCAACCAATATTTAACATACATATTATAAATTTTGTAAAAGAGGCATGTATAAAATTTATAAAGGTTGAGAAGGGAAATTGCCTATCTGTACTTGAAAACCAGGGACATTTCTTATTGTATTAAGGACATTAATGAGCTGACCTTTGGAGATACATGCCTACCTGGTTTTCTCATCATGGGGCTTTAACAGTTTGCATTTGCTGTGTATATGGTATTGAGAACCTTGATAACTGGGCATGGCCCCAAGATGACTCTGTACTGACTTGTATCCAGATAATTGTTTTGTCATCCAAACAGACTCAATGATATGGCTTAATCTTTACCCCCATATGGAAGCAAGCAATTTTGATCAGTGTGTTGCCTTTCTATCAGGACTTAACCAAAATTTAAATATTCTCATTTACTGCCTGCAAAGCTCTCAGAGCACAACATTTTTATAAAAAGGTGAACTCAATACTTCATTTTTCTATTTTTTTTAACATTAATCCATGCAAATGCTGGTATTTCAACATGTGAAACTCTCCTATAGCTCTGCTTTGTAAAATACTGGAGATAAACAATCCTCTTGTTTGGGCAGGAATAAAAGAGCCTTGTCTATGTCAAGGGCTATCTTAGTTGTTCTCAGTTTCTCAAAAAAAAATATTTTCTAACTATGCTTTTTTCAAAAACTATTAAATATTGCTATAAAGCTGTAGTTGAATTTAAAAAGTTTCCAGTGGATTTCTTGACAACTTAAATGCTTACCAAAAGCCTCAGATCAAACCAACCTCTAACTCCAGTAGTACAATTATTTTTGGTACCAAAAATCATGCTCCACTGTAAATCTTATATTCTCTTGGAAGACATCTGTAACCTCCTTGGTTTTTACCTTCCAATAATACTGAAATCTTATTAAAACAATTAGAAATGAACAAAACATTCAATGCTTATGAAAATAATTATGGAACTCTGTGTTGAAATATTGTAATCAATTAGGGTCAAAATCTTCTACATCAACAGCTTAGTTACTCCACAGCTTGATAAGGGCAATGTCTTATTGATAAAATTAGTCACGATGCTTTAGATACTAGAGTTACAATACTCTCTTTTCTTTAAGTATTTATTTATTTCATTATTTATTTTACTGACTTCAGAGAGAGAGGAAGAGAGGGAGAGAGAGAGACAGAAACATCAATGATGAGAGAAAATCATTGATCAGCTGCCTCCTGCATGCCCTTACTGGGGATCGTGCCTACAACCTGTGCATGTGCCCTGATGGGGAATTTAACTGTGACCTCCTAGTTCATGAGTAGATGCTCAACCACTGAGCCATATGGGTCTGGGATACTCTTAAAATGCTTCCTATTTGTAAATTACAACAGAAAAGGTATTTCTGTGTACATAGTTATGTGGTGTACTGTGTATGTGAGTATATGTGTATGTTAATATGTGGTTATTTCTATTGTTATGAACTTGATAAATAACCTGGCTAGGATAGTGCTTCCAGAAATAGCTTATCTTAAGATTACTTTAGGAGCAATATTTATCTACTTAATTATATTCTGCATTCTTAACATTTGTAATCAGTTTCTTTTGGAAATTGATTATAGATACTGAGAAAAAGGGAGAATGCTACACTTGTAATTTTTTTCTCCCTTTACTGGGGTCAATGGCTTTGAAAAGCCTTCCCCCCCCCATAATGATTGATTACAATATTTCAACACAGAGTTCCATAATTATTTTTACAAGCATTGAATGTTTTGCTCACTTCTAATTGTTTTAATAAGATTGATCTTTGTGATTGTTTTATTGTAAGGTATTTATTTTAAAATAACATGCATTGTAGGAAATTGATTTCTGTTTCAAGGGAAGAAAAGTCCTCAATAGATATTAGACTGAGAAAAAGAAAATTAAATTAAAAGATCAATTTTGAAGCCCAGGTCTTTGAATTTCCATTTATAATCCATTATTTTTGTACCCCTACATCTCTTTAATGATTCTGAGTAACAGTCTCTGAGTTTTGCCTGAAATCTGGCTTAAATGCTTTTCACATGCCAGACATACTTTAAAACTGAAGGGCTTGGTTAAACATATTTAACCACTAATCTATATGACAATGTACATTGACCATTAAATAGATCTTAGGTAAAATCTGGGGCTGATTTTACTTTAATTGGAGATCCTGTAAAACCATGTATTAAATCAAATTAGATTAAACATAACAAGTTATTAATAAGGAACAAGAACAAGTAAAAATAAATTATTAATAAAAGAGAGATACAGAGATAGCGAGATAAAGAAAAAGAGGTATTTTACATTCCATGGAAAGAGTCTGAATTTCAATAAAGGTGAGTAAAGTGTAATGTAGCAAGAATTCTTCACAGACCTTTTAGCATCCAAATTATGGCATGCATATTGCATGGTGCAATTTTACAAGCCTACAAAATAGTAACATTAATGGCCCAGCATCCTTAAAATCATAAGTCTGCAAAATTATTCACTTGCCATGCATATTGAATATTAATAACATCAAGTAGTTGCATTTATTAACCTTTTACATTAATGGTCAGAAATGAAACATGCTGAGAACAATTGCACAACAGAGGGGAAAATGTTTCTGATGACTATTGGGTTTAATTTGACAGTTAATAAAAACCATCAAGTACATAGTATGTTAGATTAACTGATCTGGATTCCATATGACAAGTCATTATTATTAAAGGCAAATAGAGGGTATTTCCAAATACGCCCTGGAGTGAGGTAGACTAAAATATGATGGTGCACTCTTGAATGTCAAGGACATTTTGTGCAGTGTGTAATTGAAAACTACATGTAATGTGCAGTTTGGGGACCATTTCATGTTCCTCTGCAGACCTCAAAGCATCACACTGAATATTTTATTGGAATCTGTCAAACTCAGCTCTAGGTTCAAATGCATAACAAATATTTATGGACAATCACCATTTTGATGACAGAGAGAGTGTGTCAAAGCGAACTACATCATTATAGTTAGCATATGAGTAAGTGTATAAGTGTCTTAACTGTTTCTATTTCCCCTTCAATTTCTTTTACTTAAAAATTAGTCAAATTTTACATAATCTATAAGTTAGCCCTTATTAGAAAATTAGAGTCATGGGCAACTGGGTGATTTTTCAATAATGTAGTGAGTGATAAGTTATGATTCTGACTAATTATGCCTTCCTAAATGTCATCCACACTCATTAAGAAGTATGTAGACCATCAGAAGTAGGACAGTTTTGTTTTAAGAATATTGAAAGTTTAAAGTATGCAAATACTGGTAACCTCATAAATAAGTGCTTTACAATACAAGATATCTAAAATATTGACAAATAAAAGTTCTTGTTTACTATAAGAATTTTGGTACGCTTATCACTCTATACATACACCTATATATGCATTACCAATGGACACATCCAATGGACATACGATGGTGCAGACCTGTGGCAAGCACGAACCAGGTGGAGGGGAGCAATGGGGGGAATAAAAGGGACATCTGCAATATGCTCAACAATAAAGATTTAAAAAAAAAATCTTCCCTGTGAAGTATTTCACTGTACCATCCCTACTGGGATGGTGGTGTATGTCCACCTCTGGTTGTACAAATGTACACTGTATACACTGCAAAGTACTGCATTTACCGCATGCTTTTGTAATGATTAAAGTGTCAGGAGACTGAGCAACTTGAGGACAGGGACTATGTGTCACCAGTTTTGTATCTATGGTGTTAAGCATTTGCCTTGGCATGTAGAAGATACTCTACAAACCTTTCTTGTCTAAACGAATACCACATGGGTGAATGTTTGTTTATGGCTCATTGTACAGTTGGATTTTCAACTTTTTCTAAAACAAAACTGTATTCACAGACAGTATTAAAGAATGAGATTCAACTTTTAAAAGAGGAGTGGCGTTTAGTTCTGTAACCTGTCGGACTATTATCTCCACAAAGCAAGGTATACACGAAGCATATCCCTGGAAGGGGCTGACGGCAAATCACCAATATTCAACTCAGTCCTCCAGGGCGCCTAGAGAGACCCCGTAAATACCTGGGAGGGTGGGTACTGCAGAGAGTTGGTGACGCACTTCCAGCCTGGGTTACTAGTTTTTGTTGATTTTCTTGTCACCGGAAGGGTGGGTACTAGGTGGCATAGCTGCAGGTAGGAGGACTCTTGCATAAGGCCAGGTGGGGTGCACCTCTATTTAAGGAAGGACGATGAGTTCCGTGGCTTTTTGCAGGGTTTGCTCTCTACTCACCTGAAGGCAAAACCCCGGAAAAGTGGGCACGTGCAGAAGAAAGATGAGTTCACGCTTAATGGCAAGTGGAAGGAAGCAGTGGCGCTGAGGGGGGAAGGAGGGGGGGCGGGGGGTGCCTGGAAGGTGGCTGCAGGGGCCCGGGTCACCGCCCGCTCCTGCGTGATGGACTCTGATAGTGAAAGTGGAAGGAGACTTACTGGGAGTTCGGGAGTCTGACCGTCCCTGGACTGTCTGGATCCGAAACTTGGCGACAGTATTGTAGTCGGTTCTGTTTTCAGGAGGTGGCTGGACCCGAAGAGGCACTGAGCTGGCCCAGGGAACTTTGTTGTCGGTGGCTGAGGCCTGATATGCACTCGAAGGAGCAGTTCTTGACCATCCTGTCCCCAGAGCTGCAGGACTGGGTGCAGAAGCACTACCCCAAGAGCGGGAACCAGGCTGTGGGCATGGCACGGCTCCTCAGAGAGCGCCTGTTGGAACCTCACCCGGAGACTGGTGAAGGTCAAGGATGAACCTGTAACCTGGGAAGAGTGGGAGCCTCTGGACCCAGTTCAGAGAAACTTCTGCAGGGATAGGGCACTGAAGGGTTATGGGAACACGGCCCTACCAAGTTTGGGAACCAGAACAGAGAACAAAGAGTTGATTCCAAAGCAAGAAATTCTAGAAGTAGAGCCACAGCTACAGCTACAAGAAGGGTCCCAGGGGAAGGCTCCCCTGTTGTCCAAATGTGGGGATACGCAGAAGGAGACCCCTTCTTCCTGAAACCTGAAAATTCTCCTGAGGAACAAGGACTCACCAGCATCTCAGATCTCAAGAATGTTCCCACAGAAGAGGTAGACGACAAAAATAATGACATTGGAAATAGTGCCAGAAGTTCAAACTTAATTTTTGTCAGCATGGCCTGACAGCAGAGAGGTCTGTTAATGGTGCTGAATGTGGCAACAAGTGCAAACGGAGTGTAGATATGGTGAAACATCAAGTGGTGAAACCTCACAAATCTGTTGACAGTGTGGGAAATTTCCATACTTCAGGCCTTTGTGAGCCCAGAGGCAGCTCCTTGAAGAAAGACCTTATAAATGTGATAACTGTGAGAAGGGTTTCAAACAGTGTTCTGACCTCCCGAAGCACCACAGAATCCACACTGGGGAGAAACCCTATGAATGCCAAGAATGCGGGAAGAACTTCAGTCAGAGCGCTGGCCTGATTGAACACCAGAGGACACATACAGGGGAAAAGACATACACATGTCCCAAATGTGGGAACAGCTTCAGACAGAGCTCACATCCCAGTCGGCATCAACAAATCCATAAAGGAGAGAAACATTATAAATGTACCCAATGTGAGGAGACCTGTTGTATTTCCCACCATTTTAGGCATCAGAGAATCCATAAAGGGGAGAGACCCTATACATGTGAAGAATGTGAGAAAAGCTTTAAACGATGCTCTGATTTCTCTAAACATCAGAATCCATACTGGGGAGAAGCCTTGTGAACTGTCTGTGGGAAATGCTTCCGTCAGAGTATGACCCTCATTATACACCAGAGAACTCGCACTGGAGAAAGATCTTATAAATGTCTTGAATGTGGGAAAAGCTTTAGACAGAGTCCACACAATATCTGACACCAAAGGATCCACAGAAATAAAGTCCCATCATTTTGACATGGTTCTACATGAAAAACACACACACACACAAACAAATGTTGATGTCATCCTAAAACAACTACACAAACACACCCAGAAATAATGTTTAACCAAATATCTGAGCACCCAAACATCTTGGCACCAACTGTCTAGGGAAAAGATGAGTCAAATTGACACAAAGAATTAACCATCACAGTTGATAAGGGCAAAGGATCAGAAGAATTTAAGATACAGCATTGAGAATGCCATAGAAGCTGTCCAAAGCTCAAGAAAATGCATATAATGACCAAAACTGAATCAAACCAACAGGTGGATGCTTTAGTGTCTCCAGTTGTGAATTCTGAAGACCTTGGATCTTTCTTAATCTCTTCTTCAGAATCATGCCAATTTCATCACCAGGCCTGCACCTACTTAAATATTGCTGAATCCTTGTGATTTTATTTCTGCTACCAAAAATCTAATTCAATTTGTCATCATTTATTAACTGGACCTGGTGCCTATGCCCCTGACCCAGTTTTCCTGTGTGGCTCTTGCTGCTGCAATCCATTTCCCACTTATCAGCGACATTGATTTTTGTGACACATATATTGGATCAGTCAATTAAAGTAATTAGTATAGGTTTTCCATTGTACTTAGAATAAAATCCCAGAGTCTTGAAATGACCTACAGAACCCTGCACGAACTGGTTGGTCCCTACCTTCCTCTCAAACCCTGTATTACACTCAATAACTTGTTCCTCTCCATCACATTTGAGGAATTCTGCAAAGTAATCCTTGACTCAGAACAGTCACACAAGCTGTGCTTTCCATAGAAAGCTCTTGCCTCATTCATCCATAAACTGCCTCCTTCACATCATTAAAGGCTCAGCTTAAATGTTACCTTTATAGAGACTGTCTTTGTCAACCATTTCTCAAGGAAGCTGATAGCTTACAGTTTTGATTGATCACTATATGTTATATACTATTCATAAATAGTATAAATTGTCCCAAAATATCACTTGCTTCCATTGGCAGTATTTCTAAACCTATTTGTAGCCAATATGGGCTGGTAAAACTAGGTGGAAGAAAATGAAGGAATACCTGTACTGTGTATAAGCTTTCCTCTCTCTGTACTAAGCTAGCACTAACTGTAGTAGTCTAATATGTCATTATTAATATGAATATTTTGATGATAGCATAGTCATGAATAAGATTTTAATTTTTTTTCATTTTCTTTATTATATAAGCTTTGAAATTTTATAAATAGTTTACTGGTTACCAAAATAAATTTATTGACATTATTTTATTCCATAATTGAAATGCTATAAGTTAGCTGTGATATATGGCATTCAAATAATTTTTTGGATGAAATAAAATACAAGTGGGTGAAAATAGCTGAAAAATGATTGTATAATTATTCTCTATGTGTCTAATGGAGCTATGCATGGAAAGTACCTCTCTGAAGCTGCTTCTTTACAAATGTAGAAAAGAGTAGGAGGTGGATATTAATTGAGACATCACCCCCCTTACACACACACACACACACACACACACACACACACACAGTTAAGACACTGCAAATTCAGGGATTTCCTTAATTCTCCATATTTCTCCATGCACACATTTGAGGCTTCCTGGTAGAAATTGTGAATTAGAAAAATAAGTGGATGGTTTATGTAAAGGATATACAAAGACAAAAATAATATATAGTTGTTTGGAAAATAATACAATAATTAATAAATAATAATACAAGAATAAACTGTTTTGTGTATTCACAACTATACACTTCCTTTTGCCCCACCCTGTCTAAGAGACTAGTTATTTAGTGGATCAGTGAGTCAATATGAAAGAGAAAAAGGACTCTTTAGAAAAGGTGAGTCAGGGTAAAAGAATATATATATATAGAAAAACATATACATAGAATTAGGTATACATATAATATACATTGTAGAGTGAGACTTATTCTGACACTGATTATATGTCTATATTGTGGAAAGTACTTGAGTGATTAAAAAAACAGTTGCCCTTAATCTTATATTTCAATTAAGACAAGGAAATTCATAGAAAAGGGTAACGATTATAGTATATTCCAGTTTATAATGACAAGATATAAATGATTTATTCTGAAAGACAGGAAAACTATGGAGGCTAGAATAGCTGAGAAAATAGGAATACTTGCAGTGAAAGTTTGGAAGCCCAAGAAGTTACATTGCTTTGTTTCCCATATCAGGAGATAATTCAGTGGTTTAGTTATGAAAATGTTCTGTCAATTAGAGCATAACAGCCTTTTATGTTATTTATCTCATTGTGGTACAGAAACAATTTGGGTTTTTGATTTCACAATTCCCATGTATTTTTATATATTGCTGTTACAAGTCATCTATTTTGTAACATTCCATTTAATAATAAGCTGTAACTTTAAATTCATTGTCTCCCATCCTTGCGTTACAAGTTATTTTAATTTGTTGATGAAAATTGATGGATCAAAATGGAAATTTTGATGGTAAAGCCTCAGGTCATAAAATGCTTCATTTATATACCACAAAGAAGAGCACTTTCAATTTTTGCATTATTCTAAAATGTAACTGGGTTTATAACAACATTAGTCTTTGCTGCAATGAAAGTAGCACAGTACATTGATTAGCATGATGGTGGATTGATTAGATTTCATTCTACATTGATGAGTCAACGGAGACAAGCAAAGGAAACTGCTGACTCTGGATTTATGAAATGGCAGGTGGAACACACTGCTAACCAAGCAGCATTTAGCGTTATTTCCTATTCCCTGACAACCCATTCTAAACTCTGCTTTACAAACACCATAGAACAGTGAGCCCCAAGTAAAATTAAGAAAAACCTGTATATATCAAGTAGAGTGACAGGGTGAGGTGGGGTAGGGGGGGTGGGGAGAAGGATTATCTCAAAGAAAAAAATTTATCATTCCTCAATGGAAAAACAAAAAAAAGGTCATATTTACCATGTGACATCAGAAACTTTGCCAGGAATGATATGGAAATCAAAACATCAGAATTGTAATTGATATTTTGATGATAATGATATCACCAGCATATCTAAATGAATATAAGGCACTCTACTTACATTTGCCTTACACTCTACTTATGCATTTGGCAGCAAATTTTTGTATACTAATGTATGCCAGGCATCATGTTAGGCTTGGAAAATAAAATAAAATAAAAACAAGCTTTTTTCCTCAGAACATTTTTTTATTGTCCTGTATGACTTAACTTCTCAGCAACAATTGACAATTTTGTCACATCTTTATTCTATGCCCTTAATCTCCTTTTGTTTCAAGGTTGTAGAGATATCTTGCTTTTCCTTTCAACTTTCTGACTTTTATGTTACCATCTCAGGAAATATTTTCTTTTTTTATTAATTTTTAGAGTTTCCAAAATTTCTGCCTCAGACTGGCTCCCAACAGTCATATATAGAAAAAAAGGATCCTGTCTGTTTCTCAGGATTGATTTACTCTTGATGTCTTTACTCAGGTGTAGTAAATGGCATTTAAAAATATATACATATTATTTTTCCATATAAACTTGCCCTTTTTGATTCTATAACTGACACTAATTACTTTATTTTCACTAGATTTTAAATCTTTAGAATTAACTTTGAATCACCCCTCCTCTTTATTATTTATAATGAATCGCCATGCAAGGTAAATACCATCTAATGTCCATTCCCAGAGACTCTATTCTAATCAGATCTTAAATATTCCTGCTTCAATATATCATATGATAAATGTTAGTATTTTATTACATGTATTTTCTCATCCCACTTTAATGCAAACATTGCAACTGTCATGTTGCTTCCACATATTTCTAAAATACACAGAAAAATAATAAAACTCTTAATATCTCACTATCTCTTGAAGTATGTGCAGTTTTTATTATTGCATTTGAGGCCCTGTATTATGTAATTACTTAATGTTATCTTACATTACCAAGAACTGTGATGAGTTTGAAATTGTACCTTGATTTCTAGTAGCTAGTTAGCCTTCCACAAGTGCATGGATGCTTGAAGAAAATGAAATTCCCGGTTCAGCGACAAAAAATGTTTATTACTCATGGCACAGCAGGCAGCATGAGATCCATGTTCCCTTTGGCCTTCAAACTCAAGGGCAACATGGAACAGCCCAGTGGGCGTTGTGCAGAGAGGGCTTTGTCACAGCGGAAAAACTCTTGAGTTTAGGGCACCTTGAGCTTTTATTTATTTATTTTTATTTTTTAAAATATATTTTTATTGATTTCAGAGAGGAAGGGAGAGGGAGAGAGAGAGAGAAACATCAATGATGAGAGAGGATCATTGATCGGTTGCCTCCTGCACGCCCCTTACTGGGAACCAAGCCTGCAACTTGGGCATGTGATGGGAATCGAACTTGGGTCCTTCAGTCCATAGGCCGACGCTCTAGCCACTGAGCCAAACCGGCTAGGGATGCACCTTGAGCTTTTAAAAGGTATATGCTAAACTTGCCAAAACATTGCCTCAGCATGAGCTAGTGTCTTTTTTTTAAAATATGTTTTTATTGATTTCAGAGAGGAAGGGAGAGAGAGATAGAAAACATCAGTGATGACAGAGAATCACTGATCAGCTGCCTTCTGCACACCCCCCACTGGGGATTGAGCCCGCAAGCTGGGCATGTGCCCTTGACCAGAATCAAACCTGGGACCCTTCAGTCCACAGGCCAACACTCTAGCCACTGAGCCAAACTGGTTAGGTCAAGCTAGTGTCTTTTATATCCCAGAGAGAAAACAAATCAGTTCTCTGCCCCCAAAAGGAGGCAATATACCTGTCTTTAATGTATGTTTGCTATACAAATTTTCTTAAAGAGATAGTAAAGAAGAGAAGAAATTAAAAGGCATAAAGAGATACAATGACCTGCTGAAAATTGTCTCCTAACACACATATTCCACTCCCTAACTTCCTTGTCTATGAACTTTCATTGTATATTAGCAGGGAGGCTTGTTAAGACAGAGATTAAATGTGGTGACCAGTGAATTGTTGGCTTGACAAATTTAATAACTAGTGCTTGTTATTGTCCTCAGTCACTTGTTTTATTTTTCTATTTTCTTCATAAAAAGCTTAAAAACAAACAACCGATCAACTATAAATGCATCATTCATGCTTAAAACTGCATATAGATGATATACACACATTATCTGTATTGAATTACAGAGATGTTGCAGGGATAAGGGAAGAACATGATAAAATGCAGAAACTTGAGGTTGCCTGAAACCTCATCAAAAGGTTATGTGAATTTTATTCTGAAAAGAAATTCAAGTAGAACTAGATGGTTACCTTAAGAAGAGCAGTGCCTTTAGTCAAGTGGTAATAGTCAACTTGAAGGAATCTCTATAATAGGGGAAAAGGATATAAATCTGCAATTCTTATTATTTACTCTTTTCTCATATATTTAGCTGGGGATACTTATACTCTAAATCTAACAAAAACAATAACCAAAAACAAACAAAAAACAACAGAGGAACAGAGGATATGGGAGTCAGTTGATGCAAACCACATAAATCAGTCTTCCAATAAACCAATAAATGATGGTGTTGGTATAACATAAAAGGCAATACATACGCAAAATAATTTCCTGCTACCAACCAGATGAGCAGCTCATACGCTTAGGAGATAGTAACATAGCAATAATTCAGCTGTTGGTAGTGGAGTAGACAGACCAGCATTGGCAAGAAGGCCATTTTTTAGTCAGTCCATGCATAGCCATGAATAGTCTTCATTTCTGCTGCTATTTTGTAAGTGGACACATAAGTGTTAGGGATATTTGGCAAATCTGCTGATTTAAGTTCAGTGATGGTCACTGTTTCCCTGATTATGGTCAGTATCCACTGCTGCTGATGTCCTCTAGGTGGTATTTGTGTGAAACACAACTGTTTTCTCATTCTACGTTGTTCCAATCACCAGTGTTCCCAGTTTCCAACTTCCCTGCCAAACATTAGCCTTTATCAGTCAGTCTGCTGTTGATCTGTGACTTAGATTGTCCTTTCACATAAACAGCACAGTCAGATGTGCTGGTCAAAATTCTGGTCATTGGAAGAACCTGTGCCTACATCACTGATGTTCAAGGCTACTTCTTATTAAAATAAAGTGCAGTGCTCTCTACTTCAGCCCTTACCAACATTCAGTGTAGACCCTTTTGTGAAGCACATTGATGTTTTTATTTTTTTCTTAACTTGTTATAAGTGCTCAAAATAAGGTTATTGGTTTTGATGAAACAGATATGTTGAAGTAGTAAGGAAGCACCATCCATCTGCTCATGCAATTTGTGGCACCATATGGATGCACTCAATCCTCTGAGTTTATATAACGTTTCTGTTTTATAATGCAATTTTGGTGCTGTTCATGTCCACATTTGTGTTTCAGTGGATCGGGTAATATCTGATACATTATTGAAGTTTAAATTACACAGTTATTTTTTGTCCCATAATCAAGGGATCCATCTTCACTAGGTTTTAGCATAAGGCCAAGAATTGCTTTAAAAACAAATATTAATCAAGGATGGAATAGACTTTCTGAAAAACGTTGGAACATATTTTATGATTCCATTGGAACTTCCTGTCAGAACTTTATTCTGCACGTCTGTCTGGCCCAAACTGTTGGAACTGATTGTTCCTAAGTTCCAAATCTCCGGGAAGCTCACACCAGTTTAGACTGCTATAGAGCCTATTCATGCTTTGATTCCAATTTAAACCTGGCAACCTTACAGATTATCTTACAAGTGATTTCTAGAAGCAAGTTCAAATATGATATATGTTGGCTCTAAAACCCAAAGAGATCAACTAAGAGTTTTGCTTTCCATCATAATAGGTAGGTGCAGCAACTTGTCTTATTTTAGAAGGGTAAGTCAATATTCACCATACCAGTAATCTCCCTGGAATTTCACTAGGCTTATCTTCTACCTTTGGGCAAACATATGCATTTATAAGGTCACTAATGTGCTTGCTACTCTTTAATTATCAGGTTTAAATAACATAATGTTGTCAATATTATGAACCAGTGTAATTTTTTGTTTTCTGTGAGAATGATGGATGCTTCTATGAACTATGTAGTAGGATGATGAGCAGGGCGTTGACACAGTATTGCAATAAAATATTAAAGGTACATATGCTCTCATGCCTATCATGAAAATGAAAATCGGTTGTGATCTTACTGTTTGAAATGGAAAAGAAAATATAGTTACCTGGTCAAAGAAAGTCTTTAAACCAGCTATCAGAAGTTGTATTGATTTTACTCCAGTAAAAATATCACATCTGAAATCAAAGTTGTGATTGAAAATACCACTTGAATAAGTTTACAATAATCTAATGTCATTTTCCACAACCCTTTTGCATTCCTGCAGTCACATAGAAAAAAGTTAGAGAGATGTGGTAGAAGTTACTAGTTTTAATTTTCTTAGTCTTTATTGTTTTGCTAGTCTCTACTAGTTTTGCTAGTCTCTACAATTGTCCCAGGGGGTTAGAATTGCTTTTTGTTTAATATTTTCAGGCTTTCCACATGCTTCCTCCCACATTAACACAGCTCATTTGGGAACTAAAAGATATGGTTCTAACAGCTACAAATCTATCTATTCCCATTATAAATTCTCTACTAAGGCAAACAGTTATAGAATAGGTCTACAGTCCCATTTCTCTACTGTTAGGTATATTCAGAAGAAGACACATCAAACCCTGACCTCCTCATCAATCATCTGCCTGTATTAATAGTCCTTATTCTAAGAGATGAGCCTAAGGGTCAACTTAATTTTAGTTACCCCCAGAAGGTCTGTGTATTTCTGTTTTCTTAGGAAACAATCACTGTTTAGAAAACGTCAGTATCTTTCTCCCAAATAACCCAATCTTCCAATCAATAGAGAGTGTAGTAATTTCCAAAGTGCTTACATCTGAGAACTGAGTAAGAAGCAGTGTATCCCCATTAAAATTATTTTAGTTGCATACTTGCCCAGCAGTCTTAGTTTTGTTTTTTCTTGTAAGTATGTCATAGAAAACCTTAGGAGGTTTACAATAACTTAAATTTCTAAGTGATTCATAGATAAATTAGCCAAAACAGCTATCTCTACATCTGAAGGCTCTGATTGCTATTTTAATCTGTGCTCATTGTGGAAACCTTACCTCTGTGTCTCTGATGCATAAGTACCATCACTATGGGATGCCTTCATGCCCACTGAGATCAGGCTTGAATCTAATACATGTAATTAGAATCTAGGCTTGCCCTCAGACATACTTGTCTTATGACTTCAGAAGATAAGGCTTTCTTGATAAGCTCTTTTTCTTTAATACTTTTTTTAACAAGTCATTTTTTATATATGTGACACCTAGGACTATAATGGGAAACTTGACTATTGCCCTAAAAACTTAGTAACACCACCACTTGATGTCACACTTTTTTGTTTTCAAGTGCTCTCCATTCCATGTTATAACCAGTAATATGCTTTAAAAAATATTTTTATTGATTTCAGAGAAGAAGAAGAGGGAGAGAGAGAGATAGAAACATCAATAATGAGAGAGGATCATTGATCAGTTGTCTCCTGCATGTCCCACACTGGGGATTGAGCCAGCAACCCGGGCATGTGCCCTGACCAAGAATCGAACCATGATCTCCTGGTTCATAGGTCGACACTCAACCACTGAGCCATGGCAGCTGGGTACCAGTAATATTCTTTAATAATTTTGTCGGCATTGTATGGAATAGAATGTATATGTCTTACCCAACCACAGAAGTTACTTTTTCTTTTTCTTAGAGCTTTAAGTTAGAATTTTTTAATAGTACTCTCTCTGCTTCCTTGAAATGTACAAGTATATAAATATTTTAAAAGCTAAATAAGTCTCTTGCCAGGTTAAAACCCCGGGAATACCTTTCTCAAGGACCTAGGAGTCATCTCTTTGAAATACTAGTATGTTCATCAAGGGAGAGAATTCAAGTGCTTCTTCCCAGTTGCTGTGAGAAGGTAGAAAGCAATTTCAGTGACCACCTTGCTCCAAAACTACCTCCTGGTATAAAGATTTAGAAGTTTATTTTTACTTTGGATAAAGCCATTTTGCTAACAAATCTGGTCACCCCACTTACCATGTAAACGTAGGATAAACTATGTGTGACCGATGGTGCTGTTCAGGCTTCTTTGTGGGACTATTTATCATTTATCTTGAGAACATGTACATAATGGGCTGTATCTGCTGGGCTCTACAAAGAAAGGGTGAGAGGTCTTTCAGTCTTTGCAATCTCTTAGCAGGTTGCCTATACATCACACTCTGGAGTAATGCATATTCAACAATAAAATGGTTTTCTTTCCCCTTTACCTTTGTAGAAAAGTGTTACAGTTTGAGAGATTTGTTTTAAATTACATTTCCCCAACAGCCTCCACACTTGGTTGTTCTTTGGAGAATAAGTGCTGGCAATAATGGTATAAACGAAAGAAGCAAAACTTTGAGAAGAGCGAAGCATCTTTAGCAAACTTAACATCGAGAGGGTGTGAATTATCTCTGCTGAAGACCTGTGCCCACACAGGAATCTAAACAAAACCCCCCAGCACAGCTCTTGCACACAGGCACAGGGACAGGTGCAGTTTCACAGTGACACATGGAAGTGATAAAGAAATAGATTGTGGAATTCTCTGGAAGTAGTTATTTTTCTGGCCTTTGGGCATAAAAAAGAAAAAAAAAAGGAAGAATTTCATCAGCCTCAATGAGCCAATTCTTGGACATTTGTTGAATTAGACGTCAGCACAAGACTATTTTCTAACAGTAGGTATGTGCACCAGATAATTTATGATAATTAGGAAAACAAAAGAGATGTGGATTTTATATATATATATATATATATATATACAGAGTTTGTAAGGTGAGTCCTACTGGATAATCCTAAAAACATTGCATTTCTTTTCCACTTTGGGTCTTTGGCTATATCTGTCCGGGACCAGGAATGCACTTATATCTCTAGGTGTTTTTGTTTGTTTTTGTAATATTAACATTATTTTATTGATGACCATCTTAAATAATTAGAACCCTCTGAGGCTTTCTCTGGTTGTCCGCCCATTTGTGGTAATTTTACAGGGCCTAATCATTTAATAAAAAAAAAAAAACAAAAAACTATCTGCTTGCTGCATTCCATAGTTAAGTAAAGTGGGTTTATTAAACTTGTTATAGGACAGCGGAAGCTGCCCTTAGAGGAGCCCTGCTAGTGCCATAGAGAGGGGAGGGGGGATCTGTGGTAGGGGCTTGGGTTTGTGCAGGTGAGCTAAGAAGCAGGAGGCTGTTCTTGATCGGATAATGCCTGGAGGGAAAGCAATATATGCTTCTGTATGTTAGTGTATATTCAGAAAGCAGGAGGGTTAAAGTGAAACTACAGTTGTTAGTCAGAAGAGGGCATATTTGGTCATTTTTGTGGAATTGGTGGAAAGGCCCTGTCTATATCTTTTTCTGGGCCTTGCTTATGTTCTGTTGCAAGTAGGAGAGTCTGGTATTCAACCAGACTTATTTTCACTTTCTTTGATTGTCAATAAGATTTTTTGTTTACCTCATTAATTATAAACCTATTTTTCAAATAAGGTACTGAAGGTCTTAGAAAAAATAATTATTGATTCAAGGTCACACAATTATAATTGGCAGTGTTAATGCAGAGTCAAGAATTCTGGCTCCTAACCATTACTCTCCATAGAATTACTCTCTGCTAATTCTATACCTACATATCTCTGGGGGTTTGCTTTTCGCTTGCCTGCTTTAGCTAACCAATGCCTGTATTGACATGGTGAAATTGTCCAGATACATTCAAGAATCAAGTCTCTGTCTTTAAAATATTAAAAATATACGGAAATTGTCTCCTGATTGCTTGGGTATAGATTTTACCTTTGTCATGATTATTTGGGTATTCTACAAGTATAGTATAAGAAGGATTCACTACAATTGACATATGATATAGACCCTACAGCTGTCTAATCCTGATGTAGACAAGAAACAAAAGATACATGTTCCCTGTCCCTACTACGCATCTCCAACATCTTGATTAGTATAATGGTCTGGGTGGTTGACAACTTGATTAATCTGAGCTTTCTCTAATCAGAAACACATTCTAACTCTTTTTACTCTGAAGGATTTTCTGTCTCTTTTGCTGATAAGATCAATCAAGACCTGGATAAATTTAGTAGCCTTCTAGTGGAAGAGCCATATCTTGGTACTGAAATATACTTTGTCTTTTCTGGCTCACTTAGACAGCTTTTCTTAGAGAATGAAAGGTAAAAAAGATACATTTTATAATACCTAAGAACAGAATATATATTCTGTTATTTTATACTAGAGGCCTGGTTCATGAATTCATGCACCATTGGGAACCCTTGGCCTGGCCTATGGGATCGGGCTGAAACTGGCTCTCCGACAACCCCTGAGGGCTCCCAGATTGCGAGAGGGCCCAGGCCAGGCTGAGGGACCACCCCAATGCATGATCAGGGCCGGGAAAGTTGGCCAGCCAAGGAGGGACTACAGAAGGGCTCCAGGGCATGTCCAGCCCATCTCGCTCAGTCCCAATCAGCCGGACCCCAGCAGCAAGCTCACCTACCAGTCAGAGCGTCTGCTCCCTGGTGGTCAGTGCACATCATAGAGAGCGGTTGAGCAGCCTTAATATATCATTAGCATATTACACTTTGATTGGTTGAACAGCCGACCGGACACTTAACATATCAGGCTTTTATTATATAGGATAGTCAGCAAAAAATATCTGGAATAATTGCTGATACATTTCTTATTAATACTTATATGCTGGAGAATAGCATAATAAAGATATTTTTATAATATTATTATATACAATATTAAAAGTAAAGATTTACTCAATTTTTTCTTTCAAATAATTTATTTTATCCTTTTTGTCTTTAATTCTCTTTACAAATTATATCCAATTAACCATGAATTCCTGATGGTCTAGAACAGTGATGGCGAACCTATGACACACATGTCAGAGGTGACACGCGAACTCATTTTTTTGGTTGATTTTTCTTTGTTAAATAGCATTAAAATATATTAAATAAATATCAAAAATATAAGTCTTTGTTTTACTATGGTTGCAAATATCAAAAAATTTCTATATGTGACACAGCACCAGAGTTAAGTTAGGGTTTTTCAAAATGCTGACATGCTGAGCTCAAAAGGTTCACCATCACTGGTACAGAAGCATGTATGTCCCACATATGTTCTAGAATCTAACATGTTCCTAAGATGATGTCTCTAGGCACACTCATTTTATTGATTTAGCCTCTGCTTTTTTCTCTGCCACAACCTCACATCAGTCCATCTCAAGGAATACATTCCCTGCCTTAAAAAGTCTGCATCATCCCTCTCTCTTCCATTTAGGCTCCATTCCTGGGAATGTTATGACCTTCAAGACTCTATCTCCACTTTATATGTAGCCCCCTTTCTTTCTGCACTTCACAGCGCTGCTCTAGAGTTTCCAATCACACTCTACAATCTTATACCTCTGCATTTTTCTCATTATTCCTCTGTCCAGAGAGCTCCTTCTTTCATCAGCAAAATTCTACTCATCTTTAAAAATACAAATCTGACATTATTGTTTCAAATGTGCAGTTCATGTTGCATCTGGAGGTGACTCTTTTCCTACTCCTATGAATGCCTTCAGAATAATTGCCCTGGAATGTTTTGCTATCATGCCTGTTGCTATGCTGCATGTTACATAGCATATCTGAATAGTTTAATCACTAGGGAGAGGCACAATACCTGCAAGAGAGGAGTCACTCAGATATTTACTGAAATCGACCATTATCATAGCATGTTTAGGATGCATCTTTGTGTAATTATCATTTTTGCTATTACTAATATACTAGAGGCCAGGTGCACGAAGTTCATGCACTGGAGGCGGGGGTGGGGGGGGCCCTTAAGCCTAGTCTGTGCCCTCTTATAGTCAAGGACCTCTTGGGGGATGTTTAACTGCCAGCTTAGGCCAATCCCTCTCACAGTCCAGGACCCCTCAGGGGATATAGCGGTGCACCAGGTGGCAGGTGGCCAGGTAGGAGCCTGAATTGGGGCCGGGTGCTGCGCCACTCACACTCATCCCAACCCACTGTGCCTGCTGCTGCCGCTCGGTAGTGCTACCGTGGAGTCGGGAGAGGCTCCCGCCATGGAAGCTGCACTCGCCAGCCGTGAGCCCGGCTTCTGGCTGAGCGGTGCTGCCCCTGTGGGAACGCACTGACCACCAGGGGTCAGCTCCTGTGTTGAGTGTCTGGTGGTCAGTGCGCATCATAGCGACCAGTCGTTCCGCTATAATGGTCGCTTAGGCTTTTATTATATAGATTGAAATGTATGTTTTATAATAAATTCTAGTCCTTTTATAAAAGTCAGGAGCAATTTTCTCAGCACAATTCCTGCACATAGCATGTACTCAATAAATACATGTTGCATGAACTACTGAGAAAAATATTAGCAATACCAGAATCATTGAAATAATGTGTAAGTATATAACTAAAGGCTAAATAAGCTATTTTAGAATTCAGAGTTAGGAAAGAGCCAGCACTCAAGACTACTGAAGGCATTTTCATGTAAATCAGAATAAAAACACATTTTTTGTTTTGTTTTATTTACAGTGTTTCTATTTCATTTCTTGTTTGTTTTCTCTCTGTTTTTATAATAAAAGTATTGGAGGCACTCAGGAATTGAGCTGTTTGAACTCAAAAAAGGAATTTAGTTCCTATGGACCTCAGTTTATTTACCAGCTGAATGAAAGAAATTGTGTCTTAGGTCCCTTGCTGCTCAGTCTTCCATCTGCCTTTATCCATCTCACCTCCCCAGGAGTAGCTTTGTCACTGCCAGGGGGGGGTTACTTTTTCTTTGGGATAAAGGAGAAGAGGAAACAGATAAAAACTGTATGAAAAAAATTGGGGAGGACATTGAGAGAGAGAAAAAAAGAGACAAATGGTTTCTAGGTTTATTTACAATTCATGTATTGATGATCAGAATCTGCACATGGTATTGCTTGACAATAAGATCCTTAATAACAAAATCCAAACCCTTCTTTCATTGGTCAGTTTAGATGCTAGTCAGTGTCTCTGGGCCTATCTCTGGGCCTGATCAAAGAGGCGGGGCTGATCAGCAGCCCCAGAAGCCCGGAGAGAAACAGAGGCATGGCTGCAGGTGAAGCCTGGAGAGAAAGAAAGAGGCAACGGCTGATCAACAGCTGCCATTGAGGCTGCAGATCAGACCCTGCCTCTCTCTCTGGGTCTGATATGCAGCCCCCTTGGCAGTGGCGACCCAGCAATGACTTCCAGTGTTAGGTCGAGCCTTCAGTCATTAAGGACCCTGGCTCTTTATATATATAGATTTTAGGCAAAAAATAAAAATTAATCACAGTGATTATATATAAAATATCAAATATATTGACATTATACAACATGTAGAATTCATATTGAATTTCATGTTAATGCTCACAATTATTACATGCACACTTGATGAATGAATATAATATTATGAACATTTTATGGACTAATAAAATACAAGTGAATTTGGTGACATATTATCTGCATACAAGTAACATTTTCTCTGAAATAATTAGAAATACCTGTTTTAACATGTTCTTTATAGAGGAGCTTTCTTTTTTCTTAATCTAGATAAAATAAAAATCTGTTTGTTACTGATCAGAAATTATCAATATTTTATGAAGACCATGTATGTAGTCATATCAATGATACTTTAAAAACCACCACATTTTTTCTAATTCAAACACAGTTTTATGTAGCATGAAAGATTACAAACTTGAGAGACTAAAACTTCCTCATCTTGTCCTTTAAATACTCCTGACTGCTTTCTTTACTTTCAGAGTTCACTGATTGCTTCGAACTGTCAGCAAAATTTATTAAAGATATGTAATTTTTTAGGAGTAATAAAATTCTTATAATGAGAAATATATTTCTTAATTTAATTAGTGTGTTTTATTTATCACACTTCACATATTATATATTCAAAATATAGGTTATAGTTATTAAAATGGTTTTAGATAATTACATACCAGTTGCCCGATGCAAAAAATTTGTGCAAGAGTAGGCCTTCACAGCCCCAGTGGCTGCCTCCGTCCCTTGCAGCCACAGTGACTGCAGCCCCAGCTTTGTCTGGGAGGTCATCTGGAAGGTCAGTTGGACAGTAGTTCTGCTGTTCGGCCATTCGGTCGATTTACATATTACGCTTTTATTACTATAGATTGAGTATTACTAGGACTGTAACAGTAAGCTTAAGAAATGGAATATGTGTTATCTACTTTTTTATATGTTCAGATAGGGAGAATTCCTTGATTTACTCTGATATAGGTATTATAAATTAAGTAATCACTGAAAAGAAAAAAAATGGTCACTTAAAATCAGATATATAATATTAATAGTAAATTATAACTTATAAATGTAGGGTGTCCCAAAAAATGTATGCACACATTTTGAATAATTATAAAGGCAATGGTTTTTAAAATACATTTTATTTTCAAAATTGAGCTATCAGTTGTTAAAGTGTATACAAAAGGTATAAAGTTGTTGAAATGTGTATACATTTTTTGAGGACGCTCTGTATAAAAGTACAATATAAGATACCCCTCATTATTTGCTTTAGTTCATCTCAAGAGTTTTGTAATTGGTTATTAATGTCTATTTTAATAGGTGAGCCAATGCAGTATATTGCAGATATTTTTGATATCTTTAAACATCAACTGATAACATTGTTCTTGCACTTCTCCCCATTCTTTAAAAATAGCCTGTAATGTGAATACTCTGCATACTGTAATCAGTATCTCTAAATGATTTAGTATTTCAAAAATATATAAAACACTAGAGGCCTGGTGCATGAAATTCATGCAATCAGGGGTGCGTCCATCAGCCCGGCCTGCACCCTTTCACAGACCGGGAGCCCTCGGAGGATGTCCGACTGATGGCTTAGGCCCGCTCTCCGCAGTCGGACATCCTTAGCGCTGCCGTGGAGGCAGGAGAGGCTCCTGCCCTTGCCCCTGCACTCACCAGCCATGAGCCCAGCTTCTTGCTGAGCAGCGCTCCCCCTGTGGGAGTGCACTGACCACCAGGGAGAAGCTCCTACATTGAGTATCTGCCCCATGGTGGTCAGTGCACGTCATAGTGACCGGTTGTTCCATCATTTGGTCTATTTGCATATTAGCCTTTTATTATATAGGATAAGAAATCAGAACCAAGATAATCTGGACTGAGAAATAACTTTCAAACATGATGTATATTTCTAAAATGTGTATCAAAACTAAGGCTTTTATAATTCTACTAGTGGCCGGAGCATGAATTTGTGCACATTGAAAGGAAATTAATGAGAAGAAATATTTTAATATTACTATTTTTCCCTTTCTCTTAATACAAATGTCAACCAAATTCATGATGGACAATGACAGATTGAAACACACATGTGATTGGCACCAGCGAGAGCTTTATAAGTATCGTGCATGCATGAGTCAACTTAGTCTTCTATAGATATAGAATAAGCTTGCTTAATTAGACCTGCTTTCTGATTTAGCTAAACTTTTTCCAGCCCGGTGAAGAACCCCAACTTCTCTTTCAGGTAATTGTCAGCAACACAGCAGTAAATTCATTATCAACATGAAGCACATTATTATTGTAGATCATGCAGGGAGAACAAAGGGTAAAATATTTAACTGCAGCAGTGTTTGACTATATTCTGCGCAGTGAGAAAACCTGAAGTCATTTTCAAGGTCCACCATTTCTTACTCCTTTTTAGTCAGGTCAAGTTTCTAAGCTTTCTAAATTTCTGTTTTTCTGGCTAATGAAAAGAAAATAGGATTTCATCGAGTCTCCTATATACCTACTCCAGGATTTCTGTGAGGATCAAATGAGATGAGGCACAGGAAAACACTTCACAGACATTTGGTTACAGTGTAAAGTGTTTTCACCTGTTTATAAAACAAGTCATGTTCCTGGGCTGAAGAAACTGCAAGGAGGCTAGTCGCTAGGGAGAGGAAGCCAGGCGTTGCTACATGACATCATTACCTGGCGTCCACAGAGACTGTGTTTTGGGCCGGGCTGGGCTGTGGGCTGCATTTTGTGCCATGGGGTCTTGCCAGCAGCAGTTGCGATTTGGTGGGCTGTCTCTCTGGGATGGTGGTGTGGCCTGTGTCCCACTGGGGGGAAGCTGAGTGTTGTTTTGTGGGCTCCAGGTCCATGGTGCCATTTCTCTGTGCATCATGGCAGCTCCTACATTGAGCATCTTCCCCCTGGTGTTCAGTGTGCATCATAGCGACCCATCAGATGGAGGGAAGGACACTTAGCATATTAACCATATATATATATATACACATACACACACACATATATATGTATATATATATGTGTATATATATGTATATATATATATATAGATAGATAGATGTTCTGAGTATCTAATTTTTCATTACAAATTACCACAGTGTTTAGTATCTTAAAATAACAAAAAAATTACTATATTTTATGTTTTCTTTTTGGTTTTGTTTATGATCTGTTTGATCAGAAATTTGTGCAGTTATCATATTTGGCTCTTTTTTTGTTTTGGCTCCTAGTCACATCGACTGAGGTCATTTACTGATATTAAGTTAGCAGCGCTGATGGGCTGGCATGGTGTGTCCAATTGGTTTTGCTCACATCTTGAGCACCTTGGCAGGGCTAGCTTGGAGACTGAACTCAAATTGGACTGTTGATTGGAATCAACATCATGGTGCCTCCCAGGATGCTTTGGCTTCTTACTGGCAGCTTTTCACCTTTGAACTAGTGTTCCAAGAGAAAGTGAAAGAAAGCTGCTGGATACTTAAGGCCTAGTCCAGGACTGAGAGTGTCACATCTATAGTGCTTTATTTGTAAATCAGCAACAGCAACATCCAAATTCATGGAGAGAAAAATTAAAAAATTTATCTCTCAATGGAAGAATTAGCATACATACAGTGGCCATTTTAATATCAGAGTCTGGTTAAAAATTATTTGCTTCCCTCCCACAAAATAAACTCAGTTGCCTACAAGGCCCCCCAAATACTCATCCCATTACACCAATGGTTTGAAGGTCAAGATCCTACCATTTAATCCATTCTAGTCATAGATAAGCCTCCTCAGGTTCAGTTTTTGAAGTACTCTTCAACTTGATCTATTATAATAATTCAAAAAATAAATTTTAGCTAGAATCTTTTAATTTGTTAGATTCAAATTACACAATTTATATACTCTCTTCTAAGTCACAAATGTAATATCGCATCAGCACAAATTCTGGAATGGTGTGATCTATATAACACTTTTAAGTTTGTCCTAGATCCCTTCTCTGTGTTTCCTTGGTAGAATTCCTTAAATGCATTTCCCCTTGAACTGAAATCTATAAACTACAGAAACATGTTCTGTGCTCCCTCAACCTCCACTCACCCAGGATACAATGATGAGAGAGGTATAGGGTAATTGTATTAGAGACTTTCATCCTAAAATATTAAAACATGAGGGACATATAGTCATTACTGGTTCATAGTAATTTTGAAATCTACTGGCACACGTTGTCAAATTCTTCAATGAGGTCCAGTTCTACTGCCTGGAAAATACCCTCTGTGGGTCTTAATTTTACCCTCGCACCTGGGTTTAAAGCTGAGTAGTTTTCTCAGCCTTTATGTACAGTTATTTAAGGGAACAAAATCATGTTTTAACTTTGCATTGTCTCTGTCTTTTTCATGCAATGTGATCTAATCTTAAAACGTTGTGGGAATTCTATGAACTGAAATATCATTCAATTTATTAGACTAAAGTAACTCATATTTCATTTAAATCTAGATTTATTTTGTACTTTATGTTGAAATTCAGTTTACTATGTGAACAGACACTGAAGATTCTTAGAAGCCTTTTAGTCTGTTTAAGATTTGTCTAATAAACACATCCTAAAGATTCTTAAAAGCTCAGCTAGGCCTGCCCTTAAATCTTTCTGAAATCTCAATAAATGTTCTTCAAATCACACAATTTGAAGAACATTTATAATAAGTGTTAAGATATTCACCTTCAGTTCACGTTTAATTGGAAGTGCTATAGATTTAACATCTATAGCCATTTTTTATTTGATGAGCTTTTTAAAAGAGAACCTGGGCATCAGAAACAGTTTTAATTTGATCCCACTGATCTCTGACTCTTTTATATTTCTCCTAAGTTCTGCTTCAAACTGAACATTTACTTTTTGTCATATCTTTTTCTAATCATATTATTTCTGTGCCTGAAATAACTCTTTAGCATTTTCAACATTTTCATAGTCATATCCAACAAGTCATTAGTACATTTTCTATTTTATATACTATTTATATTTCTATTTTGTTACAAACTTCCTGTCCATTTCTCCAGTAACATTTTTTGTTGTTGTTACTGTCTTTTCAAATCTCACCAAGAATTTTATGAGGCCTGTCAGCTCTTCTAGCTTCTGCTTGCCATGTAGTGCTGAAGACAATGCCTTATACTTTAGTTTTAGTTAAAACAGCACCACATTTCTAGGTAAGAACATGTTGCGTTTGTTAACTGTTGATAAGTCTTAAATTATTCCAAAGCACAGAGACTTGAAAATTAGTCATTTCATTTCATCTCAAATATCTGTCGGTTAAAAAGTAAAATTGGGCAAGTATTTTACTCTAGGGATAGTGACCGAAGTCACTCTGGCATGAGTCCAGCAGATGGACTGGTTGGAGGTACCCACCTAGAGAGCTTTGCTCCCACATCTTGCACCTTGGCAGAGCTACCTAGAGATTCACTGTCTTTAATCAGTGAAATTGTACATTAATTTTTTAATATTTGAATTTTGGATTAGTACTTCATCAAAAAACTTCCACAAAATGTTTTGTCTTTTGTCTGTACCTCTCCTAGATTATAAGCTTTGTGAAAATGGATTTATGTCTATTTAGTTAAATAGCATGTCCCCAGAGATGAGTGTTAGGTCTAAGTAGGTGCTGAATGAATGAATGAGTGAATGGATTGCCCAGAATTAACTTGAAATTAAATCTAATAATTATTTTTTTCTTAATTGATTATAATGCTCATTCATTTTTTAAAGCATAACTGAATTTTAGAGAAACTATCCATATTTTAAAGATTTAAAGCTGAGTAAATGAAGTTTGTTTCTAAGAATAGTATAAGGAAAGGTTTGTAAGAAGCATTGTTTGTGTAGGGGAGGCAAAACTTTACTTCCATCCATCTTAGGTTTCCACCTGGGGCTCTTTAATACAAAAACACATTAGCAAGTATAAAACAAATAGTTTATCAAGGCATGCAGTGCACATTATATGAGAAAATTCTAAAAAGGGAAATCAACTCAAAGCAGTGGCTTAGAATTCTGGCTTATATAGCACCTGCAAAAAGTAACACAGTGGATTTTTAGGTGAATGACAGAACAAAAGATACTGGTTTTAAGCTTCCATGGATGACAAACAGTGAAAACACATGGAAGAAAATTATAAAGTAAGGTGTGTTTTTTGTTTATTTGTTTGTTTTTTTATTTTTTGGGTTTTTTGGGGCAAATGGGCTGATAACAGTGCCTCTTCGATAAAAGAATACTTTATAACATACCTTTAAACAGAAAAGGAAGAAGGTAGAGTGAGCCTTCCTTGCATTGGCTGAAAATAGTTTTAATTCCAAAGTGGCATTTTTGGGGTGGCATATTGTGTTATCCTTCGTTTGTATGTTACCTAGTCCTAATAACTTATGCAAGTAGTATCTTTTTAAACAGGTCTTATCCAAGGAAACCATTAACTTTGCTTTTTCTTCTCCAGAATTTCTTTATGGGAGGGGCTCAGGCTCATTACTCTGTTTGGAAGGATCTTGGAATTTTTGTTCTGAAACTGTGCTTTCAAAGTAAGCCCTTATATTTTTACTTAGGTCACATGTTATACATTTGCATGACTTTGGGCAAGAACTGATAGAGACTCTGGATGGGCATGCTGCGTAAAAACAGAAAACAAAACAAAATACTGTACTACACTGCTGTTTGGACTCTGGGGTACATAAACTGCAAGCAATGGCAGGGTTTTGCCATTAAGTGGATATAATATGCACCTTGTGGTTACAGTTTCTGCATTAGTATATGGCTGGAAGCGCAGTCATACAAATAATTCAAGTCTTAGGTGTCTTTTTATATATAACATGTGAATTGAGTTAGAATATGCATACATGTTCTCTGCCAATCATAGACCCTGCTGTGCCCCTTTCTCTCACCAGAAGCACAGAAGGAAGCCTAAAACTGAAGTGGAATGCAGTTGGGTTTTATGAATGATAATTAGCATCATCTGTACCATGAAAGTTCTGTATTTCGGAGTTAAAAGGCTACTATGATCTAATAATGTGGAGGGCAAAATTAAGCCCTGTTTAAAAATGAGTTAGCTATGCAAATTTGGGGTGCTGCCATGAGCTCAAACAGATGTTTGAAAATTTAGCTGAGTGTGTTTATTCATTCTAAATATGCTTACATAATGTATTGTATGCTATTTTCTCAAGCACATTTGCATGGAAATGTATGTGTGGCCCTGATTCTGCCATCTTTAATCATGCAAAACTGCCACTGGCTTCTGGTGGAATTATGCATATGTCAGATGTGGCAGAATCAGGCTGGTGGAGAAGGTCTTGTAGTCGGCGGAGCAAATGTGCCTATTCCCGCAGCATGTTCAGTCACACAGCAGTGCTCCTGGGCAGATTAGCCTGTATCTTCTATGTCAGGGAAGTTATTTTGTAAAGTGTTCTTAATTAGTCAGAGAAGTTTAATTATTAATTAATATACACTTGGGTTGTTTCAAGTAGTTAATGGAATGCCTTTTTTTCTATTATCTCTTTCTAATAATAAATTTCTCTCACTCTCCTTCCCTTACACATACACACGAACATACATACTGCACATACATCTCTATTAATGCCTTGAATCGTAGAAGATAACACTGATTTAGAGGAGGTCAAAATATTTAGGTGGTTATCTGCCTCATATTATGTTCAAAGTGCTTATAGAAATGAAATTAAGGTGTTTTAT
The DNA here is from genome assembly GCF_963259705.1 of Myotis daubentonii. Classification (NCBI taxonomy): domain Eukaryota; kingdom Metazoa; phylum Chordata; class Mammalia; order Chiroptera; family Vespertilionidae; genus Myotis; species Myotis daubentonii. The sequence continues at coordinate 48,406,995 of NC_081847.1, read as the reverse complement.
TTACAGTTTTTTTTCCTCTCAAATTTCAACAGACTCTTAGTCTAGTAGGTTAAAAGTTTTTAGATCTTCATATACATATTTTTGAAGACTGGATAATCTGTACTTTTCAGTAATGATTGTAAGTAATGGTAGTATTTTAAAAATTTGGACAAATTTAATGCTCAGTAAAAATCATTTAATACCTTCTCCGTATTAGACTTTATTTTACTAGGTTTTGGGGATACACTGGTTAATGAAATAAAATCAAGGTCTGTCTTTATGAAGCTTATAATTTTTTTAAGAAAAATAAATGAATAGGCATTTAAGCAAATTAAAATTAAACAGTTATGATGATAAAGTCTATGGAAGAAGGATGCAGATGACCTTGAAAAGAATCACCAGGAAGACTTGAATTGGATTGGGGTATCAGTTTAATCTTTTTGAGTTAAGTGACCTTCAGGCTGTGACATGAAGGATCCATTCAGATTTAAACATATTGAGAATAGGTCCAATAATCCAGCCAGGCCAAATGACACAGGTGAAAGTTCTGAGGTGAGAAAATGCTTGGAGAATTTGAGGAACTGAGGAAGCAAGTGTGCATTCTGAGTTTGCTGGAATGTCTCTAGAGTCACTGACTAGGGATTAGCAGGCAGGAGTGTGATAATGCACAGCCTTATGATTCTGTCCGAGAGTCTGAATGTTACCTGAAGGCAATGGAAATCCACTAAGAAGTTTCTAAGTAGGATCTCGGCACAATTACATTTTCATTTTCAAAAGATACATGTGGCTGTGGTGTTGAAAATCAATTTGCGTTTTACAGGAGTGTAAGTAGAAAACCCAGTTTGGAAAATATTACTAAGATGGTGATAACTTAAGCCTGTAGTGTGGAAATGGCCATGAAAAGAAGTAAATTGATTTCAGAAAAATATTGAAGTGAAAGTGAGCAGAAACGGTGATATAAAGAGAAAGTAGGATAAAGAATTCAAAGGGATTTGTACTTTCAGCTGATATACAGGTTTCAGCAAGTTGGTAAATAGAGATCTCATTTAGTGTAAAGAGACAAAAAGGGATGAAGACTTGAAACTTAGCCATGTTTCAGAAGCCTGTGCTGACATAGCTGATAAAAATATATATCATATTATATTATATTAATTAGATTATATTAATTATATTATATTATATTATATTAATTATTATATTATATTATATTTATTATTATATTATATTATATTATATTATATTATATTATATTATATTTATTATAGGCCCGATGCACGAAATTCTTGCAAGAGTAGGCCTTTGTAGCCCCGGCTACCTCAGCCCTCACCGCCCCGTCTTCGTCCGGGGAAGGTCATTCTAACGGTCATTCCACTGTTCGGCCATTCAGTCAATTTGTATATTATGCTTTTATTATTATAGATTACAGGGAAGCTGGATATGCAGGTCTGGAGCACAGAAAGGCTGTTTAGTTGGGGACCTGAGTTTTAGGATGATTGGCACATAGATAGTGGTTGAAAATGACCCAGAGGTAATATGATATTTTGGACTGTTTTCCCCAAAATTTCATATGTTAAAGTTTTAGCCCCCAATATGATGGTATTGGAGATGGGGCTTTGGGAGAATCCTCATGGTGGGATTAGTGCCCTTATGAGACCAGGGAACTGCTGGTTTTCTCTCTCTCCTTGGTGTGAGAACATAGCAAGAAGATGAGCATCTGCAAGCCAGGTAGAAGGCTTTCACCAGAAGCTCAATAGGCCCGCACCTTGATCGTGGACTTCCCAGCTTCCAGAACTGTAAAAAAAAAAAAAAAAAAAAAAGTCTGGCCCTAAGTGGTTTGGCTCAGTGGATAGAGCGTCGGCCTGCGGACTGAAGGGTCCCAGGTTCGATTCCGGTCAAGGGCATATACCTTGGTTGCGGGCACATCCCCAGTGGGGGGTGTGCAAGAGGCAGCTGATTGGTGTTTCTCTCTCATCAATGTTTCTAACTCTCTATCCCTCTTCCTTCCTCTCTGCAAAAAATCAATAAAATATATATTTTAAAAAGTCTGTTGTTCAAGCCATTCAATATATAATCTTTTGTTGTAGCAACTTTAGCAGACTAATGCATGGGCTCAGGACTGATTCCGAGGAACTCAGTGATATTCTTTGCGTAGGGCACTTCTGAAACCAATGTAATTCCCATTAGCCACATCTTCTACTCTATGCACCTACCTTTTATTACTCAACTGTCCTGTTAAATGTGTCTTTCACTTGAATTATTGCATTACTCTTCAGTATGGTGAAGTTCATTCCTTTTTCAAAATGCCAATATTCAGTGGTTCTCTTCATTCTATCTGACAATTATTTTTCCATAATGAAACTTTGGGTGACTGTCTGTGACACCCTTTCAGCCAGTCCCCTAATTTGCCATTTTCTGTAAGTAGTTTGTGTTGTTATATATTTTTAGACATCTCTGTTCTATTTTATTTCATATATATACATATATATATATATATATATATATATATATATATATATATATATATACATATATATATATATATATATATACATTTGTTTCTCCCCCTTCATTTGAAATCTAAGGCAAATTTGTTTTTCTTTAGAATTCTTATAATATGCTTTTTGGTACACTTTTTTAGTAACAGTCCACAGGAGGGTACTTACTAAGTAAATTTTGATTAATACTTATGTTATGAAGCAACAATACAGAGAGAAATGCATCAAACTAAAAAAAGTTACAAATAGTAAAAAAATGAACAATAAGAAATGCTTGTATCAAATTAAGTAGGAATGTGGAGAATGTATGTCTTACCTGAAATTTAAAACTTTGCAATATAGGACATATTTTATCTTTTGATGATACAGTAAAAAGAGTGGGTCTTAATGAATCAAAAATGATTATCCTAAATAATAAAGAGGTAATATGCAAATTAGCCCTTAGGCACTCACAAGATGGCTGCTTATGATCAGGCTGGCAGGGGGGTTAGTAAGGGACAACCAAATGACTGAACAAGCAAGCTATATGGGGCAACCAGGCCATTGGGGGTGGGGGGCAATAAAAGGCAATCAGGCCAGCAGGGTGGGGCAGTTAGAGGTGACCAGGCCAGCAGAGGGGGGCAGTTGGGGGTGACCTGGGTAACAGCAGGGGGCAGTTCGGGGTGGTCAGGCCAGCACTCAGAGGCAGTGAGGGGAGATCAGGCCAGCGGGGGGTGGGGGGTGGCGGGGGGCAGTTAGGGGCAACCAGGCAGGCAGGTGAGTGATTAGGAGGCAGTCCAGGATTGTGAGAGGGATGTAACTGGCAGTTGGACATCCCCCAAGGGGTCCTGGATTGGAGAGGGTGCAGTCTGGGCTGAGGGAAACCACTTCCCATGCATGAATTTTGTGCACTGGGCCTCTAGTTTAGAATAATAGGCACACAAGGCTGGAAGAATGTCTATCTCTCTCACCATTATTCTTAGGAAATAGCATACTCATGCCAACACAAAAAGAAACATTTTGAGTTAGTTAGATTTGTAATTATTCTTATGTATCTACATTAAATAAGAATTTATAGATTTTTTTTAGTTGCCAATTCTCCTCACAACTGCTGCTAACCACATGCTTTAGAACACCAAGTTGAATGTTTTAGAAAATAATACTCTTCCATGGTTTTTATTAAGAATGTTACATTTACCATGATAAGTAAGTTTCCTTATATATTTAATTTTAATTTAGAAATGAAAATGGAGTTTTATCAAAATGCCTTCCCTGCATCATTTGAAAGAATCATCCAGTTTTTCTCATTAGTTTCCCAGAGATTGTATGCTTATGTCCTGCCTTCAACCCTAAAAAAAAATAAAACAATAAATAAAGGTTTTATTTGTCTCTATTAGAAACAAAAAGCAAGACAATAAAACACATGTCAGATTAGAGTAGAACCCAGTCATATGCACTGAATTATCCATTTCAGGACCTTCACCAATATCTCAATCTCCCTTCTCTCTAATAATCAGGACTACATTTCCAATGTTCTCTCAAATTTTGTTTTAGCTATACTTGTTTTATAGTCTATTCAAGACCACTGTGTGTATATGTTCATATATATACATACATGCTGTATACTGGCCTGTCTTCCTTTTTTAAAAAAACCTTTTTCTAATGTTTAAGGAGAATAACAATTATGGGTTACTTTGATATCTGAGGTTAGAGTGGGAAGCACAAGGATTAAACTATTTGATCACATACATTTATTCCAAATTTATCAGAATTTTTATCAAAATGATTAAGAATTCAAGTATTACTGCTCTGGAATGGAATGTTTAGATGTATATTTAACTCAAATACAACTGATTTGGGACCTTAATTACAGTTGCGTAGTCCCCTCAACTCTGACACATTCAATCATCCAGAATGAAGTTCAGGTCCCATCCACATTTAAATGAGGGGATTATACAAGGTGCAAACCCTAGGAATCGTGGACCTTGGGTCCATCTTAGAATCCTGACTCCCACAGCTGGTAAGAACTCTAGGGAATTAGTGAAGTTTCTGCCTGGGGCATTTCTCATTCCCCACTTCACTCCAAGCATGGTCAGCAAAGCACTTCTCCCAGGTTGGGGTAGACCATGAAAAATGAGCGCCTTTGCCTACACATTGGGCATGGAAAACCCTTTTCCCATAGGCACTGGCAATAAAAAGAGGAAAATAATGAGAAAAGCAGTGTCTCAG